>NC_066588.1:10348972-10671472 GCF_905475345.1 Vespula vulgaris
CGAAAAAAATATGGGCGTAGAGGACGCGACGAGCCCTTTCCAATGACCCCGGTCCGGTTCTCCTAGGTGCTATAGTTTCGGAGAAAAAAATTGTTAAAGAAAAATTTTTTTTTCCTTTGTTCCCTTTAAACCGTTATAACTCGCCTCCTATTGGTCCTATCTGGACGAAAAAAATATGGGCGTAGAGGGCGCGACGAGCCCTTTCCCATGACCCCGTTCGGGTTCTCCTAGGTGCTATAGTTTCGGAGAAAAAAATTGTTAAAGAAAAATTTCTTTTTCCTTTGTTCCCTTTAAACCGTTATAACTCGCCTCCTATTGGTCCGATCTGGACGAAAAAAATATGGGCGTAGAGGGCGCAACGAGCCCTTTCCAATGACCCCGGTCTGGTTCTCCTAGGTGCTATAGTTTCGGAGAAAAAAATTGTTCAAGAAAAATTTTTTTTTCCTTTGTTCCCTTTAAACCGTTATTACTCGCCTCCTATTGGTCCTATCTGGACGAAAAAAATATGGGCGTAGAGGGCGCGACGAGCCCTTTCCCATGACCCCGGTCGGGTTCTCCTAGGTGCTATAGTTTCGGAGAAAAAAATTGTTAAAGAAAAATTTCTTTTTCCTTTGTTCCCTTTAAACCGTTATAAATCGCCTCCTATTGGTCCGATCTGGACGAAAAAAATATGGGCGTAGAGGGCGCAACAAGCCCTTTCCAATGACCCCGGTCGGGTTCTCCTAGGTGCTATAGTTTCGGAGAAAAAAATTGTTCAAGAAAAATTTTTTTTTCCTTTGTTCCCTTTAAACCGTTATAACTCGGCTCCTGTTGGTCCGATCTGGACGAAAAAAATATGGGCGTAGAGGACGCGACGAGCCCTTTCCAATGACCCCGGTCCGGTTCTCCTAGGTGCTATAGTTTCGGAGAAAAAAATTGTTAAAGAAAAATTTTTTTTTCCTTTGTTCCCTTTAAACCGTTATAACTCGCCTCCTATTGGTCCTATCTGGACGAAAAAAATATGGGCGTAGAGGGCGCGACGAGCCCTTTCCCATGACCCCGGTCGGGTTCTCCTAGGTGCTATAGTTTCGGAGAAAAAAATTGTTAAAGAAAAATTTCTTTTTCCTTTGTTCCCTTTAAACCGTTATAAATCGCCTCCTATTGGTCCGATCTGGACGAAAAAAATATGGGCGTAGAGGGCGCAACGAGCCCTTTCCAATGACCCCGGTCGGGTTCTCCTAGGTGCTATAGTTTCGGAGAAAAAAATTGTTCAAGAAAAATTTTTTTTTCCTTTGTTCCCTTTAAACCGTTATAACTCGGCTCCTATTGGTCCGATCTGGACGAAAAAAATATGTGCGTAGAGGGCGCGACGAGCCCTTTCCAATGACCCCGGTCGGGTTCTCCTAGGTGCTATAGTTTCGGAGAAAAAAATTGTTAAAGAAAAATTTTTTTTTCCTTTGTACCCTTTAAACCGTTATAACTCGGCTCCTGTTGGTCCGATCTGGACGAAAAAAATATGGGCGTAGAGGACGCGACGAGCCCTTTCCAATGACCCCGGTCCGGTTCTCCTAGGTGCTATAGTTTCGGAGAAAAAAATTGTTAAAGAAAAATTTTTTTTTCCTTTGTTCCCTTTAAACCGTTATAACTCGCCTCCTATTGGTCCTATCTGGACGAAAAAAATATGGGCGTAGAGGGCGCGACGAGCCCTTTCCCATGACCCCGGTCGGGTTCTCCTAGGTGCTATAGTTTCGGAGAAAAAAATTGTTAAAGAAAAATTTCTTTTTCCTTTGTTCCCTTTAAACCGTTATAAATCGCCTCCTATTGGTCCGATCTGGACGAAAAAAATATGGGCGTAGAGGGCGCAACGAGCCCTTTCCAATGACCCCGGTCGGGTTCTCCTAGGTGCTATAGTTTCGGAGAAAAAAATTGTTCAAGAAAAATTTTTTTTTCCTTTGTTCCCTTTAAACCGTTATAACTCGGCTCCTATTGGTCCGATCTGGACGAAAAAAATATGTGCGTAGAGGGCGCGACGAGCCCTTTCCAGTGACCCCGGTCGGGTTCTCCTAGGTGCTATAGTTTCGGAGAAAAAAATTGTTCAAGAAAAATTTTTTTTTCCTTTGTTCCCTTTAAACCGTTATAACTCGCCTCCTATTGGTCCGATCTGGACGAAAAAAATATGGGCGTAGAGGGCGCGACGAGCCCTTTCCAACGACCCCGGTCCGGTTCTCCCAGGTGCTATAGTTTCGGAGAAAAAAATTGTTCAAGAAAAATTTGTTTTTCCTTTGTTCCCTTTAAACCGTTATAACTCGCCTCCTATTGGTCCTATCTGGACGAAAAAAATATGGGCGTAGAGGGCGCGACGAGCCCTTTCCCATGACCCCGGTCGGGTTCTCCTAGGTGCTATAGTTTCGGAGAAAAAAATTGTTAAAGAAAAATTTCTTTTTCCTTTGTTCCCTTTAAACCGTTATAAATCGCCTCCTATTGGTCCGATCTGGACGAAAAAAATATGGGCGTAGAGGGCGCGACGAGCCCTTTCCAACGACCCCGGTCCGGTTCTCCTAGGTGCTACAGTTTCGGAGAAAAAAATTGTTAAAGAAAAATTTTTTTTTCCTTTGTACCCTTTATACCGTTATAACTCGGCTCCTGTTGGTCCGATCTGGACGAAAAAAATATGGGCGTAGAGGACGCGACGAGCCCTTTCCAATGACCCCGGTCCGGTTCTCCTAGGTGCTATAGTTTCGGAGAAAAAAATTGTTAAAGAAAAATTTTTTTTTCCTTTGTTCCCTTTAAACCGTTATAACTCGCCTCCTATTGGTCCTATCTGGACGAAAAAAATATGGGCGTAGAGGGCGCGACGAGCCCTTTCCCATGACCCCGTTCGGGTTCTCCTAGGTGCTATAGTTTCGGAGAAAAAAATTGTTAAAGAAAAATTTCTTTTTCCTTTGTTCCCTTTAAACCGTTATAACTCGCCTCCTATTGGTCCGATCTGGACGAAAAAAATATGGGCGTAGAGGGCGCAACGAGCCCTTTCCAATGACCCCGGTCGGGTTCTCCTAGGTGCTATAGTTTCGGAGAAAAAAATTGTTCAAGAAAAATTTTTTTTTCCTTTGTTCCCTTTAAACCGTTATAACTCGCCTCCTATTGGTCCTATCTGGACGAAAAAAATATGGGCGTAGAGGGCGCGACGAGCCCTTTCCCATGACCCCGGTCGGGTTCTCCTAGGTGCTATAGTTTCGGAGAAAAAAATTGTTAAAGAAAAATTTCTTTTTCCTTTGTTCCCTTTAAACCGTTATAAATCGCCTCCTATTGGTCCGATCTGGACGAAAAAAATATGGGCGTAGAGGGCGCAACAAGCCCTTTCCAATGACCCCGGTCGGGTTCTCCTAGGTGCTATAGTTTCGGAGAAAAAAATTGTTCAAGAAAAATTTTTTTTTCCTTTGTTCCCTTTAAACCGTTATAACTCGGCTCCTGTTGGTCCGATCTGGACGAAAAAAATATGGGCGTAGAGGACGCGACGAGCCCTTTCCAATGACCCCGGTCCGGTTCTCCTAGGTGCTATAGTTTCGGAGAAAAAAATTGTTAAAGAAAAATTTTTTTTTCCTTTGTTCCCTTTAAACCGTTATAACTCGCCTCCTATTGGTCCTATCTGGACGAAAAAAATATGGGCGTAGAGGGCGCGACGAGCCCTTTCCCATGACCCCGGTCGGGTTCTCCTAGGTGCTATAGTTTCGGAGAAAAAAATTGTTAAAGAAAAATTTCTTTTTCCTTTGTTCCCTTTAAACCGTTATAAATCGCCTCCTATTGGTCCGATCTGGACGAAAAAAATATGGGCGTAGAGGGCGCGACGAGCCCTTTCCAACGACCCCGGTCCGGTTCTCCTAGGTGCTACAGTTTCGGAGAAAAAAATTGTTAAAGAAAAATTTTTTTTTCCTTTCTACCCTTTAAACCGTTATAACTCGGCTCCTGTTGGTCCGATCTGGACGAAAAAAATATGGGCGTAGAGGGCGCGACGAGCCCTTTCCAATGACCCCGGTCCGGTTCTCCTAGGTGCTATAGTTTCGGAGAAAAAAATTGTTAAAGAAAAATTTTTTTTCCTTTGTTCCCTTTAAACCGTTATAACTCGCCTCCTATTGGTCCGATCTGGACGAAAAAAATATGGGCGTAGAGGGCGCGACGAGCCCTTTCCAACGACCCCGGTCCGGTTCTCCTAGGTGCTACAGTTTCGGAGAAAAAAATTGTTAAAGAAAAATTTTTTTTTCCTTTGTACCCTTTAAACCGTTATAACTCGGCTCCTGTTGGTCCGATCTGGACGAAAAAATATGGGCGTAGAGGGCGCGACGAGCCCTTTCCAATGACCCCGGTCCGGTTCTCCTAGGTGCTATAGTTTCGGAGAAAAAAATTGTTAAAGAAAAATTTTTTTTTCCTTTGTTCCCTTTAAACCGTTATAACTCGGCTCCTATTGGTCCGATCTGGACGAAAAAAATATGGGCGTAGAGGGCGCGACGAGCCCTTTCCAACGACCCCGGTCCGGTTCTCCTAGGTGCTACAGTTTCGGAGAAAAAAATTGTTAAAGAAAAATTTTTTTTTCCTTTGTACCCTTTATACCGTTATAACTCGGCTCCTGTTGGTCCGATCTGGACGAAAAAAATATGGGCGTAGAGGACGCGACGAGCCCTTTCCAATGACCCCGGTCCGGTTCTCCTAGGTGCTATAGTTTCGGAGAAAAAAATTGTTAAAGAAAAATTTTTTTTTCCTTTGTTCCCTTTAAACCGTTATAACTCGCCTCCTATTGGTCCTATCTGGACGAAAAAAATATGGGCGTAGAGGGCGCGACGAGCCCTTTCCCATGACCCCGTTCGGGTTCTCCTAGGTGCTATAGTTTCGGAGAAAAAAATTGTTAAAGAAAAATTTCTTTTTCCTTTGTTCCCTTTAAACCGTTATAACTCGCCTCCTATTGGTCCGATCTGGACGAAAAAAATATGGGCGTAGAGGGCGCAACAAGCCCTTTCCAATGACCCCGGTCGGGTTCTCCTAGGTGCTATAGTTTCGGAGAAAAAAATTGTTCAAGAAAAATTTTTTTTTCCTTTGTTCCCTTTAAACCGTTATAACTCGCCTCCTATTGGTCCTATCTGGACGAAAAAAATATGGGCGTAGAGGGCGCGACGAGCCCTTTCCCATGACCCCGGTCGGGTTCTCCTAGGTGCTATAGTTTCGGAGAAAAAAATTGTTAAAGAAAAATTTCTTTTTCCTTTGTTCCCTTTAAACCGTTATAAATCGCCTCCTATTGGTCCGATCTGGACGAAAAAAATATGGGCGTAGAGGGCGCAACAAGCCCTTTCCAATGACCCCGGTCGGGTTCTCCTAGGTGCTATAGTTTCGGAGAAAAAAATTGTTCAAGAAAAATTTTTTTTTCCTTTGTTCCCTTTAAACCGTTATAACTCGGCTCCTGTTGGTCCGATCTGGACGAAAAAAATATGGGCGTAGAGGACGCGACGAGCCCTTTCCAATGACCCCGGTCCGGTTCTCCTAGGTGCTATAGTTTCGGAGAAAAAAATTGTTAAAGAAAAATTTTTTTTTCCTTTGTTCCCTTTAAACCGTTATAACTCGCCTCCTATTGGTCCTATCTGGACGAAAAAAATATGGGCGTAGAGGGCGCGACGAGCCCTTTCCCATGACCCCGGTCGGGTTCTCCTAGGTGCTATAGTTTAGGAGAAAAAAATTGTTCAAGAAAAATTTTTTTTTCCTTTGTTCCCTTTAAACCGTTATAACTCGGCTCCTATTGGTCCGATCTGGACGAAAAAAATATGTGCGTAGAGGGCGCGACGAGCCCTTTCCAATGACCCCGGTCGGGTTCTCCTAGGTGCTATAGTTTCGGAGAAAAAAATTGTTAAAGAAAAATTTTTTTTTCCTTTGTTCCCTTTAAACCGTTATAACTCGCCTCCTATTGGTCCGATCTGGACGAAAAAAATATGGGCGTAGAGGGCGCGACGAGCCCTTTCCAACGACCCCGGTCCGGTTCTCCTAGGTGCTACAGTTTCGGAGAAAAAAATTGTTAAAGAAAAATTTTTTTTTCCTTTGTACCCTTTAAACCGTTATAACTCGGCTCCTGTTGGTCCGATCTGGACGAAAAAAATATGGGCGTAGAGGACGCGACGAGCCCTTTCCAATGACCCCGGTCCGGTTCTCCTAGGTGCTACAGTTTCGGAGAAAAAAATTGTTAAAGAAAAATTTTTTTTTCCTTTGTACCCTTTAAACCGTTATAACTCGGCTCCTGTTGGTCCGATCTGGACGAAAAAAATATGGGCGTAGAGGACGCGACGAGCCCTTTCCAATGACCCCGGTCGGGTTCTCCTAGGTGCTATAGTTTCGGAGAAAAAAATTGTTAAAGAAAAATTTTTTTTTCCTTTGTTCCCTTTAAACCGTTATAACTCGCCTCCTATTGGTCCTATCTGGACGAAAAAAATATGGGCGTAGAGGGCGCGACGAGCCCTTTCCCATGACCCCGGTCGGGTTCTCCTAGCTGCTATAGTTTCGGAGAAAAAAATTGTTAAAGAAAAATTTCTTTTTCCTTTGTTCCCTTTAAACCGTTATAAATCGCCTCCTATTGGTCCGATCTGGACGAAAAAAATATGGGCGTAGAGGGCGCAACGAGCCCTTTCCAATGACCCCGGTCGGGTTCTCCTAGGTGCTATAGTTTCGGAGAAAAAAATTGTTCAAGAAAAATTTTTTTTTCCTTTGTTCCCTTTAAACCGTTATAACTCGGCTCCTATTGGTCCGATCTGGACGAAAAAAATATGTGCGTAGAGGGCGCGACGAGCCCTTTCCAGTGACCCCGGTCGGGTTCTCCTAGGTGCTATAGTTTCGGAGAAAAAAATTGTTCAAGAAAAATTTTTTTTTCCTTTGTTCCCTTTAAACCGTTATAACTCGCCTCCTATTGGTCCTATCTGGACGAAAAAAATATGGGCGTAGAGGGCGCGACGAGCCCTTTCCCATGACCCCGGTCGGGTTCTCCTAGGTGCTATAGTTTCGGAGAAAAAAATTGTTAAAGAAAAATTTCTTTTTCCTTTGTTCCCTTTAAACCGTTATAAATCGCCTCCTATTGGTCCGATCTGGACGAAAAAAATATGGGCGTAGAGGGCGCAACGAGCCCTTTCCAATGACCCCGGTCGGGTTCTCCTAGGTGCTATAGTTTCGGAGAAAAAAATTGTTCAAGAAAAATTTTTTTTTCCTTTGTTCCCTTTAAACCGTTATAACTCGGCTCCTATTGGTCCGATCTGGACGAAAAAAATATGTGCGTAGAGGGCGCGACGAGCCCTTTCCAATGACCCCGGTCGGGTTCTCCTAGGTGCTATAGTTTCGGAGAAAAAAATTGTTAAAGAAAAATTTTTTTTTCCTTTGTTCCCTTTAAACCGTTATAACTCGCCTCCTATTGGTCCGATCTGGACGAAAAAAATATGGGCGTAGAGGGCGCGACGAGCCCTTTCCAATGACCCCGGTCCGGTTCTCCTAGGTGCTATAGTTTCGGAGAAAAAAATTGTTAAAGAAAAATTTTTTTTTCCTTTGTTCCCTTTAAACCGTTATAACTCGCCTCCTATTGGTCCGATCTGGACGAAAAAAATATGGGCGTAGAGGGCGCGACGAGCCCTTTCCAACGACCCCGGTCCGGTTCTCCTAGGTGCTACAGTTTCGGAGAAAAAAATTGTTAAAGAAAAATTTTTTTTTCCTTTGTACCCTTTAAACCGTTATAACTCGGCTCCTGTTGGTCCGATCTGGACGAAAAAATATGGGCGTAGAGGGCGCGACGAGCCCTTTCCAATGACCCCGGTCCGGTTCTCCTAGGTGCTATAGTTTCGGAGAAAAAAATTGTTAAAGAAAAATTTTTTTTTCCTTTGTTCCCTTTAAACCGTTATAACTCGCCTCCTATTGGTCCGATCTGGACGAAAAAAATATGGGCGTAGAGGGCGCAACGAGCCCTTTCCAATGACCCCGGTCGGGTTCTCCTAGGTGCTATAGTTTCGGAGAAAAAAATTGTTCAAGAAAAATTTTTTTTTCCTTTGTTCCCTTTAAACCGTTATAACTCGGCTCCTATTGGTCCGATCTGGACGAAAAAAATATGGGCGTAGAGGGCGCAACGAGCCCTTTCCAATGACCCCGGTCGGGTTCTCCTAGGTGCTATAGTTTCGGAGAAAAAAATTGTTCAAGAAAAATTTTTTTTTCCTTTGTTCCCTTTAAACCGTTATAACTCGGCTCGTATTGGTCCGATCTGGACGAAAAAAATATGTGCGTAGAGGGCGCGACGAGCCCTTTCCAATGACCCCGGTCGGGTTCTCCTAGGTGCTATAGTTTCGGAGAAAAAAATTGCTAAAGAAAAATTTTTTTTTCCTTTGTTCCCTTTAAACCGTTATAACTCGCCTCCTATTGGTTCGATCTGGACGAAAAAAATATGGGCGTAGAGGGCGCGACGAGCCCTTTCCAATGACCCCGGTCGGGTTCTCCTAGGTGCTATAGTTTCGGAGAAAAAAATTGTTCAAGAAAAATTTTTTTTTCCTTTGTTCCATTTAAACCGTTATAACTCGGCTCCTATTGGTCCGATCTGGACGAAAAAAATATGGGCGTAGAGGGCGCGACGAGCCCTTTCCAATGACCCCGGTCGGGTTCTCCTAGGTGCTATAGTTTCGGAGAAAAAAATTGTTCAAGAAAAATTTTTTTTTCCTTTGTTCCCTTTAAACCGTTATAACTCGCCTCCTATTGGTCCGATCTGGACGAAAAAAATATGGGCGTAGAGGGCGCGACGAGCCCTTTCCAATGACCCCGGTCGGGTTCTCCTAGGTGCTATAGTTTCGGAGAAAAAAATTGTTCAAGAAAAATTTTTTTTTCCTTTGTTCCCTTTAAACCGTTATAACTCGGCTCCTATTGGTCCGATCTGGACGAAAAAAATATGTGCGTAGAGGGCGCGACGAGCCCTTTCCAATGACCCCGGTCGGGTTCTCCTAGGTGCTATAGTTTCGGAGAAAAAAATTGTTAAAGAAAAATTTTTTTTTCCTTTGTTCCCTTTAAACCGTTATAACTCGCCTCCTATTGGTCCGATCTGGACGAAAAAAATATGGGCGTAGAGGGCGCGACGAGCCCGTTCCAACGACCCCGGTCCGGTTCTCCTAGGTGCTACAGTTTCGGAGAAAAAAATTGTTAAAGAAAAATTTTTTTTTCCTTTGTACCCTTTAAACCGTTATAACTCGGCTCCTGTTGGTCCGATCTGGACGAAAAAAATATGGGCGTAGAGGACGTGACGAGCCCTTTCCAATGACCCCGGTCCGGTTCTCCTAGGTGCTACAGTTTCGGAGAAAAAAATTGTTAAAGAAAAATTTTTTTTTCCTTTGTACCCTTTAAACCGTTATAACTCGGCTCCTGTTGGTCCGATCTGGACGAAAAAAATATGGGCGTAGAGGACGCGACGAGCCCTTTCCAATGACCCCGGTCCGGTTCTCCTAGGTGCTATAGTTTCGGAGAAAAAAATTGTTAAAGAAAAATTTTTTTTTCCTTTGTTCCCTTTAAACCGTTATAACTCGCCTCCTATTGGTCCTATCTGGACGAAAAAAATATGGGCGTAGAGGGCGCGACGAGCCCTTTCCCATGACCCCGGTCGGGTTCTCCTAGGTGCTATAGTTTCGGAGAAAAAAATTGTTAAAGAAAAATTTCTTTTTCCTTTGTTCCCTTTAAACCGTTATAAATCGCCTCCTATTGGTCCGATCTGGACGAAAAAAATATGGGCGTAGAGGGCGCAACGAGCCCTTTCCAATGACCCCGCTCGGGTTCTCCTAGGTGCTATAGTTTCGGAGAAAAAAATTGTTCAAGAAAAATTTTTTTTTCCTTTGTTCCCTTTAAACCGTTATAACTCGGCTCCTATTGGTCCGATCTGGACGAAAAAAATATGTGCGTAGAGGGCGCGACGAGCCCTTTCCAATGACCCCGGTCGGGTTCTCCTAGGTGCTATAGTTTCGGAGAAAAAAATTGTTAAAGAAAAATTTTTTTTCCTTTGTTCCCTTTAAACCGTTATAACTCGCCTCCTATTGGTCCGATCTGGACGAAAAAAATATGGGCGTAGAGGGCGCGACGAGCCCTTTCCAACGACCCCGGTCCGGTTCTCCCAGGTGCTATAGTTTCGGAGAAAAAAATTGTTCAAGAAAAATTTTTTTTTCCTTTGTTCCCTTTAAACCGTTATAACTCGCCTCCTATTGGTCCTATCTGGACGAAAAAAATATGGGCGTAGAGGGCGCGACGAGCCCTTTCCCATGACCCCGGTCTGGTTCTCCTAGGTGCTATAGTTTCGGAGAAAAAAATTGTTAAAGAAAAATTTCTTTTTCCTTTGTTCCCTTTAAACCGTTATAAATCGCCTCCTATTGGTCCGATCTGGACGAAAAAAATATGGGCGTAGAGGGCGCAACGAGCCCTTTCCAATGACCCCGGTCGGGTTCTCCTAGGTGCTACAGTTTCGGAGAAAAAAATTGTTAAAGAAAAATTTTTTTTTCCTTTGTACCCTTTAAACCGTTATAACTCGGCTCCTGTTGGTCCGATCTGGACGAAAAAATATGGGCGTAGAGGGCGCGACGAGCCCTTTCCAATGACCCCGGTCCGGTTCTCCTAGGTGCTATAGTTTCGGAGAAAAAAATTGTTAAAGAAAAATTTTTTTTTCCTTTGTTCCCTTTAAACCGTTATAACTCGCCTCCTATTGGTCCGATCTGGACGAAAAAAATATGGGCGTAGAGGGCGCAACGAGCCCTTTCCAATGACCCCGGTCGGGTTCTCCTAGGTGCTATAGCTTCGGAGAAAAAAATTGTTCAAGAAAAATTTTTTTTTCCTTTGTTCCCTTTAAACCGTTATAACTCGGCTCCTATTGGTCCGATCTGGACGAAAAAAATATGGGCGTAGAGGGCGCAACGAGCCCTTTCCAATGACCCCGGTCGGGTTCTCCTAGGTGCTATAGTTTCGGAGAAAAAAATTGTTCAAGAAAAATTTTTTTTTCCTTTGTTCCCTTTAAACCGTTATAACTCGGCTCGTATTGGTCCGATCTGGACGAAAAAAATATGTGCGTAGAGGGCGTGACGAGCCCTTTCCAATGACCCCGGTCGGGTTCTCCTAGGTGCTATAGTTTCGGAGAAAAAAATTGCTAAAGAAAAATTTTTTTTTCCTTTGTTCCCTTTAAACCGTTATAACTCGCCTCCTATTGGTCCGATCTGGACGAAAAAAATATGGGCGTAGAGGGCGCGACGAGCCCTTTCCAATGACCCCGGTCGGGTTCTCCTAGGTGCTATAGTTTCGGAGAAAAAAATTGTTCAAGAAAAATTTTTTTTTCCTTTGTTCCCTTTAAACCGTTATAACTCGGCTCCTATTGGTCCGATCTGGACGAAAAAAATATGGGCGTAGAGGGCGCGACGAGCCCTTTCCAATGACCCCGGTCGGGTTCTCCTAGGTGCTATAGTTTCGGAGAAAAAAATTGTTCAAGAAAAATTTTTTTTTCCTTTGTTCCCTTTAAACCGTTATAACTCGCCTCCTATTGGTCCGATCTGGACGAAAAAAATATGGGCGTAGAGGGCGCGACGAGCCCTTTCCAATGACCCCGGTCGGGTTCTCCTAGGTGCTATAGTTTCGGAGAAAAAAATTGTTCAAGAAAAATTTTTTTTCCTTTGTTCCCTTTAAACCGTTATAACTCGGCTCCTATTGGTCCGATCTGGACGAAAAAAATATGGGCGTAGAGGGCGCGACGAGCCCTTTCCAATGACCCCGGTCCGGTTCTCCTAGGTGCTACAGTTTCGGAGAAAAAAATTGTTAAAGAAAAATTTTTTTTTCCTTTGTACCCTTTAAACCGTTATAACTCGGCTCCTGTTGGTCCGATCTGGACGAAAAAAATATGGGCGTAGAGGGCGCGACGAGCCCTTTCCAATGACCCCGGTCCGGTTCTCCTAGGTGCTATAGTTTCGGAGAAAAAAATTGTTAAAGAAAAATTTTTTTTTCCTTTGTTCCCTTTAAACCGTTATAACTCGCCTCCTATTGGTCCGATCTGGACGAAAAAAATATGGGCGTAGAGGGCGCAACGAGCCCTTTCCAATGACCCCGGTCGGGTTCTCCTAGGTGCTATAGTTTCGGAGAAAAAAATTGTTCAAGAAAAATTTTTTTTTCCTTTGTTCCCTTTAAACCGTTATAACTCGCCTCCTATTGGTCCTATCTGGACGAAAAAAATATGGGCGTAGAGGGCGCGACGAGCCCTTTCCCATGACCCCGGTCGGGTTCTCCTAGGTGCTATAGTTTCGGAGAAAAAAATTGTTAAAGAAAAATTTCTTTTTCCTTTGTTCCCTTTAAACCGTTATAAATCGCCTCCTATTGGTCCGATCTGGACGAAAAAAATATGGGCGTAGAGGGCGCAACAAGCCCTTTCCAACGACCCCGGTCCGGTTCTCCTAGGTGCTACAGTTTCGGAGAAAAAAATTGTTAAAGAAAAATTTTTTTTTCCTTTGTACCCTTTAAACCGTTATAACTCGGCTCCTGTTGGTCCGATCTGGACGAAAAAAATATGGGCGTAGAGGACGCGACGAGCCCTTTCCAATGACCCCGGTCCGGTTCTCCTAGGTGCTATAGTTTCGGAGAAAAAAATTGTTAAAGAAAAATTTTTTTTTCCTTTGTTCCCTTTAAACCGTTATAACTCGCCTCCTATTGGTCCTATCTGGACGAAAAAAATATGGGCGTAGAGGGCGCGACGAGCCCTTTCCCATGACCCCGTTCGGGTTCTCCTAGGTGCTATAGTTTCGGAGAAAAAAATTGTTAAAGAAAAATTTCCTTTTCCTTTGTTCCCTTTAAACCGTTATAACTCGCCTCCTATTGGTCCGATCTGGACGAAAAAAATATGGGCGTAGAGGGCGCAACGAGCCCTTTCCAATGACCCCGGTCGGGTTCTCCTAGGTGCTATAGTTTCGGAGAAAAAAATTGTTCAAGAAAAATTTTTTTTTCCTTTGTTCCCTTTAAACCGTTATAACTCGCCTCCTATTGGTCCTATCTGGACGAAAAAAATATGGGCGTAGAGGGCGCGACGAGCCCTTTCCCATGACCCCGGTCGGGTTCTCCTAGGTGCTATAGTTTCGGAGAAAAAAATTGTTAAAGAAAAATTTCCTTTTCCTTTGTTCCCTTTAAACCGTTATAACTCGCCTCCTATTGGTCCGATCTGGACGAAAAAAATATGGGCGTAGAGGGCGCAACGAGCCCTTTCCAATGACCCCGGTCGGGTTCTCCTAGGTGCTATAGTTTCGGAGAAAAAAATTGTTCAAGAAAAATTTTTTTTTCCTTTGTTCCCTTTAAACCGTTATAACTCGCCTCCTATTGGTCCTATCTGGACGAAAAAAATATGGGCGTAGAGGGCGCGACGAGCCCTTTCCCATGACCCCGGTCGGGTTCTCCTAGGTGCTATAGTTTCGGAGAAAAAAATTGTTAAAGAAAAATTTCTTTTTCCTTTGTTCCCTTTAAACCGTTATAAATCGCCTCCTATTGGTCCGATCTGGACGAAAAAAATATGGGCGTAGAGGGCGCAACGAGCCCTTTCCAATGACCCCGGTCGGGTTCTCCTAGGTGCTATAGTTTCGGAGAAAAAAATTGTTCAAGAAAAATTTTTTTTTCCTTTGTTCCCTTTAAACCGTTATAACTCGGCTCCTATTGGTCCGATCTGGACGAAAAAAATATGTGCGTAGAGGGAGCGACGAGCCCTTTCCAATGACCCTGGTCGGGTTCTCCTAGGTGCTATAGTTTCGGAGAAAAAACTTGTTAAAGAAAAATTTTTTTTTCCTTTGTTCCCTTTAAACCGTTATAACTCGCCTCCTATTGGTCCGATCTGGACGATAAAAATATGGGCGTAGAGGGCGCGACGAGCCCTTTCCAACGACCCCGGTCCGGTTCTCCTAGGTGCTACAGTTTCGGAGAAAAAAATTGTTAAAGAAAAATTTTTTTTTCCTTTCTACCCTTTAAACCGTCATAACTCGGCTCCTGTTGGTCCGATCTGGACGAAAAAAATATGGGCGTAGAGGGCGCGACGAGCCCTTTCCAATGACCCCGGTCCGGTTCTCCTAGGTGCTATAGTTTCGGAGAAAAAAATTGTTAAAGAAAAATTTTTTTTCCTTTGTTCCCTTTAAACCGTTATAACTCGCCTCCTATTGGTCCGATCTGGACGAAAAAAATATGGGCGTAGAGGGCGCGACGAGCCCTTTCCAACGACCCCGGTCCGGTTCTCCTAGGTTCTACAGTTTCGGAGAAAAAAATTGTTAAAGAAAAATTTTTTTTTCCTTTGTACCCTTTAAACCGTTATAACTCGGCTCCTGTTGGTCCGATCTGGACGAAAAAATATGGGCGTAGAGGGCGCGACGAGCCCTTTCCAATGACCCCGGTCCGGTTCTCCTAGGTGCTATAGTTTCGGAGAAAAAAATTGTTAAAGAAAAATTTTTTTTTCCTTTGTTCCCTTTAAACCGTTATAACTCGCCTCCTATTGGTCCGATCTGGACGAAAAAAATATGGGCGTAGAGGGCGCGACGAGCCCTTTCCAACGACCCCGGTCCGGTTCTCCTAGGTGCTACAGTTTCGGAGAAAAAAATTGTTAAAGAAAAATTTTTTTTTCCTTTGTACCCTTTATACCGTTATAACTCGGCTCCTGTTGGTCCGATCTGGACGAAAAAAATATGGGCGTAGAGGACGCGACGAGCCCTTTCCAATGACCCCGGTCCGGTTCTCCTAGGTGCTATAGTTTCGGAGAAAAAAATTGTTCAAGAAAAATTTTTTTTTCCTTTGTTCCCTTTAAACCGTTATAACTCGCCTCCTATTGGTCCTATCTGGACGAAAAGAATATGGGCGTAGAGGGCGCGACGAGCCCTTTCCCATGACCCCGGTCGGGTTCTCCTAGGTGCTATAGTTTCGGAGAAAAAAATTGTTAAAGGAAAATTTCTTTTTCCTTTGTTCCCTTTAAACCGTTATAAATCGCCTCCTATTGGTCCGATCTGGACGAAAAAAATATGGGCGTAGAGGGCGCGACGAGCCCTTTCCAACGACCCCGGTCCGGTTCTCCTAGGTGCTACAGTTTCGGAGAAAAAAATTGTTAAAGAAAAATTTTTTTTTCCTTTCTACCCTTTAAACCGTTATAACTCGGCTCCTGTTGGTCCGATCTGGACGAAAAAAATATGGGCGTAGAGGGCGCGACGAGCCCTTTCCAATGACCCCGGTCCGGTTCTCCTAGGTGCTATAGTTTCGGAGAAAAAAATTGTTAAAGAAAAATTTTTTTTCCTTTGTTCCCTTTAAACCGTTATAACTCGCCTCCTATTGGTCCGATCTGGACGAAAAAAATATGGGCGTAGAGGGCGCGACGAGCCCTTTCCAACGACCCCGGTCCGGTTCTCCTAGGTGCTACAGTTTCGGAGAAAAAAATTGTTAAAGAAAAATTTTTTTTTCCTTTGTACCCTTTAAACCGTTATAACTCGGCTCCTGTTGGTCCGATCTGGACGAAAAAATACGGGCGTAGAGGGCGCGACGAGCCCTTTCCAATGACCCCGGTCCGGTTCTCCTAGGTGCTATAGTTTCGGAGAAAAAAATTGTTAAAGAAAAATTTTTTTTTCCTTTGTTCCCTTTAAACCGTTATAACTCGCCTCCTATTGGTCCGATCTGGACGAAACAAATATGGGCGTAGAGGGCGCGACGAGCCCTTTCCAACGACCCCGGTCCGGTTCTCCTAGGTGCTACAGTTTCGGAGAAAAAAATTGTTAAAGAAAAATTTTTTTTTCCTTTGTACCCTTTATACCGTTATAACTCGGCTCCTGTTGGTCCGATCTGGACGAAAAAAATATGGGCGTAGAGGACGCGACGAGCCCTTTCCAATGACCCCGGTCCGGTTCTCCTAGGTGCTATAGTTTCGGAGAAAAAAATTGTTAAAGAAAAATTTTTTTTTCCTTTGTTCCCTTTAAACCGTTATAACTCGCCTCCTATTGGTCCTATCTGGACGAAAAAAATATGGGCGTAGAGGGCGCGACGAGCCCTTTCCCATGACCCCGTTCGGGTTCTCCTAGGTGCTATAGTTTCGGAGAAAAAAATTGTTAAAGAAAAATTTCTTTTTCCTTTGTTCCCTTTAAACCGTTATAACTCGCCTCCTATTGGTCCGATCTGGACGAAAAAAATATGGGCGTAGAGGGCGCAACGAGCCCTTTCCAATGACCCCGGTCGGGTTCTCCTAGGTGCTATAGTTTCGGAGAAAAAAATTGTTCAAGAAAAATTTTTTTTTCCTTTGTTCCCTTTAAACCGTTATAACTCGCCTCCTATTGGTCCTATCTGGACGAAAAAAATATGGGCGTAGAGGGCGCGACGAGCCCTTTCCAACGACCCCGGTCCGGTTCTCCTAGGTGCTACAGTTTCGGAGAAAAAAATTGTTAAAGAAAAATTTTTTTTTCCTTTGTACCCTTTATACCGTTATAACTCGGCTCCTGTTGGTCCGATCTGGACGAAAAAAATATGGGCGTAGAGGACGCGACGAGCCCTTTCCAATGACCCCGGTCCGGTTCTCCTAGGTGCTATAGTTTCGGAGAAAAAAATTGTTAAAGAAAAATTTTTTTTTCCTTTGTTCCCTTTAAACCGTTATAACTCGCCTCCTATTGGTCCTATCTGGACGAAAAAAATATGGGCGTAGAGGGCGCGACGAGCCCTTTCCCATGACCCCGTTCGGGTTCTCCTAGGTGCTATAGTTTCGGAGAAAAAAATTGTTAAAGAAAAATTTCTTTTTCCTTTGTTCCCTTTAAACCGTTATAACTCGCCTCCTATTGGTCCGATCTGGACGAAAAAAATATGGGCGTAGAGGGCGCAACGAGCCCTTTCCAATGACCCCGGTCGGGTTCTCCTAGGTGCTATAGTTTCGGAGAAAAAAATTGTTCAAGAAAAATTTTTTTTTCCTTTGTTCCCTTTAAACCGTTATAACTCGCCTCCTATTGGTCCTATCTGGACGAAAAAAATATGGGCGTAGAGGGCGCGACGAGCCCTTTCCCATGACCCCGGTCGGGTTCTCCTAGGTGCTATAGTTTCGGAGAAAAAAATTGTTAAAGAAAAATTTCTTTTTCCTTTGTTCCCTTTAAACCGTTATAAATCGCCTCCTATTGGTCCGATCTGGACGAAAAAAATATGGGCGTAGAGGGCGCAACAAGCCCTTTCCAATGACCCCGGTCGGGTTCTCCTAGGTGCTATAGTTTCGGAGAAAAAAATTGTTCAAGAAAAATTTTTTTTTCCTTTGTACCCTTTATACCGTTATAACTCGGCTCCTGTTGGTCCGATCTGGACGAAAAAAATATGGGCGTAGAGGACGCGACGAGCCCTTTCCAATGACCCCGGTCCGGTTCTCCTAGGTGCTATAGTTTCGGAGAAAAAAATTGTTAAAGAAAAATTTTTTTTTCCTTTGTTCCCTTTAAACCGTTATAACTCGCCTCCTATTGGTCCTATCTGGACGAAAAAAATATGGGCGTAGAGGGCGCGACGAGCCCTTTCCCATGACCCCGTTCGGGTTCTCCTAGGTGCTATAGTTTCGGAGAAAAAAATTGTTAAAGAAAAATTTCTTTTTCCTTTGTTCCCTTTAAACCGTTATAACTCGCCTCCTATTGGTCCGATCTGGACGAAAAAAATATGGGCGTAGAGGGCGCAACGAGCCCTTTCCAATGACCCCGGTCGGGTTCTCCTAGGTGCTATAGTTTCGGAGAAAAAAATTGTTCAAGAAAAATTTTTTTTTCCTTTGTTCCCTTTAAACCGTTATAACTCGCCTCCTATTGGTCCTATCTGGACGAAAAAAATATGGGCGTAGAGGGCGCGACGAGCCCTTTCCCATGACCCCGGTCGGGTTCTCCTAGGTGCTATAGTTTCGGAGAAAAAAATTGTTAAAGAAAAATTTCTTTTTCCTTTGTTCCCTTTAAACCGTTATAAATCGCCTCCTATTGGTCCGATCTGGACGAAAAAAATATGGGCGTAGAGGGCGCAACAAGCCCTTTCCAATGACCCCGGTCGGGTTCTCCTAGGTGCTATAGTTTCGGAGAAAAAAATTGTTCAAGAAAAATTTTTTTTTCCTTTGTTCCCTTTAAACCGTTATAACTCGGCTCCTGTTGGTCCGATCTGGACGAAAAAAATATGGGCGTAGAGGGCGCGACGAGCCCTTTCCAACGACCCCGGTCCGGTTCTCCTAGGTGCTACAGTTTCGGAGAAAAAAATTGTTAAAGAAAAATTTTTTTTTCCTTTGTACCCTTTAAACCGTTATAACTCGGCTCCTGTTGGTCCGATCTGGACGAAAAAAATATGGGCGTAGAGGACGCGACGAGCCCTTTCCAATGACCCCGGTCCGGTTCTCCTAGGTGCTACAGTTTCGGAGAAAAAAATTGTTAAAGAAAAATTTTTTTTTCCTTTGTACCCTTTAAACCGTTATAACTCGGCTCCTGTTGGTCCGATCTGGACGAAAAAAATATGGGCGTAGAGGACGCGACGAGCCCTTTCCAATGACCCCGGTCCGGTTCTCCTAGGTGCTATAGTTTCGGAGAAAAAAATTGTTAAAGAAAAATTTTTTTTTCCTTTGTTCCCTTTAAACCGTTATAACTCGCCTCCTATTGGTCCTATCTGGACGAAAAAAATATGGGCGTAGAGGGCGCGACGAGCCCTTTCCCATGACCCCGGTCGGGTTCTCCTAGGTGCTATAGTTTCGGAGAAAAAAATTGTTAAAGAAAAATTTCTTTTTCCTTTGTTCCCTTTAAACCGTTATAAATCGCCTCCTATTGGTCCGATCTGGACGAAAAAAATATGGGCGTAGAGGGCGCAACGAGCCCTTTCCAATGACCCCGGTCGGGTTCTCCTAGGTGCTATAGTTTCGGAGAAAAAAATTGTTCAAGAAAAATTTTTTTTTCCTTTGTTCCCTTTAAACCGTTATAACTCGGCTCCTATTGGTCCGATCTGGACGAAAAAAATATGTGCGTAGAGGGCGCGACGAGCCCTTTCCAGTGACCCCGGTCGGGTTCTCCTAGGTGCTATAGTTTCGGAGAAAAAAATTGTTCAAGAAAAATTTTTTTGTCCTTTGTTCCCTTTAAACCGTTATAACTCGCCTCCTATTGGTCCGATCTGGACGAAAAAAATATGGGCGTAGAGGGCGCGACGAGCCCTTTCCAACGACCCCGGTCCGGTTCTCCCAGGTGCTATAGTTTCGGAGAAAAAAATTGTTCAAGAAAAATTTGTTTTTCCTTTGTTCCCTTTAAACCGTTATAACTCGCCTCCTATTGGTCCTATCTGGACGAAAAAAATATGGGCGTAGAGGGCGCGACGAGCCCTTTCCCATGACCCCGGTCGGGTTCTCCTAGGTGCTATAGTTTCGGAGAAAAAAATTGTTAAAGAAAAATTTCTTTTTCCTTTGTTCCCTTTAAACCGTTATAAATCGCCTCCTATTGGTCCGATCTGGACGAAAAAAATATGGGCGTAGAGGGCGCGACGAGCCCTTTCCAACGACCCCGGTCCGGTTCTCCTAGGTGCTACAGTTTCGGAGAAAAAAATTGTTAAAGAAAAATTTTTTTTTCCTTTCTACCCTTTAAACCGTTATAACTCGGCTCCTGTTGGTCCGATCTGGACGAAAAAAATATGGGCGTAGAGGGCGCGACGAGCCCTTTCCAATGACCCCGGTCCGGTTCTCCTAGGTGCTATAGTTTCGGAGAAAAAAATTGTTAAAGAAAAATTTTTTTTCCTTTGTTCCCTTTAAACCGTTATAACTCGCCTCCTATTGGTCCGATCTGGACGAAAAAAATATGGGCGTAGAGGGCGCGACGAGCCCTTTCCAACGACCCCGGTCCGGTTCTCCTAGGTGCTACAGTTTCGGAGAAAAAAATTGTTAAAGAAAAATTTTTTTTTCCTTTGTACCCTTTAAACCGTTATAACTCGGCTCCTGTTGGTCCGATCTGGACGAAAAAATATGGGCGTAGAGGGCGCGACGAGCCCTTTCCAATGACCCCGGTCCGGTTCTCCTAGGTGCTATAGTTTCGGAGAAAAAAATTGTTAAAGAAAAATTTTTTTTTCCTTTGTTCCCTTTAAACCGTTATAACTCGCCTCCTATTGGTCCGATCTGGACGAAAAAAATATGGGCGTAGAGGGCGCGACGAGCCCTTTCCAACGACCCTGGTCCGGTTCTCCTAGGTGCTACAGTTTCGGAGAAAAAAATTGTTAAAGAAAAATTTTTTTTTCCTTTGTACCCTTTATACCGTTATAACTCGGCTCCTGTTGGTCCGATCTGGACGAAAAAAATATGGGCGTAGAGGACGCGACGAGCCCTTTCCAATGACCCCGGTCCGGTTCTCCTAGGTGCTATAGTTTCGGAGAAAAAAATTGTTAAAGAAAAATTTTTTTTTCCTTTGTTCCCTTTAAACCGTTATAACTCGCCTCCTATTGGTCCTATCTGGACGAAAAAAATATGGGCGTAGAGGGCGCGACGAGCCCTTTCCCATGACCCCGTTCGGGTTCTCCTAGGTGCTATAGTTTCGGAGAAAAAAATTGTTAAAGAAAAATTTCTTTTTCCTTTGTTCCCTTTAAACCGTTATAACTCGCCTCCTATTGGTCCGATCTGGACGAAAAAAATATGGGCGTAGAGGGCGCAACGAGCCCTTTCCAATGACCCCGGTCGGGTTCTCCTAGGTGCTATAGTTTCGGAGAAAAAAATTGTTCAAGAAAAATTTTTTTTTCCTTTGTTCCCTTTAAACCGTTATAACTCGCCTCCTATTGGTCCTATCTGGACGAAAAAAATATGGGCGTAGAGGGCGCGACGAGCCCTTTCCCATGACCCCGGTCGGGTTCTCCTAGGTGCTATAGTTTCGGAGAAAAAAATTGTTAAAGAAAAATTTCTTTTTCCTTTGTTCCCTTTAAACCGTTATAAATCGCCTCCTATTGGTCCGATCTGGACGAAAAAAATATGGGCGTAGAGGGCGCAACAAGCCCTTTCCAATGACCCCGGTCGGGTTCTCCTAGGTGCTATAGTTTCGGAGAAAAAAATTGTTCAAGAAAAATTTTTTTTTCCTTTGTTCCCTTTAAACCGTTATAACTCGGCTCCTGTTGGTCCGATCTGGACGAAAAAAATATGGGCGTAGAGGACGCGACGAGCCCTTTCCAATGACCCCGGTCCGGTTCTCCTAGGTGCTATAGTTTCGGAGAAAAAAATTGTTAAAGAAAAATTTTTTTTTCCTTTGTTCCCTTTAAACCGTTATAACTCGCCTCCTATTGGTCCTATCTGGACGAAAAAAAATATGGGCGTAGAGGGCGCGACGAGCCCTTTCCCATGACCCCGGTCGGGTTCTCCTAGGTGCTATAGTTTCGGAGAAAAAAATTGTTAAAGAAAAATTTCTTTTTCCTTTGTTCCCTTTAAACCGTTATAAATCGCCTCCTATTGGTCCGATCTGGACGAAAAAAATATGGGCGTAGAGGGCGCAACGAGCCCTTTCCAATGACCCCGGTCGGGTTCTCCTAGGTGCTATAGTTTCGGAGAAAAAAATTGTTCAAGAAAAATTTTTTTTTCCTTTGTTCCCTTTAAACCGTTATAACTCGGCTCCTATTGGTCCGATCTGGACGAAAAAAATATGTGCGTAGAGGGCGCGACGAGCCCTTTCCAATGACCCCGGTCGGGTTCTCCTAGGTGCTATAGTTTCGGAGAAAAAAATTGTTAAAGAAAAATTTTTTTTTCCTTTGTTCCCTTTAAACCGTTATAACTCGCCTCCTATTGGTCCGATCTGGACGAAAAAAATATGGGCGTAGAGGGCGCGACGAGCCCTTTCCAACGACCCCGGTCCGGTTCTCCTAGGTGCTACAGTTTCGGAGAAAAAAATTGTTAAAGAAAAATTTTTTTTTCCTTTGTACCCTTTAAACCGTTATAACTCGGCTCCTGTTGGTCCGATCTGGACGAAAAAAATATGGGCGTAGAGGACGCGACGAGCCCTTTCCAATGACCCCGGTCCGGTTCTCCTAGGTGCTACAGTTTCGGAGAAAAAAATTGTTAAAGAAAAATTTTTTTTTCCTTTGTACCCTTTAAACCGTTATAACTCGGCTCCTGTTGGTCCGATCTGGACGAAAAAAATATGGGCGTAGAGGACGCGACGAGCCCTTTCCAATGACCCCGGTCCGGTTCTCCTAGGTGCTATAGTTTCGGAGAAAAAAATTGTTAAAGAAAAATTTTTTTTTCCTTTGTTCCCTTTAAACCGTTATAACTCGCCTCCTATTGGTCCTATCTGGACGAAAAAAATATGGGCGTAGAGGGCGCGACGAGCCCTTTCCCATGACCCCGGTCGGGTTCTCCTAGCTGCTATAGTTTCGGAGAAAAAAATTGTTAAAGAAAAATTTCTTTTTCCTTTGTTCCCTTTAAACCGTTATAAATCGCCTCCTATTGGTCCGATCTGGACGAAAAAAATATGGGCGTAGAGGGCGCAACGAGCCCTTTCCAATGACCCCGGTCGGGTTCTCCTAGGTGCTATAGTTTCGGAGAAAAAAATTGTTCAAGAAAAATTTTTTTTTCCTTTGTTCCCTTTAAACCGTTATAACTCGGCTCCTATTGGTCCGATCTGGACGAAAAAAATATGTGCGTAGAGGGCGCGACGAGCCCTTTCCAGTGACCCCGGTCGGGTTCTCCTAGGTGCTATAGTTTCGGAGAAAAAAATTGTTCAAGAAAAATTTTTTTTTCCTTTGTTCCCTTTAAACCGTTATAACTCGCCTCCTATTGGTCCGATCTGGACGAAAAAAATATGGGCGTAGAGGGCGCGACGAGCCCTTTCCAACGACCCCGGTCCGGTTCTCCCAGGTGCTATAGTTTCGGAGAAAAAAATTGTTCAAGAAAAATTTTTTTTTCCTTTGTTCCCTTTAAACCGTTATAACTCGCCTCCTATTGGTCCTATCTGGACGAAAAAAATATGGGCGTAGAGGGCGCGACGAGCCCTTTCCCATGACCCCGGTCGGGTTCTCCTAGGTGCTATAGTTTCGGAGAAAAAAATTGTTAAAGAAAAATTTCTTTTTCCTTTGTTCCCTTTAAACCGTTATAAATCGCCTCCTATTGGTCCGATCTGGACGAAAAAAATATGGGCGTAGAGGGCGCAACGAGCCCTTTCCAATGACCCCGGTCGGGTTCTCCTAGGTGCTATAGTTTCGGAGAAAAAAATTGTTAAAGAAAAATTTTTTTTTCCTTTGTTCCCTTTAAACCGTTATAACTCGGCTCCTATTGGTCCGATCTGGACGAAAAAAATATGTGCGTAGAGGGCGCGACGAGCCCTTTCCAATGACCCCGGTCGGGTTCTCCTAGGTGCTATAGTTTCGGAGAAAAAAATTGTTAAAGAAAAATTTTTTTTTCCTTTGTTCCCTTTAAACCGTTATAACTCGCCTCCTATTGGTCCGATCTGGACGAAAAAAATATGGGCGTAGAGGGCGCGACGAGCCCTTTCCAATGACCCCGGTCCGGTTCTCCTAGGTGCTATAGTTTCGGAGAAAAAAATTGTTAAAGAAAAATTTTTTTTTCCTTTGTTCCCTTTAAACCGTTATAACTCGCCTCCTATTGGTCCGATCTGGACGAAAAAAATATGGGCGTAGAGGGCGCGACGAGCCCTTTCCAACGACCCCGGTCCGGTTCTCCTAGGTGCTACAGTTTCGGAGAAAAAAATTGTTAAAGAAAAATTTTTTTTTCCTTTGTACCCTTTAAACCGTTATAACTCGGCTCCTGTTGGTCCGATCTGGACGAAAAAATATGGGCGTAGAGGGCGCGACGAGCCCTTTCCAATGACCCCGGTCCGGTTCTCCTAGGTGCTATAGTTTCGGAGAAAAAAATTGTTAAAGAAAAATTTTTTTTTCCTTTGTTCCCTTTAAACCGTTATAACTCGCCTCCTATTGGTCCGATCTGGACGAAAAAAATATGGGCGTAGAGGGCGCAACGAGCCCTTTCCAATGACCCCGGTCGGGTTCTCCTAGGTGCTATAGTTTCGGAGAAAAAAATTGTTAAAGAAAAATTTTTTTTTCCTTTGTTCCCTTTAAACCGTTATAACTCGGCTCCTATTGGTCCGATCTGGACGAAAAAAATATGGGCGTAGAGGGCGCAACGAGCCCTTTCCAATGACCCCGGTCGGGTTCTCCTAGGTGCTATAGTTTCGGAGAAAAAAATTGTTCAAGAAAAATTTTTTTTTCCTTTGTTCCCTTTAAACCGTTATAACTCGGCTCGTATTGGTCCGATCTGGACGAAAAAAATATGTGCGTAGAGGGCGCGACGAGCCCTTTCCAATGACCCCGGTCGGGTTCTCCTAGGTGCTATAGTTTCGGAGAAAAAAATTGCTAAAGAAAAATTTTTTTTTCCTTTGTTCCCTTTAAACCGTTATAACTCGCCTCCTATTGGTCCGATCTGGACGAAAAAAATATGGGCGTAGAGGGCGCGACGAGCCCTTTCCAATGACCCCGGTCGGGTTCTCCTAGGTGCTATAGTTTCGGAGAAAAAAATTGTTCAAGAAAAATTTTTTTTTCCTTTGTTCCATTTAAACCGTTATAACTCGGCTCCTATTGGTCCGATCTGGACGAAAAAAATATGGGCGTAGAGGGCGCGACGAGCCCTTTCCAATGACCCCGGTCGGGTTCTCCTAGGTGCTATAGTTTCGGAGAAAAAAATTGTTCAAGAAAAATTTTTTTTTCCTTTGTTCCCTTTAAACCGTTATAACTCGCCTCCTATTGGTCCGATCTGGACGAAAAAAATATGGGCGTAGAGGGCGCGACGAGCCCTTTCCAATGACCCCGGTCGGGTTCTCCTAGGTGCTATAGTTTCGGAGAAAAAAATTGTTCAAGAAAAATTTTTTTTTCCTTTGTTCCCTTTAAACCGTTATAACTCGGCTCCTATTGGTCCGATCTGGACGAAAAATATATGTGCGTAGAGGGCGCGACGAGCCCTTTCCAATGACCCCGGTCGGGTTCTCCTAGGTGCTATAGTTTCGGAGAAAAAAATTGTTAAAGAAAAATTTTTTTTTCCTTTGTTCCCTTTAAACCGTTATAACTCGCCTCCTATTGGTCCGATCTGGACGAAAAAAATATGGGCGTAGAGGGCGCGACGAGCCCTTTCCAACGACCCCGGTCCGGTTCTCCTAGGTGCTACAGTTTCGGAGAAAAAAATTGTTAAAGAAAAATTTTTTTTTCCTTTGTACCCTTTAAACCGTTATAACTCGGCTCCTGTTGGTCCGATCTGGACGAAAAAAATATGGGCGTAGAGGACGCGACGAGCCCTTTCCAATGACCCCGGTCCGGTTCTCCTAGGTGCTACAGTTTCGGAGAAAAAAATTGTTAAAGAAAAATTTTTTTTTCCTTTGTACCCTTTAAACCGTTATAACTCGGCTCCTGTTGGTCCGATCTGGACGAAAAAAATATGGGCGTAGAGGACGCGACGAGCCCTTTCCAATGACCCCGGTCCGGTTCTCCTAGGTGCTATAGTTTCGGAGAAAAAAATTGTTAAAAAAAAATTTTTTTTTCCTTTGTTCCCTTTAAACCGTTATAACTCGCCTCCTATTGGTCCTATCTGGACGAAAAAAATATGGGCGTAGAGGGCGCGACGAGCCCTTTCCCATGACCCCGGTCGGGTTCTCCTAGGTGCTATAGTTTCGGAGAAAAAAATTGTTAAAGAAAAATTTCTTTTTCCTTTGTTCCCTTTAAACCGTTATAAATCGCCTCCTATTGGTCCGATCTGGACGAAAAAAATATGGGCGTAGAGGGCGCAACGAGCCCTTTCCAATGACCCCGGTCGGGTTCTCCTAGGTGCTATAGTTTCGGAGAAAAAAATTGTTAAAGAAAAATTTTTTTTTCCTTTGTTCCCTTTAAACCGTTATAACTCGCCTCCTATTGGTCCGATCTGGACGAAAAAAATATGGGCGTAGAGGGCGCGACGAGCCCTTTCCAACGACCCCGGTCCGGTTCTCCTAGGTGCTACAGTTTCGGAGAAAAAAATTGTTAAAGAAAAATTTTTTTTTCCTTTGTACCCTTTAAACCGTTATAACTCGGCTCCTGTTGGTCCGATCTGGACGAAAAAAATATGGGCGTAGAGGACGCGACGAGCCCTTTCCAATGACCCCGGTCCGGTTCTCCTAGGTGCTACAGTTTCGGAGAAAAAAATTGTTAAAGAAAAATTTTTTTTTCCTTTGTACCCTTTAAACCGTTATAACTCGGCTCCTGTTGGTCCGATCTGGACGAAAAAAATATGGGCGTAGAGGACGCGACGAGCCCTTTCCAATGACCCCGGTCCGGTTCTCCTAGGTGCTATAGTTTCGGAGAAAAAAATTGTTAAAGAAAAATTTTTTTTTCCTTTGTTCCCTTTAAACCGTTATAACTCGCCTCCTATTGGTCTTATCTGGACGAAAAAAATATGGGCGTAGAGGGCGCGACGAGCCCTTTCCCATGACCCCGGTCGGGTTCTCCTAGGTGCTATAGTTTCGGAGAAAAAAATTGTTAAAGAAAAATTTCTTTTTCCTTTGTTCCCTTTAAACCGTTATAAATCGCCTCCTATTGGTCCGATCTGGACGAAAAAAATATGGGCGTAGAGGGCGCAACGAGCCCTTTCCAATGACCCCGGTCGGGTTCTCCTAGGTGCTATAGTTTCGGAGAAAAAAATTGTTCAAGAAAAATTTTTTTTTCCTTTGTTCCCTTTAAACCGTTATAACTCGGCTCCTATTGGTCCGATCTGGACGAAAAAAATATGTGCGTAGAGGGCGCGACGAGCCCTTTCCAATGACCCCGGTCGGGTTCTCCTAGGTGCTATAGTTTCGGAGAAAAAAATTGTTAAAGAAAAATTTTTTTTTCCTTTGTTCCCTTTAAACCGTTATAACTCGCCTCCTATTGGTCCGATCTGGACGAAAAAAATATGGGCGTAGAGGGCGCGACGAGCCCTTTCCAACGACCCCGGTCCGGTTCTCCCAGGTGCTATAGTTTCGGAGAAAAAAATTGTTCAAGAAAAATTTTTTTTTTCCTTTGTTCCCTTTAAACCGTTATAACTCGCCTCCTATTGGTCCTATCTGGACGAAAAAAATATGGGCGTAGAGGGCGCGACGAGCCCTTTCCCATGACCCCGGTCGGGTTCTCCTAGGTGCTATAGTTTCGGAGAAAAAAATTGTTAAAGAAAAATTTCTTTTTCCTTTGTTCCCTTTAAACCGTTATAAATCGCCTCCTATTGGTCCGATCTGGACGAAAAAAATATGGGCGTAGAGGGCGCAACGAGCCCTTTCCAATGACCCCGGTCGGGTTCTCCTAGGTGCTATAGTTTCGGAGAAAAAAATTGTTCAAGAAAAATTTTTTTTTCCTTTGTTCCCTTTAAACCGTTATAACTCGGCTCCTATTGGTCCGATCTGGACGAAAAAAATATGTGCGTAGAGGGCGCGACGAGCCCTTTCCAATGACCCCGGTCGGGTTCTCCTAGGTGCTATAGTTTCGGAGAAAAAAATTGTTAAAGAAAAATTTTTTTTTCCTTTGTTCCCTTTAAACCGTTATAACTCTCCTCCTATTGGTCCGATCTGGACGAAAAAAATATGGGCGTAGAGGACGCGACGAGCCCTTTCCAATGACCCCGGTCCGGTTCTCCTAGGTGCTATAGTTTCGGAGAAAAAAATTGTTAAAGAAAAATTTTTTTTTCCTTTGTTCCCTTTAAACCGTTATAACTCGCCTCCTATTGGTCCGATCTGGACGAAAAAAATATGGGCGTAGAGGGCGCGACGAGCCCTTTCCAACGACCCCGGTCCGGTTCTCCTAGGTGCTACAGTTTCGGAGAAAAAAATTGTTAAAGAAAAATTTTTTTTTCCTTTGTACCCTTTAAACCGTTATAACTCGGCTCCTGTTGGTCCGATCTGGACGAAAAAATATGGGCGTAGAGGGCGCGACGAGCCCTTTCCAATGACCCCGGTCCGGTTCTCCTAGGTGCTATAGTTTCGGAGAAAAAAATTGTTAAAGAAAAATTTTTTTTTCCTTTGTTCCCTTTAAACCGTTATAACTCGCCTCCTATTGGTCCGATCTGGACGAAAAAAATATGGGCGTAGAGGGCGCAACGAGCCCTTTCCAATGACCCCGGTCGGGTTCTCCTAGGTGCTATAGTTTCGGAGAAAAAAATTGTTCAAGAAAAATTTTTTTTTCCTTTGTTCCCTTTAAACCGTTATAACTCGGCTCCTATTGGTCCGATCTGGACGAAAAAAATATGGGCGTAGAGGGCGCAACGAGCCCTTTCCAATGACCCCGGTCGGGTTCTCCTAGGTGCTATAGTTTCGGAGAAAAAAATTGTTCAAGAAAAATTTTTTTTTCCTTTGTTCCCTTTAAACCGTTATAACTCGGCTCGTATTGGTCCGATCTGGACGAAAAAAATATGTGCGTAGAGGGCGCGACGAGCCCTTTCCAATGACCCCGGTCGGGTTCTCCTAGGTGCTATAGTTTCGGAGAAAAAAATTGCTAAAGAAAAATTTTTTTTTCCTTTGTTCCCTTTAAACCGTTATAACTCGCCTCCTATTGGTCCGATCTGGACGAAAAAAATATGGGCGTAGAGGGCGCGACGAGCCCTTTCCAACGACCCCGGTCGGGTTCTCCTAGGTGCTATAGTTTCGGAGAAAAAAATTGTTCAAGAAAAATTTTTTTTTCCTTTGTTCCCTTTAAACCGTTATAACTCGGCTCCTATTGGTCCGATCTGGACGAAAAAAATATGGGCGTAGAGGGCGCGACGAGCCCTTTCCAATGACCCCGGTCGGGTTCTCCTAGGTGCTATAGTTTCGGAGAAAAAAATTGTTCAAGAAAAATTTTTTTTTCCTTTGTTCCCTTTAAACCGTTATAACTCGCCTCCTATTGGTCCGATCTGGACGAAAAAAATATGGGCGTAGAGGGCGCGACGAGCCCTTTCCAATGACCCCGGTCGGGTTCTCCTAGGTGCTATAGTTTCGGAGAAAAAAATTGTTCAAGAAAAATTTTTTTTCCTTTGTTCCCTTTAAACCGTTATAACTCGGCTCCTATTGGTCCGATCTGGACGAAAAAAATATGGGCGTAGAGGGCGCGACGAGCCCTTTCCAATGACCCCGGTCCGGTTCTCCTAGGTGCTATAGTTTCGGAGAAAAAAATTGTTAAAGAAAAATTTTTTTTTCCTTTGTTCCCTTTAAACCGTTATAACTCGCCTCCTATTGGTCCGATCTGGACGAAAAAAATATGGGCGTAGAGGGCGCGACGAGCCCTTTCCAACGACCCCGGTCCGGTTCTCCTAGGTGCTACAGTTTCGGAGAAAAAAATTGTTAAAGAAAAATTTTTTTTTCCTTTGTACCCTTTAAACCGTTATAACTCGGCTCCTGTTGGTCCGATCTGGACGAAAAAAATATGGGCGTAGAGGGCGCGACGAGCCCTTTCCAATGACCCCGGTCCGGTTCTCCTAGGTGCTACAGTTTCGGAGAAAAAAATTGTTAAAGAAAAATTTCTTTTTCCTTTGTTCCCTTTAAACCGTTATAACTCGCCTCCTATTGGTCCGATCTGGACGAAAAAAATATGGGCGTAGAGGGCGCAACGAGCCCTTTCCAATGACCCCGGTCGGGTTCTCCTAGGTGCTATAGTTTCGGAGAAAAAAATTGTTAAAGAAAAATTTTTTTTTCCTTTGTTCCCTTTAAACCGTTATAACTCGCCTCCTATTGGTCCGATCTGGACGAAAAAAATATGGGCGTAGATGGCGCGACGAGCCCTTTCCAATGACCCCGGTCGGGTTCTCCTAGGTGCTATAGTTTCGGAGAAAAAAATTGTTAAAGAAAAATTTCTTTTTCCTTTGTTCCCTTTAAACCGTTATAACTCGCCTCCTATTGGTCCGATCTGGACGAAAAAAATATGGGCGTAGAGGGCGCAACGAGCCCTTTCCAATGACCCCGGTCGGGTTCTCCTAGGTGCTATAGTTTCGGAGAAAAAAATTGTTCAAGAAAAATTTTTTTTTCCTTTGTTCCCTTTAAACCGTTATAACTCGGCTCCTATTGGTCCGATCTGGACGAAAAAAATATGGGCGTAGAGGGCGCAACGAGCCCTTTCCAATGACTCCGGTCGGGTTCTCCTAGGTGCTATAGTTTCGGAGAAAAAAATTGTTCAAGAAAAATTTTTTTTTCCTTTGTTCCCTTTAAACCGTTATAACTCGGCTCGTATTGGTCCGATCTGGACGAAAAAAATATGTGCGTAGAGGGCGCGACGAGCCCTTTCCAATGACCCCGGTCGGGTTCTCCTAGGTGCTATAGTTTCGGAGAAAAAAATTGCTAAAGAAAAATTTTTTTTTCCTTTGTTCCCTTTAAACCGTTATAACTCGCCTCCTATTGGTCCGATCTGGACGAAAAAAGTATGGGCGTAGAGGGCGCGACGAGCCCTTTCCAATGACCTCGGTCGGGTTCTCCTAGGTGCTATAGTTTCGGAGAAAAAAATTGTTAAAGAAAAATTTCTTTTTCCTTTGTTCCCTTTAAACCGTTATAACTCGCCTCCTATTGGTCCGATCTGGACGAAAAAAATATGGGCGTAGAGGGCGCAACGAGCCCTTTCCAATGACCCCGGTCGGGTTCTCCTAGGTGCTATAGTTTCGGAGAAAAAAATTGTTCAAGAAAAATTTTTTTTTCCTTTGTTCCCTTTAAACCGTTATAACTCGGCTCCTATTGGTCCGATCTGGACGAAAAAAATATGGGCGTAGAGGGCGCAACGAGCCCTTTCCAATGACCCCGGTCGGGTTCTCCTAGGTGCTATAGTTTCGGAGAAAAAAATTGTTCAAGAAAAATTTTTTTTTCCTTTGTTCCCTTTAAACCGTTATAACTCGCCTCCTATTGGTCCGATCTGGACGAAAAAAATATGGGCGTAGAGGGCGCGACGAGCCCTTTCCAATGACCCCGGTCGGGTTCTCCTAGGTGCTATAGTTTCGGAGAAAAAAATTGTTCAAGAAAAATTTTTTTTTCCTTTGTACCCTTTAAACCGTTATAACTCGGCTCCTGTTGGTCCGATCTGGACGAAAAAAATATGGGCGTAGAGGGCGCGACGAGCCCTTTCCAACGACCCCGGTCCGGTTCTCCTAGGTGCTACAGTTTCGGAGAAAAAAATTGTTAAAGAAAAATTTTTTTTTCCTTTGTACCCTTTAAACCGTTATAACTCGGCTCCTGTTGGTCCGATCTGGACGAAAAAAATATGGGCGTAGAGGGCGCGACGAGCCCTTTCCAATGACCCCGGTCCGGTTCTCCTAGGTGCTATAGTTTCGGAGAAAAAAATTGTTAAAGAAAAATTTTTTTTTCCTTTGTTCCCTTTAAACCGTTATAACTCGCCTCCTATTGGTCCGATCTGGACGAAAAAAATATGGGCGTAGATGGCGCGACGAGCCCTTTCCAATGACCTCGGTCGGGTTCTCCTAGGTGCTATAGTTTCGGAGAAAAAAATTGTTAAAGAAAAATTTCTTTTTCCTTTGTTCCCTTTAAACCGTTATAACTCGCCTCCTATTGGTCCGATCTGGACGAAAAAAATATGGGCGTAGAGGGCGCAACGAGCCCTTTCCAATGACCCCGGTCGGGTTCTCCTAGGTGCTATAGTTTCGGAGAAAAAAATTGTTCAAGAAAAATTTTTTTTTCCTTTGTTCCCTTTAAACCGTTATAACTCGGCTCCTATTGGTCCGATCTGGACGAAAAAAATATGGGCGTAGAGGGCGCAACGAGCCCTTTCCAATGACCCCGGTCGGGTTCTCCTAGGTGCTATAGTTTCGGAGAAAAAAATTGTTCAAGAAAAATTTTTTTTTCCTTTGTTCCCTTTAAACCGTTATAACTCGGCTCGTATTGGTCCGATCTGGACGAAAAAAATATGTGCGTAGAGGGCGCGACGAGCCCTTTCCAATGACCCCGGTCGGGTTCTCCTAGGTGCTATAGTTTCGGAGAAAAAAATTGCTAAAGAAAAATTTTTTTTTCCTTTGTTCCCTTTAAACCGTTATAACTCGCCTCCTATTGGTCCGATCTGGACGAAAAAAATATGGGCGTAGAGGGCGCGACGAGCCCTTTCCAATGACCCCGGTCGGGTTCTCCTAGGTGCTATAGTTTCGGAGAAAAAAATTGTTCAAGAAAAATTTTTTTTTCCTTTGTTCCCTTTAAACCGTTATAACTCGGCTCCTATTGGTCCGATCTGGACGAAAAAAATATGGGCGTAGAGGGCGCGACGAGCCCTTTCCAATGACCCCGGTCGGGTTCTCCTAGGTGCTATAGTTTCGGAGAAAAAAATTGTTCAAGAAAAATTTTTTTTTCCTTTGTTCCCTTTAAACCGTTATAACTCGCCTCCTATTGGTCCGATCTGGACGAAAAAAATATGGGCGTAGAGGGCGCGACGAGCCCTTTCCAATGACCCCGGTCGGGTTCTCCTAGGTGCTATAGTTTCGGAGAAAAAAATTGTTCAAGAAAAATTTTTTTTCCTTTGTTCCCTTTAAACCGTTATAACTCGGCTCCTATTGGTCCGATCTGGACGAAAAAAATATGGGCGTAGAGGGCGCGACGAGCCCTTTCCAATGACCCCGGTCCGGTTCTCCTAGGTGCTATAGTTTCGGAGAAAAAAATTGTTAAAGAAAAATTTTTTTTTCCTTTGTTCCCTTTAAACCGTTATAACTCGCCTCCTATTGGTCCGATCTGGACGAAAAAAATATGGGCGTAGAGGGCGCGACGAGCCCTTTCCAACGACCCCGGTCCGGTTCTCCTAGGTGCTACAGTTTCGGAGAAAAAAATTGTTAAAGAAAAATTTTTTTTTCCTTTGTACCCTTTAAACCGTTATAACTCGGCTCCTGTTGGTCCGCTCTGGACGAAAAAAATATGGGCGTAGAGGGCGCGACGAGCCCTTTCCAACGACCCCGGTCCGGTTCTCCTAGGTGCTATAGTTTCGGAGAAAAAAATTGTTAAAGAAAAATTTTTTTTTCCTTTGTTCCCTTTAAACCGTTATAACTCGCCTCCTATTGGTCCGATCTGGACGAAAAAAATATGGGCGTAGAGGGCGCGACGAGCCCTTTCCAATGACCCCGGTCGGGTTCTCCTAGGTGCTATAGTTTCGGAGAAAAAAATTGTTCAAGAAAAATTTTTTTTTCCTTTGTTCCCTTTAAACCGTTATAACTCGCCTCCTATTGGTCCGATCTGGACGAAAAAAATATGGGCGTAGAGGGCGCGACGAGCCCTTTCCAATGACCCCGGTCGGGTTCTCCTAGGTGCTATAGTTTCGGAGAAAAAAATTGTTCAAGAAAAATTTTTTTTTCCTTTGTTCCCTTTAAACCGTTATAACTCGGCTCCTATTGGTCCGATCTGGACGAAAAAAATATGGGCGTAGAGGGCGCGACGAGCCCTTTCCAATGACTCCGGTCGGGTTCTCCTAGGTGCTATAGTTTCGGAGAAAAAAATTGTTCAAGAAAAATTTTTTTTTCCTTTGTTCCCTTTAAACCGTTATAACTCGGCTCGTATTGGTCCGATCTGGACGAAAAAAATATGTGCGTAGAGGGCGCGACGAGCCCTTTCCAATGACCCCGGTCGGGTTCTCCTAGGTGCTATAGTTTCGGAGAAAAAAATTGCTAAAGAAAAATTTTTTTTTCCTTTGTTCCCTTTAAACCGTTATAACTCGCCTCCTATTGGTCCGATCTGGACGAAAAAAGTATGGGCGTAGAGGGCGCGACGAGCCCTTTCCAATGACCTCGGTCGGGTTCTCCTAGGTGCTATAGTTTCGGAGAAAAAAATTGTTCAAGAAAAATTTTTTTTTCCTTTGTTCCCTTTAAACCGTTATAACTCGGCTCCTATTGGTCCGATCTGGACGAAAAAAATATGGGCGTAGAGGGCGCGACGAGCCCTTTCCAATGACCCCGGTCGGGTTCTCCTAGGTGCTATAGTTTCGGAGAAAAAAATTGCTAAAGAAAAATTTTTTTTTCCTTTGTTCCCTTTAAACCGTTATAACTCGCCTCCTATTGGTCCGATCTGGACGAAAAAAATATGGGCGTAGAGGGCGCGACGAGCCCTTTCCAATGACCCCGGTCGGGTTCTCCTAGGTGCTATAGTTTCGGAGAAAAAAATTGTTCAAGAAAAATTTTTTTTTCCTTTGTTCCCTTTAAACCGTTATAACTCGGCTCCTATTGGTCCGATCTGGACGAAAAAAATATGGGCGTAGAGGGCGCGACGAGCCCTTTCCAATGACCCCGGTCGGGTTCTCCTAGGTGCTATAGTTTCGGAGAAAAAAATTGTTCAAGAAAAATTTTTTTTTCCTTTGTTCCCTTTAAACCGTTATAACTCGCCTCCTATTGGTCCGATATGGACGAAAAAAATATGGGCGTAGAGGGCGCGACGAGCCCTTTCCAATGACCCCGGTCGGGTTCTCCTAGGTGCTATAGTTTCGGAGAAAAAAATTGTTCAAGAAAAATTTTTTTTTCCTTTGTACCCTTTAAACCGTTATAACTCGGCTCCTGTTGGTCCGATCTGGACGAAAAAAATATGGGCGTAGAGGGCGCGACGAGCCCTTTCCAACGACCCCGGTCCGGTTCTCCTAGGTGCTACAGTTTCGGAGAAAAAAATTGTTAAAGAAAAATTTTTTTTTCCTTTGTACCCTTTAAACCGTTATAACTCGGCTCCTGTTGGTCCGATCTGGACGAAAAAAATATGCGCGTAGAGGGCGCGACGAGCCCTTTCCAATGACCCCGGTCCGGTTCTCCTAGGTGCTATAGTTTCGGAGAAAAAAATTGTTAAAGAAAAATTTTTTTTTCCTTTGTTCCCTTTAAACCGTTATAACTCGCCTCCTATTGGTCCGATCTGGACGAAAAAAATATGGGCGTAGATGGCGCGACGAGCCCTTTCCAATGACCTCGGTCGGGTTCTCCTAGGTGCTATAGTTTCGGAGAAAAAAATTGTTAAAGAAAAATTTCTTTTTCCTTTGTTCCCTTTAAACCGTTATAACTCGCCTCCTATTGGTCCGATCTGGACGAAAAAAATATGGGCGTAGAGGGCGCAACGAGCCCTTTCCAATGACCCCGGTCGGGTTCTCCTAGGTGCTATAGTTTCGGAGAAAAAAATTGTTCAAGAAAAATTTTTTTTTCCTTTGTTCCCTTTAAACCGTTATAACTCGGCTCCTATTGGTCCGATCTGGACGAAAAAAATATGGGCGTAGAGGGCGCAACGAGCCCTTTCCAATGACCCCGGTCGGGTTCTCCTAGGTGCTATAGTTTCGGAGAAAAAAATTGTTCAAGAAAAATTTTTTTTTCCTTTGTTCCCTTTAAACCGTTATAACTCGGCTCGTATTGGTCCGATCTGGACGAAAAAAATATGTGCGTAGAGGGCGCGACGAGCCCTTTCCAATGACCCCGGTCGGGTTCTCCTAGGTGCTATAGTTTCGGAGAAAAAAATTGCTAAAGAAAAATTTTTTTTCCTTTGTTCCCTTTAAACCGTTATAACTCGCCTCCTATTGGTCCGATCTGGACGAAAAAAATATGGGCGTAGAGGGCGTGACGAGCCCTTTCCAACGACCCCGGTCCGGTTCTCCTAGGTGCTACAGTTTCGGAGAAAAAAATTGTTAAAGAAAAATTTTTTTTTCCTTTGTACCCTTTAAACCGTTATAACTCGGCTCCTGTTGGTCCGATCTGGACGAAAAAAATATGGGCGTAGAGGGCGCGACGAGCCCTTTCCAATGACCCCGGTCCGGTTCTCCTAGATGCTATAGTTTCGGAGAAAAAAATTGTTAAAGAAAAATTTTTTTTCCTTTGTTCCCTTTAAACCGTTATAACTCGCCTCCTATTGGTCCGATCTGGACGAAAAAAATATGGGCGTAGAGGGCGTGACGAGCCCTTTCCAACGACCCCGGTCCGGTTCTCCTAGGTGCTACAGTTTCGGAGAAAAAAATTGTTAAAGAAAAATTTTTTTTTCCTTTGTACCCTTTAAACCGTTATAACTCGGCTCCTGTTGGTCCGATCTGGACGAAAAAAATATGGGCGTAGAGGGCGCGACGAGCCCTTTCCAATGACCCCGGTCCGGTTCTCCTAGATGCTACAGTTTCGGAGAAAAAAATTGTTAAAGAAAAATTTTTTTTTCCTTTGTTCCCTTTAAACCGTTATAACTCGCCTCCTATTGGTCCGATCTGGACGAAAAAAATATGGGCGTAGAGGGCGCGACGAGCCCTTTCCAATGACCCCGGTCGGGTTCTCCTAGGTGCTATAGTTTCGGAGAAAAAAATTGTTAAAGAAAAATTTCTTTTTTCTTTGTTCCATTTAAACCGTTATAACTCGCCTCCTATTTGTCCGATCTGGACGAAAAAAATATGGGCGTAGAGGGCGCAACGAGCCCTTTCCAATGACCCCGGTCGGGTTCTCCTAGGTGCTATAGTTTCGGAGAAAAAAATTGTTCAAGAAAAATTTTTTTTTCCTTTGTTCCCTTTAAACCGTTATAACTCGGCTCCTATTGGTCCGATCTGGACGAAAAAAATATGTGCGTAGAGGGCGCGACGAGCACTTTCCAATGACCCCGGTCCGGTTCTCCTAGGTGCTATAGTTTCGGAGAAAAAAATTGTTAAAGAAAAATTTTTTTTTCCTTTGTTCCCTTTAAACCGTTATAACTCGCCTCCTATTGGTCCGATCTGGACGAAAAAAATATGGGCGTAGAGGGCGCGACGAGCCCTTTCCAACGACCCCGGTCCGGTTCTCCTAGGTGCTACAGTTTCGGAGAAAAAAATTGTTAAAGAAAAATTTTTTTTTCCTTTCTACCCTTTAAACCGTTATAACTCGGCTCCTGTTGGTCCGATCTGGACGAAAAAAATATGGGCGTAGAGGGCGCGACGAGCCCTTTCCAATGACCCCGGTCCGGTTCTCCTAGGTGCTATAGTTTCGGAGAAAAAAATTGTTAAAGAAAAATTTTTTTTCCTTTGTTCCCTTTAAACCGTTATAACTCGCCTCCTATTGGTCCGATCTGGACGAAAAAAATATGGGCGTAGAGGGCGTGACGAGCCCTTTCCAACGACCCCGGTCCGGTTCTCCTAGGTGCTACAGTTTCGGAGAAAAAAATTGTTAAAGAAAAATTTTTTTTTCCTTTGTACCCTTTAAACCGTTATAACTCGGCTCCTGTTGGTCCGATCTGGACGAAAAAAATATGGGCGTAGAGGGCGCAACGAGCCCTTTCCAATGACCCCGGTCGGGTTCTCCTAGGTGCTATAGTTTCGGAGAAAAAAATTGTTCAAGAAAAATTTTTTTTTCCTTTGTTCCCTTTAAACCGTTATAACTCGGCTCCTATTGGTCCGATCTGGACGAAAAAAATATGGGCGTAGAGGGCGCAACGAGCCCTTTCCAATGACCCCGGTCGGGTTCTCCTAGGTGCTATAGTTTCGGAGAAAAAAATTGTTCAAGAAAAATTTTTTTTTCCTTTGTTCCCTTTAAACCGTTATAACTCGGCTCCTATTGGTCCGATCTGGACGAAAAAAATATGTGCGTAGAGGGCGCGACGAGCCCTTTCCAATGACCCCGGTCGGGTTCTCCTAGGTGCTATAGTTTCGGAGAAAAAAATTGTTAAAGAAAAATTTTTATTTCCTTTGTTCCCTTTAAACCGTTATAACTCGCCTCCTATTGGTCCGATCTGGACGAAAAAAATATGGGCGTAGAGGGCGCGACGAGCCCTTTCCAATGACCCCGGTCGGGTTCTCCTAGGTGTTATAGTTTCGGAAAAAAAAATTTTTCTTTAACAATTTTTTTTTCCTTTGTTCCCTTTAAACCGTTATAACTCGGCTCCTATTGGTCCGATCTGGACGAAAAAAATATGGGCGTAGAGGGCGCGACGAGCCCTTTCCAATGACCCCGGTCGGGTTCTCCTAGGTGCTATAGTTTCGGAGAAAAAAATTGTTCAAGAAAAATTTTTTTTTCCTTTGTTCCCTTTAAACCGTTATAACTCGCCTCCTATTGGTCCGATCTGGACGAAAAAAATATGGGCGTAGAGGGCGCGACGAGCCCTTTCCAATGACCCCGGTCGGGTTCTCCTAGGTGCTATAGTTTCGGAGAAAAAAATTGTTCAAGAAAAATTTTTTTTTCCTTTGCTCCCTTTAAACCGTTATAACTCGGCTCCTATTGGTCCGATCTGGACGAAAAAAATATGGGCGTAGAGGGCGCGATGAGCCCTTTCCCATGACCCCGCTCCGGTTCTCCTGGGTGCTATAGTTTCGGAGAAAAAAATTGTTAAAGAAAAATTTTTTTTTCCTTTGATCCCTTTAAACCGTTATAACTCGCCTCCTATTGGTCCGATCTGGACGAAAAAAATATGGGCGTAGAGGGCGCGACGAGCCCTTTCCAACGACCCCGGTCCGGTTCTCCTAGGTGCTACAGTTTCGGAGAAAAAAATTGTTAAAGGAAAATTTTTTTTTCCTTTGTTCCCTTTAAACCGTTATAACTCGGCTCCTATTGGTCCGATCTGGACGAAAAAAATATGGGCGTAGAGGGCGCGACGAGCCCTTTCCAATGACCCCGGTCGGGTTCTCCTAGGTGCTATAGTTTCGGAGAAAAAAATTGTTAAAGAAAAATTTTTTTTTCCTTTGTTCCCTTTAAACCGTTATAACTCGCCTCCTATTGGTCCGATCTGGACGAAAAAAATATGGGCGTAGAGGGCGCGACGAGCCCTTTCCAATGACCCCGGTCGGGTTCTCCTAGGTGCTATAGTTTCGGAGAAAAAAATTGTTCAAGAAAAATTTTTTTTTCCTTTGTTCCCTTTAAACCGTTATAACTCGCCTCCTATTGGTCCGATCTGGACGAAAAAAATATGGGCGTAGAGGGCGCGACGAGCCCTTTCCAATGACCCCGGTCGGGTTCTCCTAGGTGCTATAGTTTCGAAGAAAAAAATTGTTCAAGAAAAATTTTTTTTTCCTTTGTTCCCTTTAAACCGTTATAACTCGGCTCCTATTGGTCCGATCTGGACGAAAAAAATATGGGCGTAGAGGGCGCGACGAGCCCTTTCCAATGACCCCGGTCCGGTTCTCCTAGGTGCTACAGTTTCGGAGAAAAAAATTGTTAAAGAAAAATTTTTTTTTCCTTTGATCCCTTTAAACCGTCATAACTCGCCTCCTATTGGTCCGATCTGGACGAAAAAAATATGGGCGTAGAGGGCGCGAAGAGCCCTTTCCAATGACCCCGGTCGGGTTCTCCTAGGTGCTATAGTTTCGGAGAAAAAAATTGTTGAAGAAAAATTTTTTTTTCCTTTGTTCCCTTTAAACCGTTATAACTCGCCTCCTATTGGTCCGATCTGGACGAAAAAAATATGGGCGTAGAGGGCGCGACGAGCCCTTTCCAATGACCCCGGTCGGGTTCTCCTAGGTGCTATAGTTTCGGAGAAAAAAATTGTTAAAGAAAAATTTTTTTTTCCTTTGTTCCGTTAAACCGTTATAACTCGGCTCCTGTTGGTCCGATCTGGACGAAAAAAATATGGGCGTAGAGGGCGCGACGAGCCCTTTCCAATGACCCCGGTCCGGTTCTCCTAGGTGCTATAGTTTCGGAGAAAAAAATTGTTAAAGAAAAATTTTTTTTTCCTTTGTTCCCTTTAAACCGTTATAACTCGCCTCCTATTGGTCCGATCTGGACGAAGAAATATGGGCGTAGAGGGCGCGACGAGCCCTTTCCAATGACCCCGGTCCGGTTCTCCTAGGTGCTATAGTTTCGGAGAAAAAAATTGTTAAAGAAAAATTTTTTTTTCCTTTGTTCCATTTAAACCGTTATAACTCGCCTCCTATTGGTCCTATCTGGACGAAAAAAATATGGGCGTAGAGGGCGCGACGAGCCCTTTCCAATGACCCCGGTCGGGTTCTCCTAGGTGCTATAGTTTCGGAGAAAAAAATTGTTAAAGAATAATTTCTTTTTCCTTTGTTCCCTTTAAACCGTTATAACTCGCCTCCTATTGTTCCGATCTGGACGAAAAAAATATGGGCGTAGAGGGCGCAACGAGCCCTTTCCAATGACCCCGGTCGGGTTCTCCTAGGTGCTATAGTTTCGGAGAAAAAAATTGTTCAAGAAAAATTTTTTTTTCCTTTGTTCCCTTTAAACCGTTATAACTCGGCTCCTATTGGTCCGATCTGGACGAAAAAAATACGGGCGTAGAGGGCGCGACGAGCCCTTTCCAATGACCCCGGTCCGGTTCTCCTAGGTGCTATAGTTTCGGAGAAAAAAATTGTTAAAGAAAAATTTTTTTTTCCTTTGTTCCGTTAAACCGTTATAACTCGGCTCCTGTTGGTCCGATCTGGACGAAAAAAATATGGGCGTAGAGGGCGCGACGAGCCCTTTCCAATGACCCCGGCCCGGTTCTCCTAGGTGCTATAGTTTCGGAGAAAAAAATTGTTAAAGAAAAATTTTTTTTTCCTTTGTTCCCTTTAAACCGTTATAACTCGCCTCCTATTGGTCCGATCTGGACGAAGAAATATGGGCGTAGAGGGCGCGACGAGCCCTTTCCAATGACCCCGGTCCGGTTCTCCTAGGTGCTATAGTTTCGGAGAAAAAAATTGTTAAAGAAAAATTTTTTTTTCCTTTGTTCCCTTTAAACCGTTATAACTCGCCTCCTATTGGTCCGATCTGGACGAAAAAAATATGGGCGTAGAGGGCGCGACGAGCCCTTTCCAATGACCCCGGTCGGGTTCTCCTAGGTGCTATAGTTTCGGAGAAAAAAATTGTTCAAGAAAAATTTTTTTTCCTTTGTTCCCTTTAAACCGTTATAACTCGGCTCCTATTGGCCCGATCTGGACGAAAAAAATATGGGCGTAGAGGGCGCGACGAGCCCTTTCCAATGACCCCGGTCGGGTTCTCCTAGGTGCTATAGTTTCGGAGAAAAAAATTGTTCAAGAAAAATTTTTTTTCCTTTGTTCCCTTTAAACCGTTATAACTCGGCTCCTATTGGCCCGATCTGGACGAAAAAAATATGGGCGTAGAGGGCGCGACGAGCCCTTTCCAATGACCCCGGTCGGGTTCTCCTAGGTGCTATAGTTTCGGAGAAAAAAATTGTTCAAGAAAAATTTTTTTTTCCTTTGTTCCCTTTAAACCGTTATAACTCGGCTCCTATTGGTCCGATCTGGACGAAAAAAATATGGGCGTAGAGGGCGCGACGAGCCCTTTCCAATGACCCCGGTCGGGTTCTCCTAGGTGCTATAGTTTCGGAGAAAAAAATTGTTAAAGAAAAATTTTTTTTTCCTTTGTTCCCTTTAAACCGTTATAACTCGCCTCCTATTGGTCCGATCTGGACGAAAAAAATATGGGCGTAGAGGGCGCGACGAGCCCTTTCCAACGACCCCGGTCCGGTTCTCCTAGGTGCTACAGTTTCGGAGAAAAAAATTGTTAAAGAAAAATTTTTTTTTCCTTTGTACCCTTTAAACCGTTATAACTCGGCTCCTGTTGGTCCGCTCTGGACGAAAAAAATATGGGCGTAGAGGGCGCGACGAGCCCTTTCCAATGACCCCGGTCCGGTTCTCCTAGGTGCTATAGTTTCGGAGAAAAAAATTGTTAAAGAAAAATTTTTTTTTCCTTTGTTCCCTTTAAACCGTTATAACTCGCCTCCTATTGGTCCGATCTGGACGAAAAAAATACGGGCGTAGAGGGCGCGACGAGCCCTTTCCAATGACCCCGGTCCGGTTCTCCTAGGTGCTATAGTTTCGGAGAAAAAAATTGTTAAAGAAAAATTTTTTTTTCCTTTGTTCCTTTTAACCGTTATAACTCGGCTCCTGTTGGTCCGATCTGGACGAAAAAAATATGGGCGTAGAGGGCGCGACGAGCCCTTTCCAATGACCCCGGTCCGGTTCTCCTAGGTGCTATAGTTTCGGAGAAAAAAATTGTTAAAGAAAAATTTTTTTTTCCTTTGTTCCCTTTAAACCGTTATAACTCGCCTCCTATTGGTCCGATCTGGACGAAGAAATATGGGCGTAGAGGGCGCGACGAGCCCTTTCCAATGACCCCGGTCCGGTTCTCCTAGGTGCTATAGTTTCGGAGAAAAAAATTGTTAAAGAAAAATTTTTTTTTCCTTTGTTCCCTTTAAACCGTTATAACTCGCCTCCTATTGGTCCTATCTGGACGAAAAAAATATGGGCGTAGAGGGCGCGACGAGCCCTTTCCAATGACCCCGGTCGGGTTCTCCTAGGTGCTATAGTTTCGGAGAAAAAAATTGTTAAAGAATAATTTCTTGTTCCTTTGTTCCCTTTAAACCGTTATAACTCGCCTCCTATTGTTCCGATCTGGACGAAAAAAATATGGGCGTAGAGGGCGCAACGAGCCCTTTCCAATGACCCCGGTCGGGTTCTCCTAGGTGCTATAGTTTCGGAGAAAAAAATTGTTCAAGAAAAATTTTTTTTTCCTTTGTTCCCTTTAAACCGTTATAACTCGGCTCCTATTGGTCCGATCTGGACGAAAAAAATATGTGCGTAGAGGGCGCGACGAGCCCTTTCCAATGACCCCGGTCGGGTTCTCCTAGGTGCTATAGTTTCGGAGAAAAAAATTGTTAAAGAAAAATTTTTTTTTCCTTTGTTCCCTTTAAACCGTTATAACTCGCCTCCTATTGGTCCGATCTGGACGAAAAAAATATGGGCGTAGAGGGCGCGACGAGCCCTTTCCAATGACCCCGGTCGGGTTCTCCTAGGTGCTATAGTTTCGGAGAAAAAAATTGTTAAAGAATAATTTCTTTTTCCTTTGTTCCCTTTAAACCGTTATAACTCGCCTCCTATTGTTCCGATCTGGACGAAAAAAATATGGGCGTAGAGGGCGCAACGAGCCCTTTCCAATGACCCCGGTCGGGTTCTCCTAGGTGCTATAGTTTCGGAGAAAAAAATTGTTCAAGAAAAATTTTTTTTTCCTTTGTTCCCTTTAAACCGTTATAACTCGGCTCCTATTGGTCCGATCTGGACGAAAAAAATACGGGCGTAGAGGGCGCGACGAGCCCTTTCCAATGACCCCGGTCCGGTTCTCCTAGGTGCTATAGTTTCGGAGAAAAAAATTGTTAAAGAAAAATTTTTTTTTCCTTTGTTCCGTTAAACCGTTATAACTCGGCTCCTGTTGGTCCGATCTGGACGAAAAAAATATGGGCGTAGAGGGCGCGACGAGCCCTTTCCAATGACCCCGGTCCGGTTCTCCTAGGTGCTATAGTTTCGGAGAAAAAAATTGTTAAAGAAAAATTTTTTTTTCCTTTGTTCCGTTAAACCGTTATAACTCGGCTCCTGTTGGTCCGATCTGGACGAAAAAAATATGGGCGTAGAGGGCGCGACGAGCCCTTTCCAATGACCCCGGCCCGGTTCTCCTAGGTGCTATAGTTTCGGAGAAAAAAATTGTTAAAGAAAAATTTTTTTTTCCTTTGTTCCCTTTAAACCGTTATAACTCGCCTCCTATTGGTCCGATCTGGACGAAGAAATATGGGCGTAGAGGGCGCGACGAGCCCTTTCCAATGACCCCGGTCCGGTTCTCCTAGGTGCTATAGTTTCGGAGAAAAAAATTGTTAAAGAAAAATTTTTTTTTCCTTTGTTCCCTTTAAACCGTTATAACTCGCCTCCTATTGGTCCGATCTGGACGAAAAAAATATGGGCGTAGAGGGCGCGACGAGCCCTTTCCAATGACCCCGGTCGGGTTCTCCTAGGTGCTATAGTTTCGGAGAAAAAAATTGTTCAAGAAAAATTTTTTTTCCTTTGTTCCCTTTAAACCGTTATAACTCGGCTCCTATTGGCCCGATCTGGACGAAAAAAATATGGGCGTAGAGGGCGCGACGAGCCCTTTCCAATGACCCCGGTCGGGTTCTCCTAGGTGCTATAGTTTCGGAGAAAAAAATTGTTCAAGAAAAATTTTTTTTCCTTTGTTCCCTTTAAACCGTTATAACTCGGCTCCTATTGGCCCGATCTGGACGAAAAAAATATGGGCGTAGAGGGCGCGACGAGCCCTTTCCAATGACCCCGGTCGGGTTCTCCTAGGTGCTATAGTTTCGGAGAAAAAAATTGTTCAAGAAAAATTTTTTTTTCCTTTGTTCCCTTTAAACCGTTATAACTCGGCTCCTATTGGTCCGATCTGGACGAAAAAAATATGGGCGTAGAGGGCGCGACGAGCCCTTTCCAATGACCCCGGTCGGGTTCTCCTAGGTGCTATAGTTTCGGAGAAAAAAATTGTTAAAGAAAAATTTTTTTTTCCTTTGTTCCCTTTAAACCGTTATAACTCGCCTCCTATTGGTCCGATCTGGACGAAAAAAATATGGGCGTAGAGGGCGCGACGAGCCCTTTCCAACGACCCCGGTCCGGTTCTCCTAGGTGCTACAGTTTCGGAGAAAAAAATTGTTAAAGAAAAATTTTTTTTTCCTTTGTACCCTTTAAACCGTTATAACTCGGCTCCTGTTGGTCCGCTCTGGACGAAAAAAATATGGGCGTAGAGGGCGCGACGAGCCCTTTCCAATGACCCCGGTCCGGTTCTCCTAGGTGCTATAGTTTCGGAGAAAAAAATTGTTAAAGAAAAATTTATTTTTCCTTTGTTCCCTTTAAACCGTTATAACTCGCCTCCTATTGGTCCGATCTGGACGAAAAAAATACGGGCGTAGAGGGCGCGACGAGCCCTTTCCAATGACCCCGGTCCGGTTCTCCTAGGTGCTATAGTTTCGGAGAAAAAAATTGTTAAAGAAAAATTTTTTTTTCCTTTGTTCCGTTAAACCGTTATAACTCGGCTCCTGTTGGTCCGATCTGGACGAAAAAAATATGGGCGTAGAGGGCGCGACGAGCCCTTTCCAATGACCCCGGTCCGGTTCTCCTAGGTGCTATAGTTTCGGAGAAAAAAATTGTTAAAGAAAAATTTTTTTTTCCTTTGTTCCCTTTAAACCGTTATAACTCGCCTCCTATTGGTCCGATCTGGACGAAGAAATATGGGCGTAGAGGGCGCGACGAGCCCTTTCCAATGACCCCGGTCCGGTTCTCCTAGGTGCTATAGTTTCGGAGAAAAAAATTGTTAAAGAAAAATTTTTTTTTCCTTTGTTCCCTTTAAACCGTTATAACTCGCCTCCTATTGGTCCTATCTGGACGAAAAAAATATGGGCGTAGAGGGCGCGACGAGCCCTTTCCAATGACCCCGGTCGGGTTCTCCTAGGTGCTATAGTTTCGGAGAAAAAAATTGTTAAAGAATAATTTCTTGTTCCTTTGTTCCCTTTAAACCGTTATAACTCGCCTCCTATTGTTCCGATCTGGACGAAAAAAATATGGGCGTAGAGGGCGCAACGAGCCCTTTCCAATGACCCCGGTCGGGTTCTCCTAGGTGCTATAGTTTCGGAGAAAAAAATTGTTCAAGAAAAATTTTTTTTTCCTTTGTTCCCTTTAAACCGTTATAACTCGGCTCCTATTGGTCCGATCTGGACGAAAAAAATATGTGCGTAGAGGGCGCGACGAGCCCTTTCCAATGACCCCGGTCGGGTTCTCCTAGGTGCTATAGTTTCGGAGAAAAAAATTGTTAAAGAAAAATTTTTTTTTCCTTTGTTCCCTTTAAACCGTTATAACTCGCCTCCTATTGGTCCGATCTGGACGAAAAAAATATGGGCGTAGAGGGCGCGACGAGCCCTTTCCAATGACCCCGGTCGGGTTCTCCTAGGTGCTATAGTTTCGGAGAAAAAAATTGTTAAAGAATAATTTCTTTTTCCTTTGTTCCCTTTAAACCGTTATAACTCGCCTCCTATTGTTCCGATCTGGACGAAAAAAATATGGGCGTAGAGGGCGCAACGAGCCCTTTCCAATGACCCCGGTCGGGTTCTCCTAGGTGCTATAGTTTCGGAGAAAAAAATTGTTCAAGAAAAATTTTTTTTTCCTTTGTTCCCTTTAAACCGTTATAACTCGGCTCCTATTGGTCCGATCTGGACGAAAAAAATACGGGCGTAGAGGGCGCGACGAGCCCTTTCCAATGACCCCGGTCCGGTTCTCCTAGGTGCTATAGTTTCGGAGAAAAAAATTGTTAAAGAAAAATTTTTTTTTCCTTTGTTCCGTTAAACCGTTATAACTCGGCTCCTGTTGGTCCGATCTGGACGAAAAAAATATGGGCGTAGAGGGCGCGACGAGCCCTTTCCAATGACCCCGGCCCGGTTCTCCTAGGTGCTATAGTTTCGGAGAAAAAAATTGTTAAAGAAAAATTTTTTTTTCCTTTGTTCCCTTTAAACCGTTATAACTCGCCTCCTATTGGTCCGATCTGGACGAAGAAATATGGGCGTAGAGGGCGCGACGAGCCCTTTCCAATGACCCCGGTCCGGTTCTCCTAGGTGCTATAGTTTCGGAGAAAAAAATTGTTAAAGAAAAATTTTTTTTTCCTTTGTTCCCTTTAAACCGTTATAACTCGCCTCCTATTGGTCCGATCTGGACGAAAAAAATATGGGCGTAGAGGGCGCGACGAGCCCTTTCCAATGACCCCGGTCGGGTTCTCCTAGGTGCTATAGTTTCGGAGAAAAAAATTGTTCAAGAAAAATTTTTTTTCCTTTGTTCCCTTTAAACCGTTATAACTCGGCTCCTATTGGCCCGATCTGGACGAAAAAAATATGGGCGTAGAGGGCGCGACGAGCCCTTTCCAATGACCCCGGTCGGGTTCTCCTAGGTGCTATAGTTTCGGAGAAAAAAATTGTTAAAGAAAAATTTTTTTTCCTTTGTTCCCTTTAAACCGTTATAACTCGGCTCCTATTGGCCCGATCTGGACGAAAAAAATATGGGCGTAGAGGGCGCGACGAGCCCTTTCCAATGACCCCGGTCGGGTTCTCCTAGGTGCTATAGTTTCGGAGAAAAAAATTGTTCTAGAAAAATTTTTTTTTCCTTTGTTCCCTTTAAACCGTTATAACTCGGCTCCTATTGGTCCGATCTGGACGAAAAAAATATGGGCGTAGAGGGCGCGACGAGCCCTTTCCAATGACCCCGGTCGGGTTCTCCTAGGTGCTATAGTTTCGGAGAAAAAAATTGTTAAAGAAAAATTTTTTTTTCCTTTGTTCCCTTTAAACCGTTATAACTCGCCTCCTATTGGTCCGATCTGGACGAAAAAAATATGGGCGTAGAGGGCGCGACGAGCCCTTTCCAACGACCCCGGTCCGGTTCTCCTAGGTGCTACAGTTTCGGAGAAAAAAATTGTTAAAGAAAAATTTTTTTTTCCTTTGTTCCCTTTAAACCGTTATAACTCGGCTCCTGTTGGTCCGCTCTGGACGAAAAAAATATGGGCGTAGAGGGCGCGACGAGCCCTTTCCAATGACCCCGGTCCGGTTCTCCTAGGTGCTATAGTTTCGGAGAAAAAAATTGTTAAAGAAAAATTTATTTTTCCTTTGTTCCCTTTAAACCGTTATAACTCGCCTCCTATTGGTCCGATCTGGACGAAAAAAATACGGGCGTAGAGGGCGCGACGAGCCCTTTCCAATGACCCCGGTCCGGTTCTCCTAGGTGCTATAGTTTCGGAGAAAAAAATTGTTAAAGAAAAATTTTTTTTTCCTTTGTTCCGTTAAACCGTTATAACTCGGCTCCTGTTGGTCCGATCTGGACGAAAAAAATATGGGCGTAGAGGGCGCGACGAGCCCTTTCCAATGACCCCGGTCCGGTTCTCCTAGGTGCTATAGTTTCGGAGAAAAAAATTGTTAAAGAAAAATTTTTTTTTCCTTTGTTCCCTTTAAACCGTTATAACTCGCCTCCTATTGGTCCGATCTGGACGAAGAAATATGGGCGTAGAGGGCGCGACGAGCCCTTTCCAATGACCCCGGTCCGGTTCTCCTAGGTGCTATAGTTTCGGAGAAAAAAATTGTTAAAGAAAAATTTTTTTTTCCTTTGTTCCCTTTAAACCGTTATAACTCGCCTCCTATTGGTCCTATCTGGACGAAAAAAATATGGGCGTAGAGGGCGCGACGAGCCCTTTCCAATGACCCCGGTCGGGTTCTCCTAGGTGCTATAGTTTCGGAGAAAAAAATTGTTAAAGAATAATTTCTTGTTCCTTTGTTCCCTTTAAACCGTTATAACTCGCCTCCTATTGTTCCGATCTGGACGAAAAAAATATGGGCGTAGAGGGCGCAACGAGCCCTTTCCAATGACCCCGGTCGGGTTCTCCTAGGTGCTATAGTTTCGGAGAAAAAAATTGTTCAAGAAAAATTTTTTTTTCCTTTGTTCCCTTTAAACCGTTATAACTCGGCTCCTATTGGTCCGATCTGGACGAAAAAAATATGTGCGTAGAGGGCGCGACGAGCCCTTTCCAATGACCCCGGTCGGGTTCTCCTAGGTGCTATAGTTTCGGAGAAAAAAATTGTTAAAGAAAAATTTTTTTTTCCTTTGTTCCCTTTAAACCGTTATAACTCGCCTCCTATTGGTCCGATCTGGACGAAAAAAATATGGGCGTAGAGGGCGCGACGAGCCCTTTCCAATGACCCCGGTCGGGTTCTCCTAGGTGCTATAGTTTCGGAGAAAAAAATTGTTCAAGAAAAATTTTTTTTCCTTTGTTCCCTTTAAACCGTTATAACTCGGCTCCTATTGGCCCGATCTGGACGAAAAAAATATGGGCGTAGAGGGCGCGACGAGCCCTTTCCAATGACCCCGGTCGGGTTCTCCTAGGTGCTATAGTTTCGGAGAAAAAAATTGTTCAAGAAAAATTTTTTTTCCTTTGTTCCCTTTAAACCGTTATAACTCGGCTCCTATTGGCCCGATCTGGACGAAAAAAATATGGGCGTAGAGGGCGCGACGAGCCCTTTCCAATGACCCCGGTCGGGTTCTCCTAGGTGCTATAGTTTCGGAGAAAAAAATTGTTCAAGAAAAATTTTTTTTTCCTTTGTTCCCTTTAAACCGTTATAACTCGGCTCCTATTGGTCCGATCTGGACGAAAAAAATATGGGCGTAGAGGGCGCGACGAGCCCTTTCCAATGACCCCGGTCGGGTTCTCCTAGGTGCTATAGTTTCGGAGAAAAAAATTGTTAAAGAAAAATTTCTTTTTCCTTTGTTCCCTTTAAACCGTTATAACTCGCCTCCTATTGGTCCGATCTGGACGAAGAAATATGGGCGTAGAGGGCGCGACGAGCCCTTTCCAATGACCCCGGTCCGGTTCTCCTAGGTGCTATAGTTTCGGAGAAAAAAATTGTTCAAGAAAAATTTTTTTTTCCTTTGTTCCCTTTAAACCGTTATAACTCGCCTCCTATTGGTCCGATCTGGACGAAAAAAATATGGGCGTAGAGGGCGCGACGAGCCCTTTCCAATGACCCCGGTCGGGTTCACCTAGGTGCTATAGTTTCGGAGAAAAAAATTGTTCAAGAAAAATTTTTTTTCCTTTGTTCCCTTTAAACCGTTATAACTCGGCTCCTATTGGTCCGATCTGGACGAAAAAAATATGGGCGTAGAGGGCGCGACGAGCCCTTTCCAATGACCCCGGTCCGGTTGTCCTAGGTGCTATAGTTTCGGAGAAAAAAATTGTTAAAGAAAAATTTTTTTTTCCTTTGTTCCCTTTAAACCGTTATAACTCGCCTCCTATTGGTCCGATCTGGACGAAAAAAATATGGGCGTAGAGGGCGCGACGAACCCTTTCCAACGACCCCGGTCCGGTTCTCCTAGGTGCTACAGTTTCGGAGAAAAAAATTGTTAAAGAAAAATTTTTTTTTCCTTTCTACCTTTAAACCGTTATAACTCGGCTCCTGTTGGTCCGATCTGGACGAAAAAAATATGGGCGTAGAGGGCGCGACGAGCCCTTTCCAATGACCCCGGTCCGGTTCTCCTAGGTGCTATAGTTTCGGAGAAAAAAATTGTTAAAGAAAAATTTTTTTTCCTTTGTTCCCTTTAAACCGTTATAACTCGCCTCCTATTGGTCCGATCTGGACGAAAAAAATATGGGCGTAGAGGGCGCGACGAGCCCTTTCCAACGACCCCGGTCCGGGTCTCCTAGGTGCTACAGTTTCGGAGAAAAAAATTGTTAAAGAAAAATTTTTTTTTCCTTTGTACCCTTTAAACCGTTATAACTCGGCTCCTGTTGGTCCGATCTGGACGAAAAAAATATGGGCGTAGAGGGCGCGACGAGCCCTTTCCAATGACCCCGGTCCGGTTCTCCTAGATGCTATAGTTTCGGAGAAAAAAATTGTTAAAGAAAAATTTTTTTTTCCTTTGTTCCCTTTAAACCGTTATAACTCGCCTCCTATTGGTCCGATCTGGACGAAAAAAATATGGGCGTAGAGGGCGCGACGAGCCCTTTCCAATGACCCCGGTCGGGTTCTCCTAGGTGCTATAGTTTCGGAGAAAAAAATTGTTCAAGAAAAATTTTTTTTTCCTTTGTTCCCTTTAAACCGTTATAACTCGGCTCCTATTGGTCCGATCTGGACGAAAAAAATATGGGCGTAGAGGGCGCGACGAGCCCTTTCCAATGACCCCGGTCGGGTTCTCCTAGGTGCTATAGTTTCGGAGAAAAAAATTGTTCAAGAAAAATTTTTTTTTCCTTTGTTCCCTTTAAACCGTTATAACTCGGCTCCTATTGGTCCGATCTGGACGAAAAAAATATGGGCGTAGAGGGCGCGACGAGCCCTTTCCAACGACCCCGGTCCGGTTCTCCTAGGTGCTACAGTTTCGGAGAAAAAAATTGTTAAAGAAAAATTTTTTTTTCCTTTGTACCCTTTAAACCGTTATAACTCGGCTCCTGTTGGTCCGATCTGGACGAAAAAAATATGGGCGTAGAGGGCGCGACGAGCCCTTTCCAATGACCCCGGTCCGGTTCTCCTAGGTGCTATAGTTTCGGAGAAAAAAATTGTTAAAGAAAAATTTTTTTTTCCTTTGTTCCCTTTAAACCGTTATAACTCGCCTCCTATTGGTCCGATCTGGACGAAAAAAATATGGGCGTAGATGGCGCGACGAGCCCTTTCCAATGACCCCGGTCTGGTTCTCCTAGGTGCTATAGTTTCGGAGAAAAAAATTGTTAAAGAAAAATTTCTTTTTCCTTTGTTCCCTTTAAACCGTTATAACTCGCCTCCTATTGGTCCGATCTGGACGAAAAAAATATGGGCGTAGAGGGCGCAACGAGCCCTTTCCAATGACCCCGGTCGGGTTCTCCTAGGTGCTATAGTTTCGGAGAAAAAAATTGTTCAAGAAAAATTTTTTTTTCCTTTGTTCCCTTTAAACCGTTATAACTCGGCTCCTATTGGTCCGATCTGGACGAAAAAAATATGGGCGTAGAGGGCGCAACGAGCCCTTTCCAATGACCCCGGTCGGGTTCTCCTAGGTGCTATAGTTTCGGAGAAAAAAATTGTTCAAGAAAAATTTTTTTTTCCTTTGTTCCCTTTAAACCGTTATAACTCGGCTCGTATTGGTCCGATCTGGACGAAAAAAATATGTGCGTAGAGGGCGCGACGAGCCCTTTCCAATGACCCCGGTCGGGTTCTCCTAGGTGCTATAGTTTCGGAGAAAAAAGTTGCTAAAGAAAAATTTTTTTTTCCTTTGTTCCCTTTAAACCGTTATAACTCGCCTCCTATTGGTCCGATCTGGACGAAAAAAATATGGGCGTAGAGGGCGCGACGAGCCCTTTCCCATGACCCCGGTCCGGTTCTCCTGGGTGCTATAGTTTCGGAGAAAAAAATTGTTAAAGAAAAATTTTTTTTTCGTTTGTTCCATTTAAACCGTTATAAATCGGCTCCTATTGGTCCGATCTGGACGAAAAAAATATGGGCGTAGAGGGCGCAACGAGCCCTTTCCAATGACCCCGGTCGGGTTCTCTTAGGTGCTATAGTTTCGGAGAAAAAAATTGTTCAAGAAAAATTTTTTTTTCCTTTGTTCCCTTTAAACCGTTATAACTCGGCTCCTATTGGTCCGATCTGGACGAAAAAAATATGGGCGTAGAGGGCGCGACGAGCCCTTTCCAATGACCCCGGTCGGGTTCTCCTAGGTGCTATAGTTTCGGAGAAAAAAATTGTTAAAGAAAAATTTTTTTTTCCTTTGTTCCCTTTAAACCGTTATAACTCGCCTCCTATTGGTCCGATCTGGACGAAAAAAATATGGGCGTAGAGGGCGCGACGAGCCCTTTCCAACGACCCCGGTCCGGTTCTCCTAGGTGCTACAGTTTCGGAGAAAAAAATTGTTCAAGAAAAATTTTTTTTTCCTTTGTTCCCTTTAAACCGTTATAACTCGCCTCCTATTGGTCCGATCTGGACGAAAAAAATATGGGCGTAGAGGGCGCGACGAGCCCTTTCCAACGACCCCGGTCCGGTTCTCCTAGGTGCTACAGTTTCGGAGAAAAAAATTGTTAAAGAAAAATTTTTTTTTCCTTTGTACCCTTTAAACCGTTATAACTCGGCTCCTATTGGTCCGATCTGGACGAAAAAAATATGGGCGTAGAGGGCGCGACGAGCCCTTTCCAATGACCCCGGTCCGGTTCTCCTAGGTGCTATAGTTTCGGAGAAAAAAATTGTTAAAGAAAAATTTTTTTTTCCTTTGTTCCCTTTAAACCGTTATAACTCGCCTCCTATTGGTCCGATCTGGACGAAAAAAATATGGGCGTAGAGGGCGCGACGAGCCCTTTCCAATGACCCCGGTCGGGTTCTCCTAGGTGCTATAGTTTCGGAGAAAAAAATTGTTCAAGAAAAATTTTTTTTTCCTTTGTACCCTTTAAACCGTTATAACTCGGCTCCTGTTGGTCCGATCTGGACGAAAAAAATATGGGCGTAGAGGGCGCAACGAGCCCTTTCCAATGACCCCGGTCTGGTTCTCCTAGGTGCTATAGTTTCGGAGAAAAAAATTGTTCAAGAAAAATTTTTTTTTCCTTTGTTCCCTTTAAACCGTTATAACTCGGCTCCTATTGGTCCGATCTGGACGAAAAAAATATGGGCGTAGAGGGCGCAACGAGCCCTTTCCAATGACCCCGGTCCGGTTCTCCTAGGTGCTATAGTTTCGGAGAAAAAAATTGTTAAAGAAAAATTTTTTTTTCCTTTGTTCCCTTTAAACCGTTATAACTCGCCTCCTATTGGTCCGATCTGGACGAAAAAAATATGGGCGTAGAGGGCGCGACGAGCCCTTTCCAACGACCCCGGTCCGGTTCTCCTAGGTGCTACAGTTTCGGAGAAAAAAATTGTTAAAGAAAAATTTTTTTTTCCTTTCTACCCTTTAAACCGTTATAACTCGGCTCCTGTTGGTCCGATCTGGACGAAAAAAATATGGGCGTAGAGGGCGCGACGAGCCCTTTCCAATGACCCCGGTCCGGTTCTCCTAGGTGCTATAGTTTCGGAGAAAAAAATTGTTAAAGAAAAATTTTTTTTCCTTTGTTCCCTTTAAACCGTTATAACTCGCCTCCTATTGGTCCGATCTGGACGAAAAAAATATGGGCGTAGAGGGCGTGACGAGCCCTTTCCAACGACCCCGGTCCGGTTCTCCTAGGTGCTACAGTTTCGGAGAAAAAAATTGTTAAAGAAAAATTTTTTTTTCCTTTGTACCCTTTAAACCGTTATAACTCGGCTCCTGTTGGTCCGATCTGGACGAAAAAAATATGGGCGTAGAGGGCGCAACGAGCCCTTTCCAATGACCCCGGTCGGGTTCTCCTAGGTGCTATAGTTTCGGAGAAAAAAATTGTTCAAGAAAAATTTTTTTTTCCTTTGTTCCCTTTAAACCGTTATAACTCGGCTCCTATTGGTCCGATCTGGACGAAAAAAATATGGGCGTAGAGGGCGCAACGAGCCCTTTCCAATGACCCCGGTCGGGTTCTCCTAGGTGCTATAGTTTCGGAGAAAAAAATTGTTAAAGAAAAATTTTTTTTTCCTTTGTTCCCTTTAAACCGTTATAACTCGCCTCCTATTGGTCCGATCTGGACGAAAAAAATATGGGCGTAGAGGGCGCGACGAGCCCTTTCCAACGACCCCGGTCCGGTTCTCCTAGGTGCTACAGTTTCGGAGAAAAAAATTGTTAAAGAAAAATTTTTTTTTCCTTTCTACCCTTTAAACCGTTATAACTCGGCTCCTGTTGGTCCGATCTGGACGAAAAAAATATGGGCGTAGAGGGCGCGACGAGCCCTTTCCAATGACCCCGGTCCGGTTCTCCTAGGTGCTATAGTTTCGGAGAAAAAAATTGTTAAAGAAAAATTTTTTTTCCTTTGTTCCCTTTAAACCGTTATAACTCGCCTCCTATTGGTCCGATCTGGACGAAAAAAATATGGGCGTAGAGGGCGTGACGAGCCCTTTCCAACGACCCCGGTCCGGTTCTCCTAGGTGCTACAGTTTCGGAGAAAAAAATTGTTAAAGAAAAATTTTTTTTTCCTTTGTACCCTTTAAACCGTTATAACTCGGCTCCTGTTGGTCCGATCTGGACGAAAAAAATATGGGCGTAGAGGGCGCAACGAGCCCTTTCCAATGACCCCGGTCGGGTTCTCCTAGGTGCTATAGTTTCGGAGAAAAAAATTGTTCAAGAAAAATTTTTTTTTCCTTTGTTCCCTTTAAACCGTTATAACTCGGCTCCTATTGGTCCGATCTGGACGAAAAAAATATGGGCGTAGAGGGCGCAACGAGCCCTTTCCAATGACCCCGGTCGGGTTCTCCTAGGTGCTATAGTTTCGGAGAAAAAAATTGTTCAAGAAAAATTTTTTTTTCCTTTGTTCCCTTTAAACCGTTATAACTCGGCTCCTATTGGTCCGATCTGGACGAAAAAAATATGTGCGTAGAGGGCGCGACGAGCCCTTTCCAATGACCCCGGTCGGGTTCTCCTAGGTGCTATAGTTTCGGAGAAAAAAATTGTTAAAGAAAAATTTTTATTTCCTTTGTTCCCTTTAAACCGTTATAACTCGCCTCCTATTGGTCCGATCTGGACGAAAAAAATATGGGCGTAGAGGGCGCGACGAGCCCTTTCCAATGACCCCGGTCGGGTTCTCCTAGGTGTTATAGTTTCGGAAAAAAAAATTTTTCTTTAACAATTTTTTTTTCCTTTGTTCCCTTTAAACCGTTATAACTCGGCTCCTATTGGTCCGATCTGGACGAAAAAAATATGGGCGTAGAGGGCGCGACGAGCCCTTTCCAATGACCCCGGTCGGGTTCTCCTAGGTGCTATAGTTTCGGAGAAAAAAATTGTTCAAGAAAAATTTTTTTTTCCTTTGTTCCCTTTAAACCGTTATAACTCGCCTCCTATTGGTCCGATCTGGACGAAAAAAATATGGGCGTAGAGGGCGCGACGAGCCCTTTCCAATGACCCCGGTCGGGTTCTCCTAGGTGCTATAGTTTCGGAGAAAAAAATTGTTCAAGAAAAATTTTTTTTTCCTTTGCTCCCTTTAAACCGTTATAACTCGGCTCCTATTGGTCCGATCTGGACGAAAAAAATATGGGCGTAGAGGGCGCGATGAGCCCTTTCCCATGACCCCGGTCCGGTTCTCCTGGGTGCTATAGTTTCGGAGAAAAAAATTGTTAAAGAAAAATTTTTTTTTCCTTTGATCCCTTTAAACCGTTATAACTCGCCTCCTATTGGTCCGATCTGGACGAAAAAAATATGGGCGTAGAGGGCGCGACGAGCCCTTTCCAACGACCCCGGTCCGGTTCTCCTAGGTGCTACAGTTTCGGAGAAAAAAATTGTTAAAGGAAAATTTTTTTTTCCTTTGTACCCTTTAAACCGTTATAACTCGGCTCCTATTGGTCCGATCTGGACGAAAAAAATATGGGCGTAGAGGGCGCGACGAGCCCTTTCCAATGACCCCGGTCCGGTTCTCCTAGGTGCTATAGTTTCGGAGAAAAAAATTGTTAAAGAAAAATTTTTTTTTCGTTTGTTCCATTTAAACCGTTATAAATCGGCTCCTATTGGTCCGATCTGGACGAAAAAAATATGGGCGTAGAGGGCGCAACGAGCCCTTTCCAATGACCCCGGTCGGGTTCTCTTAGGTGCTATAGTTTCGGAGAAAAAAATTGTTAAAGAAAAATTTTTTTTTCCTTTGTTCCCTTTAAACCGTTATAACTCGCCTCCTATTGGTCCGATCTGGACGAAAAAAATATGGGCGTAGAGGGCGCGACGAGCCCTTTCCAATGACCCCGGTCGGGTTCTCCTAGGTGCTATAGTTTCGGAGAAAAAAATTGTTCAAGAAAAATTTTTTTTTCCTTTGTACCCTTTAAACCGTTATAACTCGGCTCCTGTTGGTCCGATCTGGACGAAAAAAATATGGGCGTAGAGGGCGCAACGAGCCCTTTCCAATGACCCCGGTCTGGTTCTCCTAGGTGCTATAGTTTCGGAGAAAAAAATTGTTCAAGAAAAATTTTTTTTTCCTTTGTTCCCTTTAAACCGTTATAACTCGGCTCCTATTGGTCCGATCTGGACGAAAAAAATATGGGCGTAGAGGGCGCAACGAGCCCTTTCCAATGACCCCGGTCCGGTTCTCCTAGGTGCTATAGTTTCGGAGAAAAAAATTGTTAAAGAAAAATTTTTTTTTCCTTTGTTCCCTTTAAACCGTTATAACTCGCCTCCTATTGGTCCGATCTGGACGAAAAAAATATGGGCGTAGAGGGCGCGACGAGCCCTTTCCAACGACCCCGGTCCGGTTCTCCTAGGTGCTACAGTTTCGGAGAAAAAAATTGTTAAAGAAAAATTTTTTTTTCCTTTCTACCCTTTAAACCGTTATAACTCGGCTCCTGTTGGTCCGATCTGGACGAAAAAAATATGGGCGTAGAGGGCGCGACGAGCCCTTTCCAATGACCCCGGTCCGGTTCTCCTAGGTGCTATAGTTTCGGAGAAAAAAATTGTTAAAGAAAAATTTTTTTTCCTTTGTTCCCTTTAAACCGTTATAACTCGGCTCCTATTGGTCCGATCTGGACGAAAAAAATATGGGCGTAGAGGGCGTGACGAGCCCTTTCCAACGACCCCGGTCCGGTTCTCCTAGGTGCTACAGTTTCGGAGAAAAAAATTGTTAAAGAAAAATTTTTTTTTCCTTTGTACCCTTTAAACCGTTATAACTCGGCTCCTGTTGGTCCGATCTGGACGAAAAAAATATGGGCGTAGAGGGCGCAACGAGCCCTTTCCAATGACCCCGGTCGGGTTCTCCTAGGTGCTATAGTTTCGGAGAAAAAAATTGTTCAAGAAAAATTTTTTTTTCCTTTGTTCCCTTTAAACCGTTATAACTCGGCTCCTATTGGTCCGATCTGGACGAAAAAAATATGGGCGTAGAGGGCGCAACGAGCCCTTTCCAATGACCCCGGTCGGGTTCTCCTAGGTGCTATAGTTTCGGAGAAAAAAAATTGTTCAAGAAAAATTTTTTTTTCCTTTGTTCCCTTTAAACCGTTATAACTCGGCTCCTATTGGTCCGATCTGGACGAAAAAAATATGTGCGTAGAGGGCGCGACGAGCCCTTTCCAATGACCCCGGTCGGGTTCTCCTAGGTGCTATAGTTTCGGAGAAAAAAATTGTTAAAGAAAAATTTTTTTTTCCTTTGTTCCCTTTAAACCGTTATAACTCGGCTCCTATTGGTCCGATCTGGACGAAAAAAATATGGGCGTAGAGGGCGCGACGAGCCCTTTCCAATGACCCCGGTCGGGTTCTCCTAGGTGTTATAGTTTCGGAGAAAAAAATTTTTCTTTAACAATTTTTTTTTCCTTTGTTCCCTTTAAACCGTTATAACTCGGCTCCTATTGGTCCGATCTGGACGAAAAAAAATATGGGCGTAGAGGGCGCGACGAGCCCTTTCCAATGACCCCGGTCGGGTTCTCCTAGGTGCTATAGTTTCGGAGAAAAAAATTGTTCAAGAAAAATTTTTTTTTCCTTTGTTCCCTTTAAACCGTTATAACTCGCCTCCTATTGGTCCGATCTGGACGAAAAAAATATGGGCGTAGAGGGCGCGACGAGCCCTTTCCAATGACCCCGGTCGGGTTCTCCTAGGTGCTATAGTTTCGGAGAAAAAAATTGTTCAAGAAAAATTTTTTTTTCCTTTGCTCCCTTTAAACCGTTATAACTCGGCTCCTATTGGTCCGATCTGGACGAAAAAAATATGGGCGTAGAGGGCGCGATGAGCCCTTTCCCATGACCCCGGTCCGGTTCTCCTGGGTGCTATAGTTTCGGAGAAAAAAAATTGTTAAAGAAAAATTTTTTTTTCCTTTGATCCCTTTAAACCGTTATAACTCGCCTCCTATTGGTCCGATCTGGACGAAAAAAATATGGGCGTAGAGGGCGCGACGAGCCCTTTCCAACGACCCCGGTCCGGTTCTCCTAGGTGCTACAGTTTCGGAGAAAAAAATTGTTAAAGGAAAATTTTTTTTTCCTTTGTACCCTTTAAACCGTTATAACTCGGCTCCTATTGGTCCGATCTGGACGAAAAAAATATGGGCGTAGAGGGCGCGACGAGCCCTTTCCAATGACCCCGGTCCGGTTCTCCTAGGTGCTATAGTTTCGGAGAAAAAAAATTGTTAAAGAAAAATTTTTTTTTCCTTTGTTCCATTTAAACCGTTATAACTCGGCTCCTATTGGTCCGATCTGGACGAAAAAAATATGGGCGTAGAGGGCGCAACGAGCCCTTTCCAATGACCCCGGTCGGGTTCTCTTAGGTGCTATAGTTTCGGAGAAAAAAATTGTTCAAGAAAAATTTTTTTTTCCTTTGTTCCCTTTAAAACCGTTATAACTCGGCTCCTATTGGTCCGATCTGGACGAAAAAAATATGGGCGTAGAGGGCGCGACGAGCCCTTTCCAATGACCCCGGTCGGGTTCTCCTAGGTGCTATAGTTTCGGAGAAAAAAATTGTTAAAGAAAAATTTTTTTTTCCTTTGTTCCCTTTAAACCGTTATAACTCGCCTCCTATTGGTCCGATCTGGACGGAAAAAATATGGGCGTAGAGGGCGCGACGAGCCCTTTCCAACGACCCCGGTCCGGTTCTCCTAGGTGCTACAGTTTCGGAGAAAAAAATTGTTCAAGAAAAATTTTTTTTTCCTTTGTTCCCTTTAAACCGTTATAACTCGCCTCCTATTGGTCCGATCTGGACGAAAAAAATATGGGCGTAGAGGGCGCGACGAGCCCTTTCCAACGACCCCCGGTCCGGTTCTCCTAGGTGCTACAGTTTCGGAGAAAAAAATTGTTAAAGAAAAATTTTTTTTTCCTTTGTACCCTTTAAACCGTTATAACTCGGCTCCTATTGGTCCGATCTGGACGAAAAAAATATGGGCGTAGAGGGCGCGACGAGCCCTTTCCAATGACCCCGGTCCGGTTCTCCTAGGTGCTATAGTTTCGGAGAAAAAAATTGTTAAAGAAAAATTTTTTTTTCCTTTGTTCCCTTTAAACCGTTATAACTCGCCTCCTATTGGTCCGATCTGGACGAAAAAAATATGGGCGTAGAGGGCGCGACGAGTCCTTTCCAATGACCCCGGTCGGGTTCTCCTAGGTGCTATAGTTTCGGAGAAAAAAATTGTTAAAGAAAATTTTTTTTTCGTTTGTTCCATTTAAACCGTTATAACTCGCCTCCTATTGGTCCGATCTGGACGAAAAAAATATGGGCGTAGAGGGCGCGAAGAGCCCTTTCCAATGACCCCGGTCGGGTTCTCCTAGGTGCTATAGTTTCGCAGAAAAAAATTGTTAAAGAAAAATTTTTTTTTTCCTTTGTTCCCTTTAAACCGTTATAACTCGCCTCCTATTGGTCCGATCTGGACGAAAAAAATATGGGCGTAGAGGGCGCGACGAGCCCTTTCCAACGACCCCGGTCCGGTTCTCCTAGGTGCTACAGTTTCGGAGAAAAAAATTGTTCAAGAAAAATTTTTTTTTCCTTTGTTCCCTTTAAACCGTTATAACTCGCCTCCTATTGGTCCGATCTGGACGAAAAAAATATGGGCGTAGAGGGCGCGACGAGCCCTTTCCAACGACCCCGGTCCGGTTCTCCTAGGTGCTACAGTTTCGGAGAAAAAAATTGTTAAAGAAAAATTTTTTTTTCCTTTGTACCCTTTAAACCGTTATAACTCGGCTCCTATTGGTCCGATCTGGACGAAAAAAATATGGGCGTAGAGGGCGCGACGAGCCCTTTCCAATGACCCCGGTCCGGTTCTCCTAGGTGCTATAGTTTCGGAGAAAAAAATTGTTAAAGAAAAATTTTTTTTTCCTTTGTTCCCTTTAAACCGTTATAACTCGCCTCCTATTGGTCCGATCTGGACGAAAAAAATATGGGCGTAGAGGGCGCGACGAGTCCTTTCCAATGACCCCGGTCGGGTTCTCCTAGGTGCTATAGTTTCGGAGAAAAAAATTGTTAAAGAAAATTTTTTTTTCGTTTGTTCCATTTAAACCGTTATAACTCGCCTCCTATTGGTCCGATCTGGACGAAAAAAATATGGGCGTAGAGGGCGCGAAGAGCCCTTTCCAATGACCCCGGTCGGGTTCTCCTAGGTGCTATAGTTTCGGAGAAAAAAATTGTTGAAGAAAAATTTTTTTTTCCTTTGTTCCCTTTAAACCGTTATAACTCGCCTCCTATTGGTCCGATCTGGACGAAAAAAATATGGGCGTAGAGGGCGCGACGAGCCCTTTCCAATGACCCCGGTCCGGTTCTCCTAGGTGCTATAGTTTCGGAGAAAAAAATTGTTAAAGAAAAATTTTTTTTTCCTTTGTTCCCTTTAAACCGTTATAACTCGGCTCCTATTGGTCCGATCTGGACGAAAAAAATACGGGCGTAGAGGGCGCGACGAGCCCTTTCCAATGACCCCGGTCCGGTTCTCCTAGGTGCTATAGTTTCGGAGAAAAAAATTGTTAAAGAAAAATTTTTTTTTCCTTTGTTCCGTTAAACCGTTATAACTCGGCTCCTGTTGGTCCGATCTGGACGAAAAAAATATGGGCGTAGAGGGCGCGACGAGCCCTTTCCAATGACCCCGGTCCGGTTCTCCTAGGTGCTATAGTTTCGGAGAAAAAAATTGTTAAAGAAAAATTTTTTTTTCCTTTGTTCCCTTTAAACCGTTATAACTCGCCTCCTATTGGTCCGATCTGGACGAAGAAATATGGGCGTAGAGGGCGCGACGAGCCCTTTCCAATGACCCCGGTCCGGTTCTCCTAGGTGCTATAGTTTCGGAGAAAAAAATTGTTAAAGAAAAATTTTTTTTTCCTTTGTTCCCTTTAAACCGTTATAACTCGCCTCCTATTGGTCCTATCTGGACGAAAAAAATATGGGCGTAGAGGGCGCGACGAGCCCTTTCCAATGACCCCGGTCCGGTTCTCCTAGGTGCTATAGTTTCGGAGAAAAAAATTGTTAAAGAAAAATTTTTTTTTCCTTTGTTCCGTTAAACCGTTATAACTCGGCTCCTGTTGGTCCGATCTGGACGAAAAAAATATGGGCGTAGAGGGCGCGACGAGCCCTTTCCAATGACCCCGGTCCGGTTCTCCTAGGTGCTATAGTTTCGGAGAAAAAAATTGTTAAAGAAAAATTTTTTTTTCCTTTGTTCCCTTTAAACCGTTATAACTCGCCTCCTATTGGTCCGATCTGGACGAAGAAATATGGGCGTAGAGGGCGCGACGAGCCCTTTCCAATGACCCCGGTCCGGTTCTCCTAGGTGCTATAGTTTCGGAGAAAAAAATTGTTAAAGAAAAATTTTTTTTTCCTTTGTTCCCTTTAAACCGTTATAACTCGCCTCCTATTGGTCCTATCTGGACGAAAAAAATATGGGCGTAGAGGGCGCGACGAGCCCTTTCCAATGACCCCGGTCGGGTTCTCCTAGGTGCTATAGTTTCGGAGAAAAAAATTGTTAAAGAATAATTTCTTTTTCCTTTGTTCCCTTTAAACCGTTATAACTCGCCTCCTATTGTTCCGATCTGGACGAAAAAAATATGGGCGTAGAGGGCGCAACGAGCCCTTTCCAATGACCCCGGTCGGGTTCTCCTAGGTGCTATAGTTTCGGAGAAAAAAATTGTTAAAGAAAAATTTTTTTTTCCTTTGTTCCCTTTAAACCGTTATAACTCGCCTCCTATTGGTCCGATCTGGACGAAAAAAATATGGGCGTAGAGGGCGCGACGAGCCCTTTCCAATGACCCCGGTCGGGTTCTCCTAGGTGCTATAGTTTCGGAGAAAAAAATTGTTCAAGAAAAATTTTTTTTCCTTTGTTCCCTTTAAACCGTTATAACTCGGCTCCTATTGGCCCGATCTGGACGAAAAAAATATGGGCGTAGAGGGCGCGACGAGCCCTTTCCAATGACCCCGGTCGGGTTCTCCTAGGTGCTATAGTTTCGGAGAAAAAAATTGTTCAAGAAAAATTTTTTTTCCTTTGTTCCCTTTAAACCGTTATAACTCGGCTCCTATTGGCCCGATCTGGACGAAAAAAATATGGGCGTAGAGGGCGCGACGAGCCCTTTCCAATGACCCCGGTCGGGTTCTCCTAGGTGCTATAGTTTCGGAGAAAAAAATTGTTCAAGAAAAATTTTTTTTTCCTTTGTTCCCTTTAAACCGTTATAACTCGGCTCCTATTGGTCCGATCTGGACGAAAAAAATATGGGCGTAGAGGGCGCGACGAGCCCTTTCCAATGACCCCCGGTCGGGTTCTCCTAGGTGCTATAGTTTCGGAGAAAAAAAATTGTTAAAGAAAAATTTTTTTTTCCTTTGTTCCCTTTAAACCGTTATAACTCGCCTCCTATTGGTCCGATCTGGACGAAAAAAATATGGGCGTAGAGGGCGCGACGAGCCCTTTCCAATGACCCCGGTCGGGTTCTCCTAGGTGCTATAGTTTCGGAGAAAAAAATTGTTCAAGAAAATTTTTTTTTCCTTTGTTCCCTTTAAACCGTTATAACTCGCCTCCTATTGGTCCGATCTGGACGAAAAAAAATATGGGCGTAGAGGGCGCGACGAGCCCTTTCCAATGACCCCGGTCGGGTTCTCCTAGGTGCTATAGTTTCGGAGAAAAAAATTGTTCAAGAAAAATTTTTTTTTCCTTTGCTCCCTTTAAACCGTTATAACTCGGCTCCTATTGGTCCGATCTGGACGAAAAAAATATGGGCGTAGAGGGCGCGACGAGCCCTTTCCAATGACCCCGGTCCGGTTCTCCTAGGTGCTATAGTTTCGGAGAAAAAAATTGTTAAAGAAAAATTTTTTTTTCCTTTGATCCCTTTAAACCGTTATAACTCGCCTCCTATTGGTCCGATCTGGACGAAAAAAATATGGGCGTAGAGGGCGCGACGAGCCCTTTCCAACGACCCCGGTCCGGTTCAACTAGGTGCTACAGTTTCGGAGAAAAAAATTGTTAAAGAAAAATTTTTTTTTCCTTTGTACCCTTTAAACCGTTATAACTCGGCTCCTGTTGGTCCGATCTGGACGAAAAAAATATGGGCGTAGAGGGCGCGACGAGCCCTTTCCAATGACCCCGGTCCGGTTCTCCTAGGTGCTATAGTTTCGGAGAAAAAAATTGTTAAAGAAAAATTTTTTTTTCCTTTGTTCCCTTTAAACCGTTATAACTCGCCTCCTATTGGTCCGATCTGGACGAAAAAAATATGGGCGTAGAGGGCGCGACGAGCCCTTTCCAATGACCCCGGTCGGGTTCTCCTAGGTGCTATAGTTTCGGAGAAAAAAATTGTTCAAGAAAAATTTTTTTTTCCTTTGTTCCCTTTAAACCGTTATAACTCGCCTCCTATTGGTCCGATCTGGACGAAAAAAATATGGGCGTAGAGGGCGCGACGAGCCCTTTCCAATGACCCCGGTCGGGTTCTCCTAGGTGCTATAGTTTCGGAGAAAAAAATTGTTCAAGAAAAATTTTTTTTTCCTTTGCTCCCTTTAAACCGTTATAACTCGGCTCCTATTGGTCCGATCTGGACGAAAAAAATATGGGCGTAGAGGGCGCGACGAGCCCTTTCCAATGACCCCGGTCGGGTTCTCCTAGGTGCTATAGTTTCGGAGAAAAAAATTGTTAAAGAAAAATTTTTTTTTCCTTTGTTCCCTTTAAACCGTTATAACTCGCCTCCTATTGGTCCGATCTGGACGGAAAAAATATGGGCGTAGAGGGCGCGACGAGCCCTTTCCAACGACCCCGGTCCGGTTCTCCTAGGTGCTACAGTTTCGGAGAAAAAAATTGTTCAAGAAAAATTTTTTTTTCCTTTGTTCCCTTTAAACCGTTATAACTCGCCTCCTATTGGTCCGATCTGGACGAAAAAAATATGGGCGTAGAGGGCGCGACGAGCCCTTTCCAACGACCCCGGTCCGGTTCTCCTAGGTGCTACAGTTTCGGAGAAAAAAATTGTTAAAGAAAAATTTTTTTTTCCTTTGTACCCTTTAAACCGTTATAACTCGGCTCCTATTGGTCCGATCTGGACGAAAAAAATATGGGCGTAGAGGGCGCGACGAGCCCTTTCCAATGACCCCGGTCCGGTTCTCCTAGGTGCTATAGTTTCGGAGAAAAAAATTGTTAAAGAAAAATTTTTTTTTCCTTTGTTCCCTTTAAACCGTTATAACTCGCCTCCTATTGGTCCGATCTGGACGAAAAAAATATGGGCGTAGAGGGCGCGACGAGTCCTTTCCAATGACCCCGGTCGGGTTCTCCTAGGTGCTATAGTTTCGGAGAAAAAAATTGTTAAAGAAAATTTTTTTTTCGTTTGTTCCATTTAAACCGTTATAACTCGCCTCCTATTGGTCCGATCTGGACGAAAAAAATATGGGCGTAGAGGGCGCGAAGAGCCCTTTCCAATGACCCCGGTCGGGTTCTCCTAGGTGCTATAGTTTCGCAGAAAAAAATTGTTAAAGAAAAATTTTTTTTTCCTTTGTTCCCTTTAAACCGTTATAACTCGCCTCCTATTGGTCCGATCTGGACGAAAAAAATATGGGCGTAGAGGGCGCGACGAGCCCTTTCCAACGACCCCGGTCCGGTTCTCCTAGGTGCTACAGTTTCGGAGAAAAAAATTGTTCAAGAAAAATTTTTTTTTCCTTTGTTCCCTTTAAACCGTTATAACTCGCCTCCTATTGGTCCGATCTGGACGAAAAAAATATGGGCGTAGAGGGCGCGACGAGCCCTTTCCAACGACCCCGGTCCGGTTCTCCTAGGTGCTACAGTTTCGGAGAAAAAAATTGTTAAAGAAAAATTTTTTTTTCCTTTGTACCCTTTAAACCGTTATAACTCGGCTCCTATTGGTCCGATCTGGACGAAAAAAATATGGGCGTAGAGGGCGCGACGAGCCCTTTCCAATGACCCCGGTCCGGTTCTCCTAGGTGCTATAGTTTCGGAGAAAAAAATTGTTAAAGAAAAATTTTTTTTTCCTTTGTTCCCTTTAAACCGTTATAACTCGCCTCCTATTGGTCCGATCTGGACGAAAAAAATATGGGCGTAGAGGGCGCGACGAGTCCTTTCCAATGACCCCGGTCGGGTTCTCCTAGGTGCTATAGTTTCGGAGAAAAAAATTGTTAAAGAAAATTTTTTTTTCGTTTGTTCCATTTAAACCGTTATAACTCGCCTCCTATTGGTCCGATCTGGACGAAAAAAATATGGGCGTAGAGGGCGCGAAGAGCCCTTTCCAATGACCCCGGTCGGGTTCTCCTAGGTGCTATAGTTTCGGAGAAAAAAATTGTTGAAGAAAAATTTTTTTTTCCTTTGTTCCCTTTAAACCGTTATAACTCGCCTCCTATTGGTCCGATCTGGACGAAAAAAATATGGGCGTAGAGGGCGCGACGAGCCCTTTCCAATGACCCCGGTCCGGTTCTCCTAGGTGCTATAGTTTCGGAGAAAAAAATTGTTAAAGAAAAATTTTTTTTTCCTTTGATCCCTTTAAACCGTTATAACTCGCCTCCTATTGGTCCGATCTGGACGAAAAAAATATGGGCGTAGAGGGCGCGACGAGCCCTTTCCAACGACCCCGGTCCGGTTCAACTAGGTGCTACAGTTTCGGAGAAAAAAATTGTTAAAGAAAAATTTTTTTTTCCTTTGTACCCTTTAAACCGTTATAACTCGGCTCCTGTTGGTCCGATCTGGACGAAAAAAATATGGGCGTAGAGGGCGCGACGAGCCCTTTCCAATGACCCCGGTCCGGTTCTCCTAGGTGCTATAGTTTCGGAGAAAAAAATTGTTAAAGAAAAATTTTTTTTTCCTTTGTTCCCTTTAAACCGTTATAACTCGCCTCCTATTGGTCCGATCTGGACGAAAAAAATATGGGCGTAGAGGGCGCGACGAGCCCTTTCCAATGACCCCGGTCGGGTTCTCCTAGGTGCTATAGTTTCGGAGAAAAAAATTGTTCAAGAAAAATTTTTTTTTCCTTTGTTCCCTTTAAACCGTTATAACTCGCCTCCTATTGGTCCGATCTGGACGAAAAAAATATGGGCGTAGAGGGCGCGACGAGCCCTTTCCAATGACCCCGGTCGGGTTCTCCTAGGTGCTATAGTTTCGGAGAAAAAAATTGTTCAAGAAAAATTTTTTTTTCCTTTGCTCCCTTTAAACCGTTATAACTCGGCTCCTATTGGTCCGATCTGGACGAAAAAAATATGGGCGTAGAGGGCGCGACGAGCCCTTTCCAATGACCCCGGTCCGGTTCTCCTAGGTGCTATAGTTTCGGAGAAAAAAATTGTTAAAGAAAAATTTTTTTTTCCTTTGATCCCTTTAAACCGTTATAACTCGCCTCCTATTGGTCCGATCTGGACGAAAAAAATATGGGCGTAGAGGGCGCGACGAGCCCTTTCCAACGACCCCGGTCCGGTTCAACTAGGTGCTACAGTTTCGGAGAAAAAAATTGTTAAAGAAAAATTTTTTTTTCCTTTGTACCCTTTAAACCGTTATAACTCGGCTCCTGTTGGTCCGATCTGGACGAAAAAAATATGGGCGTAGAGGGCGCGACGAGCCCTTTCCAATGACCCCGGTCCGGTTCTCCTAGGTGCTATAGTTTCGGAGAAAAAAATTGTTAAAGAAAAATTTTTTTTTCCTTTGTTCCCTTTAAACCGTTATAACTCGCCTCCTATTGGTCCGATCTGGACGAAAAAAATATGGGCGTAGAGGGCGCGACGAGCCCTTTCCAATGACGCCGGTCGGGTTCTCCTAGGTGCTATAGTTTCGGAGAAAAAAATTGTTAAAGAAAAATTTTTTTTTCGTTTGTTCCATTTAAACCGTTATAACTCGGCTCCTATTGGTCCGATCTGGACGAAAAAAATATGGGCGTAGAGGGCGCAACGAGCCCTTTCCAATGACCCCGGTCGGGTTCTCCTAGGTGCTATAGTTTCGGAGAAAAAAATTGTTCAAGAAAAATTTTTTTTTCCTTTGTTCCCTTTAAACCGTTATAACTCGGCTCCTATTGGTCCGATCTGGACGAAAAAAATATGTGCGTAGAGGGCGCGACGAGCCCTTTCCAATGACCCCGGTCGGGTTCTCCTAGGTGCTATAGTTTCGGAGAAAAAAATTGTTAAAGAAAAATTTTTTTTTCCTTTGTTCCCTTTAAACCGTTATAACTCGCCTCCTATTGGTCCGATCTGGACGAAAAAAATATGGGCGTAGAGGGCGCGACGAGCCCTTTCCAATGACCCCGATCGGGTTCTCCTAGGTGCTATAGTTTCGGAGAAAAAAATTGTTCAAGAAAAATTTTTTTTTCCTTTGTTCCCTTTAAACCGTTATAACTCGGCTCCTATTGGTCCGATCTGGACGAAAAAAATATGGGCGTAGAGGGCGCGACGAGCCCTTTCCAATGACCCCGGTCGGGTTCTCCTAGGTGCTATAGTTTCGGAGAAAAAAATTGTTAAAGAAAAATTTTTTTTTCCTTTGTTCCCTTTAAACCGTTATAACTCGCCTCCTATTGGTCCGATCTGGACGAAAAAAATATGGGCGTAGAGGGCGCGACGAGCCCTTTCCAATGACCCCGGTCGGGTTCTCCTAGGTGCTATAGTTTCGGAGAAAAAAATTGTTCAAGAAAAATTTTTTTTTCCTTTGTTCCCTTTAAACCGTTATAACTCGGCTCCTATTGGTCCGATCTGGACGAAAAAAATATGGGCGTAGAGGGCGCGACGAGCCCTTTCCAATGACCCCGGTCGGGTTCTCCTAGGTGCTATAGTTTCGGAGAAAAAAATTGTTAAAGAAAAATTTTTTTTTCCTTTGTTCCCTTTAAACCGTTATAACTCGCCTCCTATTGGTCCGATCTGGACGAAAAAAATATGGGCGTAGAGGGCGCGACGAGCCCTTTCCAATGACCCCGGTCCGGTTCTCCTAGGTGCTATAGTTTCGGAGAAAAAAATTGTTAAAGAAAAATTTTTTTTTCCTTTGATCCCTTTAAACCGTTATAACTCGCCTCCTATTGGTCCGATCTGGACGAAAAAAATATGGGCGTAGAGGGCGCGACGAGCCCTTTCCAACGACCCCGGTCCGGTTCAACTAGGTGCTACAGTTTCGGAGAAAAAAATTGTTAAAGAAAAATTTTTTTTTCCTTTGTACCCTTTAAACCGTTATAACTCGGCTCCTGTTGGTCCGATCTGGACGAAAAAAATATGGGCGTAGAGGGCGCGACGAGCCCTTTCCAATGACCCCGGTCCGGTTCTCCTAGGTGCTATAGTTTCGGAGAAAAAAATTGTTAAAGAAAAATTTTTTTTTCCTTTGTTCCCTTTAAACCGTTATAACTCGCCTCCTATTGGTCCGATCTGGACGAAAAAAATATGGGCGTAGAGGGCGCGACGAGCCCTTTCCAATGACGCCGGTCGGGTTCTCCTAGGTGCTATAGTTTCGGAGAAAAAAATTGTTAAAGAAAAATTTTTTTTTCGTTTGTTCCATTTAAACCGTTATAACTCGGCTCCTATTGGTCCGATCTGGACGAAAAAAATATGGGCGTAGAGGGCGCAACGAGCCCTTTCCAATGACCCCGGTCGGGTTCTCCTAGGTGCTATAGTTTCGGAGAAAAAAATTGTTCAAGAAAAATTTTTTTTTCCTTTGTTCCCTTTAAACCGTTATAACTCGGCTCCTATTGGTCCGATCTGGACGAAAAAAATATGTGCGTAGAGGGCGCGACGAGCCCTTTCCAATGACCCCGGTCGGGTTCTCCTAGGTGCTATAGTTTCGGAGAAAAAAATTGTTAAAGAAAAATTTTTTTTTCCATTGTTCCCTTTAAACCGTTATAACTCGCCTCCTATTGGTCCGATCTGGACGAAAAAAATATGGGCGTAGAGGGCGCGACGAGCCCTTTCCAACGACCCCGGTCGGGTTCTCCTAGGTGCTATAGTTTCGGAGAAAAAAATTGTTCAAGAAAAATTTTTTTTTCCTTTGCTCCCTTTAAACCGTTATAACTCGGCTCCTATTGGTCCGATCTGGACGAAAAAAATATGGACGTAGAGGGCGCGACGAGCCCTTTCCAATGACCCCGGTCCGGTTCTCCTAGGTGCTATAGTTTCGGAGAAAAAAATTGAAAAAGAAAAATTTTTTTTTCCTTTGATCCCTTTAAACCGTTATAACTCGCCTCCTATTGGTCCGATCTGGACGAAAAAAATATGGGCGTAGAGGGCGCGACGAGCCCTTTCCAACGACCCCGGTCCGGTTCTCCTAGGTGCTACAGTTTCGGAGAAAAAAATTGTTAAAGAAAAATTTTTTTTTCCTTTGTACCCTTTAAACCGTTATAACTCGGCTCCTATTGGTCCGATCTGGACGAAAAAAATATGGGCGTAAAGGGCGCGACGAGCCCTTTCCAATGACCCCGGTCGGGTTCTCCTAGGTGCTATAGTTTCGGAGAAAAAAATTGTTAAAGAAAAATTTTTTTTTCGTTTGTTCCATTTAAACCGTTATAACTCGGCTCCTATTGGTCCGATCTGGACGAAAAAAATATGGGCGTAGAGGGCGCAACGAGCCCTTTCCAATGACCCCGGTCGGGTTCTCCTAGGTGCTATAGTTTCGGAGAAAAAAATTGTTCAAGAAAAATTTTTTTTTCCTTTGTTCCCTTTAAACCGTTATAACTCGGCTCCTATTGGTCCGATCTGGACGAAAAAAATATGTGCGTAGAGGGCGCGACGAGCCCTTTCCAATGACCCCGGTCGGGTTCTCCTAGGTGCTATAGTTTCGGAGAAAAAAATTGTTAAAGAAAAATTTTTTTTTCCTTTGTTCCCTTTAAACCGTTATAACTCGCCTCCTATTGGTCCGATCTGGACGAAAAAAATATGGGCGTAGAGGGCGCGACGAGCCCTTTCCAATGACCCCGGTCGGGTTCTCCTAGGTGCTATAGTTTCGGAGAAAAAAATTGTTCAAGAAAAATTTTTTTTTCCTTTGTTCCCTTTAAACCGTTATAACTCGGCTCCTATTGGTCCGATCTGGACGAAAAAAATATGGGCGTAGAGGGCGCGACGAGCCCTTTCCAATGACCCCGGTCGGGTTCTCCTAGGTGCTATAGTTTCGGAGAAAAAAATTGTTAAAGAAAAATTTTTTTTTCCTTTGTTCCCTTTAAACCGTTATAACTCGCCTCCTATTGGTCCGATCTGGACGAAAAAAATATGGGCGTAGAGGGCGCGACGAGCCCTTTCCAATGACCCCGGTCGGGTTCTCCTAGGTGCTATAGTTTCGGAGAAAAAAATTGTTCAAGAAAAATTTTTTTTTCCTTTGTTCCCTTTAAACCGTTATAACTCGCCTCCTATTGGTCCGATCTGGACGAAAAAAATATGGGCGTAGAGGGCGCGACGAGCCCTTTCCAATGACCCCGGTCGGGTTCTCCTAGGTGCTATAGTTTCGGAGAAAAAAATTGTTCAAGAAAAATTTTTTTTTCCTTTGTTCCCTTTAAACCGTTATAACTCGGCTCCTATTGGTCCGATCTGGACGAAAAAAATATGGGCGTAGAGGGCGCGACGAGCCCTTTCCAATGACCCCGGTCGGGTTCTCCTAGGTGCTATAGTTTCGGAGAAAAAAATTGTTAAAGAAAAATTTTTTTTTCCTTTGTTCCCTTTAAACCGTTATAACTCGCCTCCTATTGGTCCGATCTGGACGAAAAAAATATGGGCGTAGAGGGCGCGACGAGCCCTTTCCAATGACCCCGGTCCGGTTCTCCTAGGTGCTATAGTTTCGGAGAAAAAAATTGTTAAAGAAAAATTTTTTTTTCCTTTGATCCCTTTAAACCGTTATAACTCCCCTCCTATTGGTCCGATCTGGACGAAAAAAATATGGGCGTAGAGGGCGCGACGAGCCCTTTCCAACGACCCCGGTCCGGTTCAACTAGGTGCTACAGTTTCGGAGAAAAAAATTGTTAAAGAAAAATTTTTTTTTCCTTTGTACCCTTTAAACCGTTATAACTCGGCTCCTGTTGGTCCGATCTGGACGAAAAAAATATGGGCGTAGAGGGCGCGACGAGCCCTTTCCAATGACCCCGGTCCGGTTCTCCTAGGTGCTATAGTTTCGGAGAAAAAAATTGTTAAAGAAAAATTTTTTTTTCCTTTGTTCCCTTTAAACCGTTATAACTCGCCTCCTATTGGTCCGATCTGGACGAAAAAAATATGGGCGTAGAGGGCGCGACGAGCCCTTTCCAATGACGCCGGTCGGGTTCTCCTAGGTGCTATAGTTTCGGAGAAAAAAATTGTTAAAGAAAAATTTTTTTTTCGTTTGTTCCATTTAAACCGTTATAACTCGGCTCCTATTGGTCCGATCTGGACGAAAAAAATATGGGCGTAGAGGGCGCAACGAGCCCTTTCCAATGACCCCGGTCGGGTTCTCCTAGGTGCTATAGTTTCGGAGAAAAAAATTGTTCAAGAAAAATTTTTTTTTCCTTTGTTCCCTTTAAACCGTTATAACTCGGCTCCTATTGGTCCGATCTGGACGAAAAAAATATGTGCGTAGAGGGCGCGACGAGCCCTTTCCAATGACCCCGGTCGGGTTCTCCTAGGTGCTATAGTTTCGGAGAAAAAAATTGTTAAAGAAAAATTTTTTTTTCCATTGTTCCCTTTAAACCGTTATAACTCGCCTCCTATTGGTCCGATCTGGACGAAAAAAATATGGGCGTAGAGGGCGCGACGAGCCCTTTCCAACGACCCCGGTCGGGTTCTCCTAGGTGCTATAGTTTCGGAGAAAAAAATTGTTCAAGAAAAATTTTTTTTTCCTTTGCTCCCTTTAAACCGTTATAACTCGGCTCCTATTGGTCCGATCTGGACGAAAAAAATATGGACGTAGAGGGCGCGACGAGCCCTTTCCAATGACCCCGGTCCGGTTCTCCTAGGTGCTATAGTTTCGGAGAAAAAAATTGTTAAAGAAAAATTTTTTTTTCCTTTGATCCCTTTAAACCGTTATAACTCGCCTCCTATTGGTCCGATCTGGACGAAAAAAATATGGGCGTAGAGGGCGCGACGAGCCCTTTCCAACGACCCCGGTCCGGTTCTCCTAGGTGCTACAGTTTCGGAGAAAAAAATTGTTAAAGAAAAATTTTTTTTTCCTTTGTACCCTTTAAACCGTTATAACTCGGCTCCTATTGGTCCGATCTGGACGAAAAAAATATGGGCGTAGAGGGCGCGACGAGCCCTTTCCAATGACCCCGGTCGGGTTCTCCTAGGTGCTATAGTTTCGGAGAAAAAAATTGTTAAAGAAAAATTTTTTTTTCGTTTGTTCCATTTAAACCGTTATAACTCGGCTCCTATTGGTCCGATCTGGACGAAAAAAATATGGGCGTAGAGGGCGCAACGAGCCCTTTCCAATGACCCCGGTCGGGTTCTCCTAGGTGCTATAGTTTCGGAGAAAAAAATTGTTCAAGAAAAATTTTTTTTTCCTTTGTTCCCTTTAAACCGTTATAACTCGGCTCCTATTGGTCCGATCTGCACGAAAAAAATATGTGCGTAGAGGGCGCGACGAGCCCTTTCCAATGACCCCGGTCGGGTTCTCCTAGGTGCTATAGTTTCGGAGAAAAAAATTGTTAAAGAAAAATTTTTTTTTCCTTTGTTCCCTTTAAACCGTTATAACTCGCCTCCTATTGGTCCGATCTGGACGAAAAAAATATGGGCGTAGAGGGCGCGACGAGCCCTTTCCAATGACCCCGGTCGGGTTCTCCTAGGTGCTATAGTTTCGGAGAAAAAAATTGTTCAAGAAAAATTTTTTTTTCCTTTGTTCCCTTTAAACCGTTATAACTCGGCTCCTATTGGTCCGATCTGGACGAAAAAAATATGGGCGTAGAGGGCGCGACGAGCCCTTTCCAATGACCCCGGTCGGGTTCTCCTAGGTGCTATAGTTTCGGAGAAAAAAATTGTTAAAGAAAAATTTTTTTTTCCTTTGTTCCCTTTAAACCGTTATAACTCGCCTCCTATTGGTCCGATCTGGACGAAAAAAATATGGGCGTAGAGGGCGCGACGAGCCCTTTCCAATGACCCCGGTCGGGTTCTCCTAGGTGCTATAGTTTCGGAGAAAAAAATTGTTCAAGAAAAATTTTTTTTTCCTTTGTTCCCTTTAAACCGTTATAACTCGCCTCCTATTGGTCCGATCTGGACGAAAAAAATATGGGCGTAGAGGGCGCGACGAGCCCTTTCCAACGACCCCGGTCGGGTTCTCCTAGGTGCTATAGTTTCGGAGAAAAAAATTGTTAAAGAAAAATTTTTTTTTCCTTTGTTCCCTTTAAACCGTTATAACTCGGCTCCTATTGGTCCGATCTGGACGAAAAAAATACGGGCGTAGAGGGCGCGACGAGCCCTTTCCAATGACCCCGGTCGGGTTCTCCTAGGTGCTATAGTTTCGGAGAAAAAAATTGTTCAAGAAAAATTTTTTTTCCTTTGTTCCCTTTAAACCGTTATAACTCGGCTCCTATTGGCCCGATCTGGACGAAAAAAATATGGGCGTAGAGGGCGCGACGAGCCCTTTCCAATGACCCCGGTCGGGTTCTCCTAGGTGCTATAGTTTCGGAGAAAAAAATTGTTCAAGAAAAATTTTTTTTTCCTTTGTTCCCTTTAAACCGTTATAACTCGGCTCCTATTGGTCCGATCTGGACGAAAAAAATATGGGCGTAGAGGGCGCGACGAGCCCTTTCCAATGACCCCGGTCGGGTTCTCCTAGGTGCTATAGTTTCGGAGAAAAAAATTGTTAAAGAAAAATTTTTTTTTCCTTTGTTCCCTTTAAACCGTTATAACTCGCCTCCTATTGGTCCGATCTGGACGAAAAAAATATGGGCGTAGAGGGCGCGACGAGCCCTTTCCAATGACCCCGGTCGGGTTCTCCTAGGTGCTATAGTTTCGGAGAAAAAAATTGTTCAAGAAAAATTTTTTTTTCCTTTGTTCCCTTTAAACCGTTATAACTCGCCTCCTATTGGTCCGATCTGGACGAAAAAAATATGGGCGTAGAGGGCGCGACGAGCCCTTTCCAACGACCCCGGTCGGGTTCTCCTAGGTGCTATAGTTTCGGAGAAAAAAATTGTTCAAGAAAAATTTTTTTTTCCTTTGCTCCCTTTAAACCGTTATAACTCGGCTCCTATTGGTCCGATCTGGACGAAAAAAATATGGGCGTAGAGGGCGCGACGAGCCCTTTCCAATGACCCCGGTCCGGTTCTCCTAGGTGCTATAGTTTCGGAGAAAAAAATTGTTAAAGAAAAATTTTTTTTTCCTTTGATCCCTTTAAACCGTTATAACTCGCCTCCTATTGGTCCGATCTGGACGAAAAAAATATGGGCGTAGAGGGCGCGACGAGCCCTTTCCAACGACCCCGGTCCGGTTCTCCTAGGTGCTACAGTTTCGGAGAAAAAAATTGTTAAAGAAAAATTTTTTTTTCCTTTGTACCCTTTAAACCGTTATAACTCGGCTCCTATTGGTCCGATCTGGACGAAAAAAATATGGGCGTAGAGTGCGCGACGAGCCCTTTCCAATGACCCCGGTCGGGTTCTCCTAGGTGCTATAGTTTCGGAGAAAAAAATTGTTAAAGAAAAATTTTTTTTTCGTTTGTTCCATTTAAACCGTTATAACTCGGCTCCTATTGGTCCGATCTGGACGAAAAAAATATGGGCGTAGAGGGCGCAACGAGCCCTTTCCAATGACCCCGGTCGGGTTCTCCTAGGTGCTATAGTTTCGGAGAAAAAAATTGTTCAAGAAAAATTTTTTTTTCCTTTGTTCCCTTTAAACCGTTATAACTCGCCTCCTATTGGTCCGATCTGGACGAAAAAAATATGGGCGTAGAGGGCGCGACGAGCCCTTTCCAACGACCCCGGTCGGGTTCTCCTAGGTGCTATAGTTTCGGAGAAAAAAATTGTTCAAGAAAAATTTTTTTTTCCTTTGCTCCCTTTAAACCGTTATAACTCGGCTCCTATTGGTCCGATCTGGACGAAAAAAATATGGGCGTAGAGGGCGCGACGAGCCCTTTCCAATGACCCCGGTCCGGTTCTCCTAGGTGCTATAGTTTCGGAGAAAAAAATTGTTAAAGAAAAATTTTTTTTTCCTTTGATCCCTTTAAACCGTTATAACTCGCCTCCTATTGGTCCGATCTGGACGAAAAAAATATGGGCGTAGAGGGCGCGACGAGCCCTTTCCAACGACCCCGGTCCGGTTCTCCTAGGTGCTACAGTTTCGGAGAAAAAAATTGTTAAAGAAAAATTTTTTTTTCCTTTGTTCCCTTTAAACCGTTATAACTCGGCTCCTATTGGTCCGATCTGGACGAAAAAAATATGGGCGTAGAGTGCGCGACGAGCCCTTTCCAATGACCCCGGTCGGGTTCTCCTAGGTGCTATAGTTTCGGAGAAAAAAATTGTTAAAGAAAAATTTTTTTTTCGTTTGTTCCATTTAAACCGTTATAACTCGGCTCCTATTGGTCCGATCTGGACGAAAAAAATATGGGCGTAGAGGGCGCAACGAGCCCTTTCCAATGACCCCGGTCGGGTTCTCCTAGGTGCTATAGTTTCGGAGAAAAAAATTGTTCAAGAAAAATTTTTTTTTCCTTTGTTCCCTTTAAACCGTTATAACTCGGCTCCTATTGGTCCGATCTGGACGAAAAAAATATGTGCGTAGAGGGCGCGACGAGCCCTTTCCAATGACCCCGGTCGGGTTCTCCTAGGTGCTATAGTTTCGGAGAAAAAAATTGTTAAAGAAAAATTTTTTTTTCCTTTGTTCCCTTTAAACCGTTATAACTCGCCTCCTATTGGTCCGATCTGGACGAAAAAAATATGGGCGTAGAGGGCGCGACGAGCCCTTTCCAATGACCCCGGTCGGGTTCTCCTAGGTGCTATAGTTTCGGAGAAAAAAATTGTTCAAGAAAAATTTTTTTTTCCTTTGTTCCCTTTAAACCGTTATAACTCGGCTCCTATTGGTCCGATCTGGACGAAAAAAATATGGGCGTAGAGGGCGCGACGAGCCCTTTCCAATGACCCCGGTCGGGTTCTCCTAGGTGCTACAGTTTCGGAGAAAAAAATTGTTAAAGAAAAATTTTTTTTTCCTTTGTTCCCTTTAAACCGTTATAACTCGCCTCCTATTGGTCCGATCTGGACGAAAAAAATATGGGCGTAGAGGGCGCGACGAGCCCTTTCCAATGACCCCGGTCGGGTTCTCCTAGGTGCTATAGTTTCGGAGAAAAAAATTGTTCAAGAAAAATTTTTTTTTCCTTTGTTCCCTTTAAACCGTTATAACTCGCCTCCTATTGGTCCGATCTGGACGGAAAAAATATGGGCGTAGAGGGCGCGACGAGCCCTTTCCAACGACCCCGGTCGGGTTCTCCTAGGTGCTATAGTTTCGGAGAAAAAAATTGTTCAAGAAAAATTTTTTTTTCCTTTGTTCCCTTTAAACCGTTATAACTCGGCTCCTATTGGTCCGATCTGGACGAAAAAAATATGGGCGTAGAGGGCGCGACGAGCCCTTTCCAATGACCGCGGTCCGGTTCTCCTAGGTGCTGTAGTTTCGGAGAAAAAAATTGTTAAAGAAAAATTTTTTTTTCCTTTGTTCCCTTTAAACCGTTATAACTCGGCTCCTGTTGGTCCGATCTGGACGAAAAAAATATGTGCGTAGAGGGCGCGACGAGCCCTTTCCAATGACCCCGGTCCGGTTCTCCTAGGTGCTATAGTTTCGGAGAAAAAAATTGTTAAAGAAAAATTTTTTTTTCTTTTGTTCCCTTTAAAGCGTTATAACTCGGCTCCTATTGGTCCGATCTGGACGAAAAAAATATGGGCGTAGAGGGCGCGACGAGCCCTTTCCAAGGACCCCGGTCCGGTTCTCCTAGGTGCTATAGTTTCGGAGAAAAAAATTGTTAAAGAAAAATTTTTTTTTCCTTTGTTCCCTTTAAACCGTTATAACTCGGCTCCTATTGGTCCGATCTGGACGAAAAAAATATCGGCGTAGAGGGCGCGACGAGCCCTTTCCAACGACCCCGGTCCGGTTCTCCTAGGTGCTATAGTTTGGGAGAAAAAAATTGTTAAAGAAAAATTTTTTTTTCCTTTGTTCCCTTTAAACCGTTATAACTCGGCTCCTATTGGTCCGATCTGGACGAAAAAAATATGTGCGTAGAGGGTGCGACGAGCCCTTTCCAATGACCCCGGTCCGGTTCTCCTAGGTGCTATAGTTTCGGAGAAAAAAATTGTTAAAGAAAAATTTTTTTTTCCTTTGTTCCCTTTAAACCGTTATAACTCGGCTCCTATTGGTCCGATCTGGACGAAAAAAATATGGGCGTAGAGGGCGCGACGAGCCCTTTCCAATGACCCCGGTCCGGTTCTCTTAGGTGCTATAGTTTCGGAGAAAAAAATTGTTAAAGAAAAATTTTTTTTTCCTTTGTTCCCTTTAAACCGTTATAACTCGGCTCCTATTCGTCCGATCTGGACGAAAAAAATATGTTCGTAGAGGGCGCGACGAGCCCTTTCCAATGACCCCGGTCCGGTTCTCCTAGGTGCTATAGTTTCGGAGAAAAAAATTGTTAAAGAAAAATTTTTTTTTCCTTTGTTCCCTTTAAACCGTTATAACTCGGCTCCTATTCGTCCGATCTGGACGAAAAAAATATGTTCGTAGAGGGCGCGACGAGCCCTTTCCAATGACCCCGGTCCGGTTCTCCTAGGTGCTATAGTTTCGGAGAAAAAAATTGTTAAAGAAAAATTTTTTTTTCCTTTGTTCCCTTTAAACCGTTATAACTCGGCTCCTATTGGTCCGATCTGGACGAAAAAAATATGGGCGTAGAGGGCGCGACGAGCCCTTTCCAATGACCCCGGTCCGGTTCTCCTAGGTGCTATAGTTTCGGAGAAAAAAATTGTTAAAGAAAAACTTTTTTTTCCTTTGTTCCCTTTAAACCTTTATAACTCAGCTCCTATTGGTCCGATCTGGACGAAAAAATATGGGCGTAGAGGGCGCGACGAGCCCTTTCCAATGACCCCGGTTCTGTTCTCCTAGGTGCTATAGTTTCGGAGAAAAAAATTGTTAAAGAAAAATTTTTTTTTCCTTTGTTCCCTTTAAACCGTTATAACTCGGCTCCTATTGGTCCGATCTGGACGAAAAAAATATGGGCGTAGAGGGCGCGACGAGCCCTTTCCAACGACCCCGGTCCGGTTCTCCTAGGTGCTATAGTTTCGGAGAAAAAAATTGTTAAAGAAAAATTTTTTTTTCCTTTGTTCCCTTTAAACCGTTATAACTCGGCTCCTATTGGTCCGATCTGGACGAAAAAAATATGGGCGTAGAGGGCGCGACGAGCGTTTTCCAAGGACCCCGGTCCGGTTCTCCTAGGTGCTATAGTTTCGGAGAAAAAAATTGTTAAAGAAAAATTTTTTTTTCCTTTGTTCCCTTTAAACCGTCATAACTCGGCTCCTATTGGTCCGATCTGGACGAAAAAAATATGGGCGTAGAGGGCGCGACGAGCCCTTTCCAATGACCCCGGTCCGGTTCTCCTAGGTGCTGTACTTTCGGAGAAAAAAATTGTTAAAGAAAAATTTTTTTTTCCTTTGTTCCCTTTAAACCGTTATAACTCGGCTCCTGTTGGTCCGATCTGGACGAAAAAAATATGTGCGTAGAGGGCGCGACGAGCCCTTTCCAATGACCCCGGTCCGGTTCTCCTAGGTGCTATAGTTTCGGAGAAAAAAATTGCTAAAGAAAAATTTTTTTTTCCTTTGTTCCCTTTAAACCGTTATAACTCGGCTCCTATTGGTCCGATCTGGACGAAAAAAATATGGGCGCAGAGGGCGCGACGAGCCCTTTCCAATGACCCCGGTCCGGTTCTCCTAGGTGCTGCAGTTTCGGAGAAAAAAATTGTTAAAGAAAAATTTTGTTTTCCTTTGTTCCCTTTAAACCGTTATAACTCGGCTCCTATTGGTCCGATCTGGACGAAAAAAATATGGGCGTAGAGGGCGCGACGAGCCCTTTCCAATGACCCCAGTCCGGTTCTCCTAGGTGCTATAGTTTCGGAGAAAAAATTGTTAAAGAAAAATTTTTTTTTCCTTTGTTCCCTTTAAACCGTTATAACTCGGCTCCTGTTGGTCCGATCTGGACGAAAAAAATATGGGCGTAGAGGGCGCGACGAGCCCTTTCCAATGACCCCGGTCCGGTTCTCCTAGGTGCTATAGTTTCGGAGAAAAAAATTGTTAAAGAAAAATTTTTTTTTCCTTTGTTCCCTTTAAACCGTTATAACTCGGCTCCTATTAGTCCGATCTGGACGAAAAAAATATGGGCGTAGAGGGCGCGACGAGCGTTTTCCAAGGACCCCGGTCCGGTTCTCCTAGGTGCTATAGTTTCGGAGAAAAAAATTGTTAAAGAAAAATTTTTTTTTCCTTTGTTCCCTTTAAACCGTCATAACTCGGCTCCTATTGGTCCGATCTGGACGAAAAAAATATGGGCGTAGAGGGCGCGACGAGCCCTTTCCAATGACCCCGGTCCGGTTCTCCTAGGTGCTGTACTTTCGGAGAAAAAAATTGTTAAAGAAAAATTTTTTTTTCCTTTGTTCCCTTTAAACCGTTATAACTCGGCTCCTGTTGGTCCGATCTGGACGAAAAAAATATGTGCGTAGAGGGCGCGACGAGCCCTTTCCAATGACCCCAGTCCGGTTCTCCTAGGTGCTATAGTTTCGGAGAAAAAAATTGCTAAAGAAAAATTTTTTTTTCCTTTGTTCCCTTTAAACCGTTATAACTCGGCTCCTATTGGTCCGATCTGGACGAAAAAAATATGGGCGCAGAGGGCGCGACGAGCCCTTTCCAATGACCCCGGTCCGGTTCTCCTAGGTGCTGCAGTTTCGGAGAAAAAAATTGTTAAAGAAAAATTTTGTTTTCCTTTGTTCCCTTTAAACCGTTATAACTCGGCTCCTATTGGTCCGATCTGGACGAAAAAAATATGGGCGTAGAGGGCGCGACGAGCCCTTTCCAATGACCCCAGTCCGGTTCTCCTAGGTGCTATAGTTTCGGAGAAAAAATTGTTAAAGAAAAATTTTTTTTTCCTTTGTTCCCTTTAAACCGTTATAACTCGGCTCCTATTGGTCCGATCTGGACGAAAAAAATATGGGCGTAGAGGGCGCGACGAGCCCTTTCCAATGACCCCGGTCCGGTTCTCCTAGGTGCTATAGTTTCGGAGAAAAAAATTGTTAAAGAAAAATTTTTTTTTCCTTTGTTCCCTTTAAACCGTTATAACTCGGCTCCTATTGGTCCGATCTGGACGAAAAAAATATGCGCGTAGAGGGCGCGACGAGCCCTTTCCAATGACCCCGGTCCGGTTCTCCTAGGTTCTATAGTTTCGGAGAAAAAAATTGTTAAAGAAAAATTTTTTTTTCCTTTGTTCCCTTTAAACCGTTATAACTCGGCTCCTATTGGTCCGATCTGGACGAAAAAAATATGGGCGTAGAGGGCGCGACGAGCCCTTTCCAATGACCCCGGTCCGGTTCTCCTAGCTGCTACAGTTTCGGAGAAAAAAATTGTTAAAGAAAAATTTTTTTTTCCTTTGTTCCCTTTAAAGCGTTATAACTCGGCTCCTATTGGTCCGATCTGGACGAAAAAAATATGGGCGTAGAGGGCGCGACGAGCCCTTTCCAATGACCCCGGTCCGGTTCTCCTAGGTGCTATAGTTTGGGAGAAAAAAATTGTTAAAGAAAAATTTTTTTTTCCTTTGTTCCCTTTAAACCGTTATAACTCGGCTCCTATTGGTCCGATCTGGACGAAAAAAATATGTGCGTAGAGGGTGCGACGAGCCCTTTCCAATGACCCCGGGCCGGTTCTCCTAGGTGCTATAGTTTCGGAGAAAAAAATTGTTAAAGAAAAATTTTTTTTTCCTTTGTTCCTTTAAACCGTTATAACTCGGCTCCTATTGGTCCGATCTGGACGAAAAAAATATGGGCGTAGAGGGCACGACGAGCCCTTTCCAATGACCCCGGTCGGGTTCTCCTAGGTGCTATAGTTTCGGAGAAAAAAATTGTTAAAGAAAAATTTTTTTTTCCTTTGTTCCCTTTAAACCGTTATAACTCGGCTCCTATTGGTCCGATCTGGACGAAAAAAATATGGCCGTAGAGGGCGCGACGAGCCTTTTCCAATGACCCCGGTCCGGTTCTCCTAGGTGCTATAGTTTCGGAGAAAAAAATTGTTAAAGAAAAATTTTTTTTTCCTTTGTTCCCTTTAAACCGTTATAACTCGGCTCCTATTGGTCCGATCTGGACGAAAAAAATATGGGCGTAGAGGGCGCGACGAGCCCTTTCCAATGACCCCGGTCCGGTTCTCCTAGGTGCTATAGTTTCGGAGAAAAAAATTGTTAAAGAAAAATTTTTTTTTCCTTTGTTCCCTTTAAACCGTTATAACTCGGCTCCTATTGGTCCGATCTGGACGAAAAAAATATGGGCGTAGAGGGCGCGACGAGCCCTTTCCAATGACCCCGGTCCGGTTCTCCTAGGTTCTATAGTTTCGGAGAAAAAAATTGTTAAAGAAAAATTTTTTTTTCCTTTGTTCCCTTTAAACCGTTATAACTCGGCTCCTATTGGTCCGATCTGGACGAAAAAAATATGGGCGTAGAGGGCGCGACGAGCCCTTTCCAATCACCCCGGTCCGGTTCTCCTAGGTGCTATAGTTTCGGAGAAAAAAATTGTTAAAGAAAAATTTTTTTTTCCTTTGTTCCCTTTAAAGCGTTATAACTCGGCTCCTATTGGTCCGATCTGGACGAAAAAAATATGGGCGTAGAGGGCGCGACGAGCCCTTTCCAATGACCCCGGTCCGGTTCTCCTAGGTGCTATAGTTTCGGAGAAAAAAATTGTTAAAGAAAAATTTTTTTTTCCTTTGTTCCCTTTAAACCGTTATAACTCGGCTCCTATTGGTCCGATCTGGACGAAAAAAATATCGGCGTAGAGGACGCGACGAGCCCTTTCCAACGACCCCGGTCCGGTTCTCCTAGGTGCTATAGTTTGGGAGAAAAAAATTGTTAAAGAAAAATTTTTTTTTCCTTTGTTCCCTTTAAACCGTTATAACTCGGCTCCTATTGGTCCGATCTGGACGAAAAAAATATGTGCGTAGAGGGTGCGACGAGCCCTTTCCAATGACCCCGGTCCGGTTCTCCTAGGTGCTATAGTTTCGGAGAAAAAAATTGTTAAAGAAAAATTTTTTTTTCCTTTGTTCCTTTAAACCGTTATAACTCGGCTCCTATTGGTCCGATCTGGACGAAAAAAATATGGGCGTAGAGGGCACGACGAGCCCTTTCCAATGACCCCGGTCGGGTTCTCCTAGGTGCTATAGTTTCGGAGAAAAAAATTGTTAAAGAAAAATTTTTTTTTCCTTTGTTCCCTTTAAACCGTTATAACTCGGCTCCTATTGGTCCGATCTGGACGAAAAAAATATGGCCGTAGAGGGCGCGACGAGCCTTTTCCAATGACCCCGGTCCGGTTCTCCTAGGTGCTATAGTTTCGGAGAAAAAAATTGTTAAAGAAAAATTTTTTTTTCCTTTGTTCCCTTTAAACCGTTATAACTCGGCTCCTATTGGTCCGATCTGGACGAAAAAAATATGGGCGTAGAGGGCGCGACGAGCCCTTTCCAATGACCCCGGTCCGGTTCTCCTAGGTGCTATAGTTTCGGAGAAAAAAATTGTTAAAGAAAAATTTTTTTTTCCTTTGTTCCCTTTAAACCGTTATAACTCGGCTCCTATTGGTCCGATCTGGACGAAAAAAATATGGGCGTAGAGGGCGCGACGAGCCCTTTCCAATGACCCCGGTCCGGTTCTCTTAGGTGCTATAGTTTCGGAGAAAAAAATTGTTAAAGAAAAATTTTTTTTTCCTTTGTTCCCTTTAAACCGTTATAACTCGGCTCCTATTCGTCCGATCTGGACGAAAAAAATATGTTCGTAGAGGGCGCGACGAGCCCTTTCCAATGACCCCGGTCCGGTTCTCCTAGGTGCTATAGTTTCGTAGAAAAAAATTGTTAAAGAAAAATTTTTTTTTCCTTTGTTCCCTTTAAACCGTTATAACTCGGCTCCTATTGGTCCGATCTGGACGAAAAAAATATGGGCGTAGAGGGCGCGACGAGCCCTTTCCAATCACCCCGGTCCGGTTCTCCTAGGTGCTATAGTTTCGGAGAAAAAAATTGTTAAAGAAAAATTTTTTTTTCCTTTGTTCCCTTTAAAGCGTTATAACTCGGCTCCTATTGGTCCGATCTGGACGAAAAAAATATGGGCGTAGAGGGCGCGACGAGCCCTTTCCAATGACCCCGGTCCGGTTCTCCTAGGTGCTATAGTTTCGGAGAAAAAAATTGTTAAAGAAAAATTTTTTTTTCCTTTGTTCCCTTTAAACCGTTATAACTCGGCTCCTATTGGTCCGATCTGGACGAAAAAAATATCGGCGTAGAGGGCGCGACGAGCCCTTTCCAACGACCCCGGTCCGGTTCTCCTAGGTGCTATAGTTTGGGAGAAAAAAATTGTTAAAGAAAAATTTTTTTTTCCTTTGTTCCCTTTAAACCGTTATAACTCGGCTCCTATTGGTCCGATCTGGACGAAAAAAATATGTGCGTAGAGGGTGCGACGAGCCCTTTCCAATGACCCCGGTCCGGTTCTCCTAGGTGCTATAGTTTCGGAGAAAAAAATTGTTAAAGAAAAATTTTTTTTTCCTTTGTTCCTTTAAACCGTTATAACTCGGCTCCTATTGGTCCGATCTGGACGAAAAAAATATGGGCGTAGAGGGCACGACGAGCCCTTTCCAATGACCCCGGTCGGGTTCTCCTAGGTGCTATAGTTTCGGAGAAAAAAATTGTTAAAGAAAAATTTTTTTTTCCTTTGTTCCCTTTAAACCGTTATAACTCGGCTCCTATTGGTCCGATCTGGACGAAAAAAATATGGCCGTAGAGGGCGCGACGAGCCTTTTCCAATGACCCCGGTCCGGTTCTCCTAGGTGCTATAGTTTCGGAGAAAAAAATTGTTAAAGAAAAATTTTTTTTTCCTTTGTTCCCTTTAAACCGTTATAACTCGGCTCCTATTGGTCCGATCTGGACGAAAAAAATATGGGCGTAGAGGGCGCGACGAGCCCTTTCCAATGACCCCGGTCCGGTTCTCCTAGGTGCTATAGTTTCGGAGAAAAAAATTGTTAAAGAAAAATTTTTTTTTCCTTTGTTCCCTTTAAACCGTTATAACTCGGCTCCTATTGGTCCGATCTGGACGAAAAAAATATGGGCGTAGAGGGCGCGACGAGCCCTTTCCAATGACCCCGGTCCGGTTCTCTTAGGTGCTATAGTTTCGGAGAAAAAAATTGTTAAAGAAAAATTTTTTTTTCCTTTGTTCCCTTTAAACCGTTATAACTCGGCTCCTATTCGTCCGATCTGGACGAAAAAAATATGTTCGTAGAGGGCGCGACGAGCCCTTTCCAATGACCCCGGTCCGGTTCTCCTAGGTGCTATAGTTTCGTAGAAAAAAATTGTTAAAGAAAAATTTTTTTTTCCTTTGTTCCCTTTAAACCGTTATAACTCGGCTCCTATTCGTCCGATCTGGACGAAAAAAATATGTTCGTAGAGGGCGCGACGAGCCCTTTCCAATGACCCCGGTCCGGTTCTCCTAGGTGCTATAGTTTCGGAGAAAAAAATTGTTAAAGAAAAATTTTTTTTTCCTTTGTTCCCTTTAAACCGTTATAACTCGGCTCCTATTGGTCCGATCTGGACGAAAAAAATATGTGCGTAGAGGGCGCGACGAGCCCTTTCCAATGACCCCGGTCGGGTTCTCCTAGGTGCTATAGTTTCGGAGAAAAAAATTGTTAAAGAAAAATTTTTTTTTCCTTTGTTCCCTTTAAACCGTTATAACTCGCCTCCTATTGGTCCGATCTGGACGAAAAAAATATGGGCGTAGAGGGCGCGACGAGCCCTTTCCAATGACCCCGGTCGGGTTCTCCTAGGTGCTATAGTTTCGGAGAAAAAAATTGTTCAAGAAAAATTTTTTTTCCTTTGTTCCCTTTAAACCGTTATAACTCGGCTCCTATTGGCCCGATCTGGACGAAAAAAATATGGGCGTAGGGGGCGCGACGAGCCCTTTCCAGTGACCCCGGTCGGGTTCTCCTAGGTGCTATAGTTTGGGAGAAAAAAATTGTTAAAGAAAAATTTTTTTTTCCTTTGTTCCCTTTAAACCGTTATAACTCGGCTCCTATTGATCTGATCTGGACGGAAAAAATATGGGCGTAGAGGGCGCGACGAGCCCTTTCCAATGACCCCGGTCCGGTTCTCCTAGGTTCTATAGTTTCGGAGAAAAAAATTGTTAAAGAAAAATTTTTTTTTCCTTTGTTCCCTTTAAAGCGTTATAACTCGGCTCCTATTGGTCCGATCTGGACGAAAAAAATATGGGCGTAGAGGGCGCGACGAGCCCTTTCCAATGACCCCGGTCCGGTTCTCCTAGGTGCTATAGTTTCGGAGAAAAAAATTGTTAAAGAAAAATTTTTTTTTCCTTTGTTCCCTTTAAACCGTTATAACTCGGCTCCTATTGGTCCGATCTGGACGAAAAAAATATCGGCGTAGAGGGCGCGACGAGCCCTTTCCAACGACCCCGGTCCGGTTCTCCTAGGTGCTATAGTTTGGGAGAAAAAAATTGTTAAAGAAAAATTTTTTTTTCCTTTGTTCCCTTTAAACCGTTATAACTCGGCTCCTATTGGTCCGATCTGGACGAAAAAAATATGTGCGTAGAGGGTGCGACGAGCCCTTTCCAATGACCCCGGTCCGGTTCTCCTAGGTGCTATAGTTTCGGAGAAAAAAATTGTTAAAGAAAAATTTTTTTTTCCTTTGTTCCTTTAAACCGTTATAACTCGGCTCCTATTGGTCCGATCTGGACGAAAAAAATATGGGCGTAGAGGGCACGACGAGCCCTTTCCAATGACCCCGGTCGGGTTCTCCTAGGTGCTATAGTTTCGGAGAAAAAAATTGTTAAAGAAAAATTTTTTTTTCCTTTGTTCCCTTTAAACCGTTATAACTCGGCTCCTATTGGTCCGATCTGGACGAAAAAAATATGGCCGTAGAGGGCGCGACGAGCCTTTTCCAATGACCCCGGTCCGGTTCTCCTAGGTGCTATAGTTTCGGAGAAAAAAATTGTTAAAGAAAAATTTTTTTTTCCTTTGTTCCCTTTAAACCGTTATAACTCGGCTCCTATTGGTCCGATCTGGACGAAAAAAATATGGGCGTAGAGGGCGCGACGAGCCCTTTCCAATGACCCCGGTCCGGTTCTCCTAGGTGCTATAGTTTCGGAGAAAAAAATTGTTAAAGAAAAATTTTTTTTTCCTTTGTTCCCTTTAAACCGTTATAACTCGGCTCCTATTGGTCCGATCTGGACGAAAAAAATATGGGCGTAGAGGGCGCGACGAGCCCTTTCCAATGACCCCGGTCCGGTTCTCTTAGGTGCTATAGTTTCGGAGAAAAAAATTGTTAAAGAAAAATTTTTTTTTCCTTTGTTCCCTTTAAACCGTTATAACTCGGCTCCTATTCGTCCGATCTGGACGAAAAAAATATGTTCGTAGAGGGCGCGACGAGCCCTTTCCAATGACCCCGGTCCGGTTCTCCTAGGTGCTATAGTTTCGTAGAAAAAAATTGTTAAAGAAAAATTTTTTTTTCCTTTGTTCCCTTTAAACCGTTATAACTCGGCTCCTATTCGTCCGATCTGGACGAAAAAAATATGTTCGTAGAGGGCGCGACGAGCCCTTTCCAATGACCCCGGTCCGGTTCTCCTAGGTGCTATAGTTTCGGAGAAAAAAATTGTTAAAGAAAAATTTTTTTTTCCTTTGTTCCCTTTAAACCGTTATAACTCGGCTCCTATTGGTCCGATCTGGACGAAAAAAATATGTGCGTAGAGGGCGCGACGAGCCCTTTCCAATGACCCCGGTCGGGTTCTCCTAGGTGCTATAGTTTCGGAGAAAAAAATTGTTAAAGAAAAATTTTTTTTTCCTTTGTTCCCTTTAAACCGTTATAACTCGCCTCCTATTGGTCCGATCTGGACGAAAAAAATATGGGCGTAGAGGGCGCGACGAGCCCTTTCCAATGACCCCGGTCGGGTTCTCCTAGGTGCTATAGTTTCGGAGAAAAAAATTGTTCAAGAAAAATTTTTTTTCCTTTGTTCCCTTTAAACCGTTATAACTCGGCTCCTATTGGCCCGATCTGGACGAAAAAAATATGGGCATAGGGGGCGCGACGAGCCCTTTCCAGTGACCCCGGTCGGGTTCTCCTAGGTGCTATAGTTTGGGAGAAAAAAATTGTTAAAGAAAAATTTTTTTTTCCTTTGTTCCCTTTAAACCGTTATAACTCGGCTCCTATTGATCTGATCTGGACGGAAAAAATATGGGCGTAGAGGGCGCGACGAGCCCTTTCCAATGACCCCGGTACGGTTCTCCTAGGTGCTATAGTTTCGGAGAAAAAAATTGTTAAAGAAAAATTTTTTTTTCCTTTGTTCCCTTTAAACCGTTATAACTCGGCTCCTATTGGTCCGATCTGGACGAAAAAAACATGGGCGTAGAGGGCGCGACGAGCCCTTTCCAATGACCCCGGTCCGGTTCTCCTAGGTGCTATAGTTTCGGAGAAAAAAATTGTTAAAGAAAAATTTTTTTTTCCTTTGTTCCCTTTAAACCGTTATAACTCGGCTCCTGTTGGTCCGATCTGGACGAAAAAAATATGGGCGTAGAGGGCGCGACGAGCCCTTTCCAATGACCCCGGTCCGGTTCTCCTAGGTGCTGTAGTTTCGGAGAAAAAAATTGTTAAAGAAAAATTTTTTTTTCCTTTGTTCCCTTTAAACCGTTATAACTCGGCTCCTATTGGTCCGATCTGGACGAAAAAAATATGTGCGTAGAGGGCGCGACGAGCCCTTTCCAATGACCCCGGTCCGGTTCTCCTAGGTGCTATAGTTTCGGAGAAAAAAATTGTTAAAGAAAAATTTTTTTTTCCTTTGTTCCCTTTAAACCGTTATAACTCGGCTCCTATTGATCTGATCTGGACGGAAAAAATATGGGCGTAGAGGGCGCGACGAGCCCTTTCCAATGACCCCGGTACGGTTCTCCTAGGTGCTATAGTTTCGGAGAAAAAAATTGTTAAAGAAAAATTTTTTTTTCCTTTGTTCCCTTTAAACCGTTATAACTCGGCTCCTATTGGTCCGATCTGGACGAAAAAAACATGGTCGTAGAGGGCGCGACGAGCCCTTTCCAATGACCCCGGTCCGGTTCTCCTAGGTGCTATAGTTTCGGAGAAAAAAATTGTTAAAGAAAAATTTTTTTTTCCTTTGTTCCCTTTAAACCGTTATAACTCGCCTCCTATTGGTCCGATCTGGACGAAAAAAATATGGGCGTAGAGGGCGCGACGAGCCCTTTCCAATGACCCCGGTCGGGTTCTCCTAGGTGCTATAGTTTCGGAGAAAAAAATTGTTCAAGAAAAATTTTTTTTCCTTTGTTCCCTTTAAACCGTTATAACTCGGCTCCTATTGGCCCGATCTGGACGAAAAAAATATGGGCGTAGGGGGCGCGACGAGCCCTTTCCAGTGACCCCGGTCGGGTTCTCCTAGGTGCTATAGTTTGGGAGAAAAAAATTGTTAAAGAAAAATTTTTTTTTCCTTTGTTCCCTTTAAACCGTTATAACTCGGCTCCTATTGATCTGATCTGGACGGAAAAAATATGGGCGTAGAGGGCGCGACGAGCCCTTTCCAATGACCCCGGTACGGTTCTCCTAGGTGCTATAGTTTCGGAGAAAAAAATTGTTAAAGAAAAATTTTTTTTTCCTTTGTTCCCTTTAAACCGTTATAACTCGGCTCCTATTGGTCCGATCTGGACGAAAAAAACATGGGCGTAGAGGGCGCGACGAGCCCTTTCCAATGACCCCGGTCCGGTTCTCCTAGGTGCTATAGTTTCGGAGAAAAAAATTGTTAAAGAAAAATTTTTTTTTCCTTTGTTCCCTTTAAACCGTTATAACTCGGCTCCTGTTGGTCCGATCTGGACGAAAAAAATATGGGCGTAGAGGGCGCGACGAGCCCTTTCCAATGACCCCGGTCCGGTTCTCCTAGGTGCTGTAGTTTCGGAGAAAAAAATTGTTAAAGAAAAATTTTTTTTTCCTTTGTTCCCTTTAAACCGTTATAACTCGGCTCCTATTGGTCCGATCTGGACGAAAAAAATATGTGCGTAGAGGGCGCGACGAGCCCTTTCCAATGACCCCGGTCCGGTTCTCCTAGGTGCTATAGTTTCGGAGAAAAAAATTGTTAAAGAAAAATTTTTTTTTCCTTTGTTCCCTTTAAACCGTTATAACTCGGCTCCTATTGATCTGATCTGGACGGAAAAAATATGGGCGTAGAGGGCGCGACGAGCCCTTTCCAATGACCCCGGTACGGTTCTCCTAGGTGCTATAGTTTCGGAGAAAAAAATTGTTAAAGAAAAATTTTTTTTTCCTTTGTTCCCTTTAAACCGTTATAACTCGGCTCCTATTGGTCCGATCTGGACGAAAAAAACATGGTCGTAGAGGGCGCGACGAGCCCTTTCCAATGACCCCGGTCCGGTTCTCCTAGGTGCTATAGTTTCGGAGAAAAAAATTGTTAAAGAAAAATTTTTTTTTCCTTTGTTCCCTTTAAACCGTTATAACTCGGCTCCTATTGGTCCGATCTGGACGAAAAAAATATGGGCGTAGAGGGCGCGACGAGCCCTATCCAATGACCATGGTCCGGTTCTCCTAGGTGCTGTAGTTTCGGAGAAAAAAATTGTTAAAGAAAAATTTTTTTTTCCTTTGTTCCCTTTAAACCGTTATAACTCGGCTCCTATTGGTCCGATCTGGACGAAAAAAATACGGCCGTAGAGGGCGCGACGAGCCTTTTCCAAGGACCCCGGTCCGGTTCTCCTAGGTGCTATAGTTTCGGAGAAAAAAATTGTTAAAGAAAAATTTTTTTTTCCTTTGTTCCCTTTAAACCGTTATAACTCGGCTCCTGTTGGTCCGATCTGGACGAAAAAAATATGTGCGTAGAGGGCGCGACGAGCCCTTTCCAATGACCCCGGTCCGGTTCTCCTAGGTGCTATAGTTTCGGAGAAAAAAATTGCTAAAGAAAAATTTTTTTTCCTTTGTTCCCTTTAAACCGTTATAACTCGGCTCCTATTGGTCCGATCTGGACGAAAAAAATATGGGCGTAGAGGGCGCGACGAGCCCTTTCCAATGACCCCGGTCCGGTTCTCCTAGGTGCTGTAGTTTCGGAGAAAAAAATTGTTAAAGAAAAATTTTTTTTTCCTTTGTTCCCTTTAAACCGTTATAACTCGGCTCCTATTGGTCCGATCTGGACGAAAAAAATATGTGCGTAGAGGGCGCGACGAGCCCTTTCCAATGACCCCGGTCCGGTTCTCCTAGGTGCTATAGTTTCGGAGAAAAAAATTGTTAAAGAAAAATTTTTTTTTCCTTTGTTCCCTTTAAACCGTTATAACTCGGCTCCTATTGGTCCGATCTGGACGAAAAAAATATGGGCGTAGAGGGCGCGACGAGCCCTTTCCAATGACCCCGGTCCGGTTCTCCTAGGTGCTATAGTTTCGGAGAAAAAAATTGTTAAAGAAAAATTTTTTTTTCCTTTGTTCCCTTTAAACCGTTATAACTCGGCTCATATTGGTCCGATCTGGACGAAAAAAATACGGGCGTAGAGGGCGCGACGAGCCCTTTCCAATGACCCCGGTCCGGTTCTCCTAGGTGCTATAGTTTCGGAGAAAAAAATTGTTAAAAAAAAAATTTTTTTTTCCTTTGTTCCCTTTAAACCGTTATAACTCGGCTCCTGTTGGCCCGATCTGGACGAAAAAAATATGGGCGTAGAGGGCGCGACGAGCCCTTTCCAGTGACCCCGGTCCGGTTCTCCTAGGTGCTATAGTTTCGGAGAAAAAAATTGTTAAAGAAAAATTTTTTTTTCCTTTGTTCCCTTTAAACCGTTATAACTCGGCTCCTATTGGTCCGATCTGGACGAAAAAAATACGGCCGTAGAGGGCGCGACGAGCCTTTTCCAAGGACCCCGGTCCGGTTCTCCTAGGTGCTATAGTTTCGGAGAAAAAAATTGTTAAAGAAAAATTTTTTTTTCCTTTGTTCCCTTTAAACCGTTATAACTCGGCTCCTGTTGGTCCGATCTGGACGAAAAAAATATGTGCGTAGAGGGCGCGACGAGCCCTTTCCAATGACCCCGGTCCGGTTCTCCTAGGTGCTATAGTTTCGGAGAAAAAAATTGCTAAAGAAAAATTTTTTTTCCTTTGTTCCCTTTAAACCGTTATAACTCGGCTCCTATTGGTCCGATCTGGACGAAAAAAATATGGGCGTAGAGGGCGCGACGAGCCCTTTCCAATGACCCCGGTCCGGTTCTCCTAGGTGCTGTAGTTTCGGAGAAAAAAATTGTTAAAGAAAAATTTTTTTTTCCTTTGTTCCCTTTAAACCGTTATAACTCGGCTCCTATTGGTCCGATCTGGACGAAAAAAATATGTGCGTAGAGGGCGCGACGAGCCCTTTCCAATGACCCCGGTCCGGTTCTCCTAGGTGCTATAGTTTCGGAGAAAAAAATTGTTAAAGAAAAATTTTTTTTTCCTTTGTTCCCTTTAAACCGTTATAACTCGGCTCCTATTGGTCCGATCTGGACGAAAAAAATATGGGCGTAGAGGGCGCGACGAGCCCTTTCCAATGACCCCGGTCCGGTTCTCCTAGGTGCTATAGTTTCGGAGAAAAAAATTGTTAAAGAAAAATTTTTTTTTCCTTTGTTCCCTTTAAACCGTTATAACTCGGCTCCTATTGGTCCGATCTGGACGAAAAAAATACGGGCGTAGAGGGCGCGACGAGCCCTTTCCAATGACCCCGGTCCGGTTCTCCTAGGTGCTATAGTTTCGGAGAAAAAAATTGTTAAAAAAAAAATTTTTTTTTCCTTTGTTCCCTTTAAACCGTTATAACTCGGCTCCTGTTGGCCCGATCTGGACGAAAAAAATATGGGCGTAGAGGGCGCGACGAGCCCTTTCCAGTGACCCCGGTCCGGTTCTCCTAGGTGCTATAGTTTCGGAGAAAAAAATTGTTAAAGAAAAATTTTTTTTTCCTTTGTTCCCTTTAAACCGTTATAACTCGGCTCCTATTGGTCCGATCTGGACGAAAAAAATATGGGCGTAGAGGGCGCGACGAGCCCTTTCCAATGACCCCGGTCCGGTTCTCCTAGGTGCTATAGTTTCGGAGAAAAAAATTGTTAAAGAAAAATTTTTTTTTCCTTTGTTCCCTTTAAACCGTTATAACTCGGCTCCTATTGGTCCGATCTGGACGAAAAAAATACGGGCGTAGAGGGCGCGACGAGCCCTTTCCAATGACCCCGGTCCGGTTCTCCTAGGTCCTATAGTTTCGGAGAAAAAAATTGTTAAAGAAAAAATTTTTTTTCCTTTGTTCCCTTTAAACCGTTATAACTCGGCTACTGTTGGTCCGATCTGGACGAAAAAAATATGTGCGTAGAGGGCGCGACGAGCCCTTTCCAATGACCCCGGTCCGGTTCTCCTAGGTGCTACAGTTTCGGAGAAAAAAATTGCTAAAGAAAAATTTTTTTTTCCTTTGTTCCCTTTAAACCGTTATAACTCGGCTCCTATTGGTCCGATCTGGACGAAAAAAATATGGGCGTAGAGGGCGCGACGAGCCCTTTCCAATGACCCCGGTCCGGTTCTCCTAGGTGCTGCAGTTTCGGAGAAAAAAATTGTTAAAGAAAAATTTTTTTTTCCTTTGTTCCCTTTAAACCGTTATAACTCGGCTCCTGTTGGCCCGATCTGGACGAAAAAAATATGGCCGTAGAGGGCGCGACGAGCCTTTTCCAAGGACCCCGGTCCGGTTCTCCTAGGTGCTATAGTTTCGGAGAAAAAAATTGTTAAAGAAAAATTTTTTTTTCCTTTGTTCCCTTTAAACCGTTATAACTCGGCTCCGATTGGTCCGATCTGGACGAAAAAAATATGGGCGTAGAGGGCGCGACGAGCCCTTTCCAATGACCCCGGTCCTGTTCTCCTAGGTGCTGTAGTTTCGGAGAAAAAAATTGTTAAAGAAAAATTTTTTTTTCCTTTGTTCCCTTTAAACCGTTATAACTCGGCTCCTGTTGGTCCGATCTGGACGAAAAAAATATGTGCGTAGAGGGCGCGACGAGCCCTTTCCAATGACCCCGGTCCGGTTCTCCTAGGTGCTATAGTTTCGGAGAAAAAAATTGCTAAAGAAAAATTTTTTTTTCCTTTGTTCCCTTTAAACCGTTATAACTCGGCTCCTATTGGTCCGATCTGGACGAAAAAAATATGGGCGTAGAGGGCGCGACGAGCCCTTTCCAATGACCCCGGTCCGGTTCTCCTAGGTGCTGTAGTTTCGGAGAAAAAAATTGTTAAAGAAAAATTTTTTTTCCTTTGTTCCCTTTAAACCGTTATAACTCGGCTCCTATTGGTCCGATCTGGACGAAAAAAATATGTGCGTAGAGGGCGCGACGAGCCCTTTCCAATGACCCCGGTCCGGTTCTCCTAGGTGCTATAGTTTCGGAGAAAAAAATTGTTAAAGAAAAATTTTTTTTTCCTTTGTTCCCTTTAAACCGTTATAACTCGGCTCCTATTGGTCCGATCTGGACGAAAAAAATATGGGCGTAGAGGGCGCGACGAGCCCTTTCCAATGACCCCGGTCCGGTTCTCCTAGGTGCTATAGTTTCGGAGAAAAAAATTGTTAAAGAAAAATTTTTTTTTCCTTTGTTCCCTTTAAACCGTTATAACTCGGCTCCTATTGGTCCGATCTGGACGAAAAAAATATGGGCGTAGAGGGCGCGACGAGCCCTTTCCAATGACCCCGGTCCGGTTCTCTTAGGTGCTATAGTTTCGGAGAAAAAAATTGTTAAAGAAAAATTTTTTTTTCCTTTGTTCCCTTTAAACCGTTATAACTCGGCTCCTATTCGTCCGATCTGGACGAAAAAAATATGTTCGTAGAGGGCGCGACGAGCCCTTTCCAATGACCCCGGTCCGGTTCTCATAGGTGCTATAGTTTCGTAGAAAAAAATTGTTAAAGAAAAATTTTTTTTTCCTTTGTTCCCTTTAAACCGTTATAACTCGGCTCCTATTGGTCCGATCTGGACGAAAAAAATATGTGCGTAGAGGGCGCGACGAGCCCTTTCCAATGACCCCGGTCGGGTTCTCCTAGGTGCTATAGTTTCGGAGAAAAAAATTGTTAAAGAAAAATTTTTTTTTCCTTTGTTCCCTTTAAACCGTTATAACTCGCCTCCTATTGGTCCGATCTGGACGAAAAAAATATGGGCGTAGAGGGCGCGACGAGCCCTTTCCAATGACCCCGGTCGGGTTCTCCTAGGTGCTATAGTTTCGGAGAAAAAAATTGTTCAAGAAAAATTTTTTTTCCTTTGTTCCCTTTAAACCGTTATAACTCGGCTCCTATTGGCCCGATCTGGACGAAAAAAATATGGGCGTAGGGGGCGCGACGAGCCCTTTCCAATGACCCCGGTCGGGTTCTCCTAGGTGCTATAGTTTGGGAGAAAAAAATTGTTAAAGAAAAATTTTTTTTTCCTTTGTTCCCTTTAAACCGTTATAACTCGGCTCCTATTGATCTGATCTGGACGGAAAAAATATGGGCGTAGAGGGCGCGACGAGCCCTTTCCAATGACCCCGGTACGGTTCTCCTAGGTGCTATAGTTTCGGAGAAAAAAATTGTTAAAGAAAAATTTTTTTTTCCTTTGTTCCCTTTAAACCGTTATAACTCGGCTCCTATTGGTCCGATCTGGACGAAAAAAACATGGGCGTAGAGGGCGCGACGAGCCCTTTCCAATGACCCCGGTCCGGTTCTCCTAGGTGCTATAGTTTCGGAGAAAAAAATTGTTAAAGAAAAATTTTTTTTTCCTTTGTTCCCTTTAAACCGTTATAACTCGGCTCCTATTGGTCCGATCTGGACGAAAAAAATATGGGCGTAGAGGGCGCGACGAGCCCTTTCCAATGACCACGGTCCGGTTCTCCTAGGTGCTGTAGTTTCGGAGAAAAAAATTGTTAAAGAAAAATTTTTTTTTCCTTTGTTCCCTTTAAACCGTTATAACTCGGCTCCTATTGGTCCGATCTGGACGAAAAAAATACGGCCGTAGAGGGCGCGACGAGCCTTTTCCAAGGACCCCGGTCCGGTTCTCCTAGGTGCTATAGTTTCGGAGAAAAAAATTGTTAAAGAAAAATTTTTTTTTCCTTTGTTCCCTTTAAACCGTTATAACTCGGCTCCTGTTGGTCCGATCTGGACGAAAAAAATATGTGCGTAGAGGGCGCGACGAGCCCTTTCCAATGACCCCGGTCCGGTTCTCCTAGGTGCTATAGTTTCGGAGAAAAAAATTGCTAAAGAAAAATTTTTTTTCCTTTGTTCCCTTTAAACCGTTATAACTCGGCTCCTATTGGTCCGATCTGGACGAAAAAAATATGGGCGTAGAGGGCGCGACGAGCCCTTTCCAATGACCCCGGTCCGGTTCTCCTAGGTGCTGTAGTTTCGGAGAAAAAAATTGTTAAAGAAAAATTTTTTTTTCCTTTGTTCCCTTTAAACCGTTATAACTCGGCTCCTATTGGTCCGATCTGGACGAAAAAAATATGTGCGTAGAGGGCGCGACGAGCCCTTTCCAATGACCCCGGTCCGGTTCTCCTAGGTGCTATAGTTTCGGAGAAAAAAATTGTTAAAGACAAATTTTTTTTTCCTTTGTTCCCTTTAAACCGTTATAACTCGGCTCCTATTGATCTGATCTGGACGGAAAAAATATGGGCGTAGAGGGCGCGACGAGCCCTTTCCAATGACCCCGGTACGGTTCTCCTAGGTGCTATAGTTTCGGAGAAAAAAATTGTTAAAGAAAAATTTTTTTTTCCTTTGTTCCCTTTAAACCGTTATAACTCGGCTCCTATTGGTCCGATCTGGACGAAAAAAACATGGGCGTAGAGGGCGCGACGAGCCCTTTCCAATGACCCCGGTCCGGTTCTCCTAGGTGCTATAGTTTCGGAGAAAAAAATTGTTAAAGAAAAATTTTTTTTTCCTTTGTTCCCTTTAAACCGTTATAACTCGGCTCCTATTGGTCCGATCTGGACGAAAAAAATATGGGCGTAGAGGGCGCGACGAGCCCTTTCCAATCACCCCGGTCCGGTTCTCCTAGGTGCTATAGTTTCGGAGAAAAAAATTGTTAAAGAAAAATTTTTTTTTCCTTTGTTCCCTTTAAAGCGTTATAACTCGGCTCCTATTGGTCCGATCTGGACGAAAAAAATATGGGCGTAGAGGGCGCGACGAGCCCTTTCCAATGACCCCGGTCCGGTTCTCCTAGGTGCTATAGTTTCGGAGAAAAAAATTGCTAAAGAAAAATTTTTTTTCCTTTGTTCCCTTTAAACCGTTATAACTCGGCTCCTATTGGTCCGATCTGGACGAAAAAAATATGGGCGTAGAGGGCGCGACGAGCCCTTTCCAATGACCCCGGTCCGGTTCTCCTAGGTGCTGTAGTTTCGGAGAAAAAAATTGTTAAAGAAAAATTTTTTTTTCCTTTGTTCCCTTTAAACCGTTATAACTCGGCTCCTATTGGTCCGATCTGGACGAAAAAAATATGTGCGTAGAGGGCGCGACGAGCCCTTTCCAATGACCCCGGTCCGGTTCTCCTAGGTGCTATAGTTTCGGAGAAAAAAATTGTTAAAGAAAAATTTTTTTTTCCTTTGTTCCCTTTAAACCGTTATAACTCGGCTCCTATTGGTCCGATCTGGACGAAAAAAATATGGGCGTAGAGGGCGCGACGAGCCCTTTCCAATGACCCCGGTCCGGTTCTCCTAGGTGCTATAGTTTCGGAGAAAAAAATTGTTAAAGAAAAATTTTTTTTTCCTTTGTTCCCTTTAAACCGTTATAACTCGGCTCCTATTGGTCCGATCTGGACGAAAAAAATACGGGCGTAGAGGGCGCGACGAGCCCTTTCCAATGACCCCGGTCCGGTTCTCCTAGGTGCTATAGTTTCGGAGAAAAAAATTGTTAAAGAAAAATTTTTTTTTCCTTTGTTCCCTTTAAACCGTTATAACTCGGCTCCTGTTGGCCCGATCTGGACGAAAAAAATATGGGCGTAGAGGGCGCGACGAGCCCTTTCCAGTGACCCCGGTCCGGTTCTCCTAGGTGCTATAGTTTCGGAGAAAAAAATTGTTAAAGAAAAATTTTTTTTTCCTTTGTTCCCTTTAAACCGTTATAACTCGGCTCCTATTGGTCCGATCTGGACGAAAAAAATATGGGCGTAGAGGGCGCGACGAGCCCTTTCCAATGACCCCGGTCCGGTTCTCCTAGGTGCTATAGTTTCGGAGAAAAAAATTGTTAAAGAAAAATTTTTTTTTCCTTTGTTCCCTTTAAACCGTTATAACTCGGCTCCTATTGGTCCGATCTGGACGAAAAAAATACGGGCGTAGAGGGCGCGACGAGCCCTTTCCAATGACCCCGGTCCGGTTCTCCTAGGTCCTATAGTTTCGGAGAAAAAAATTGTTAAAGAAAAAATTTTTTTTCCTTTGTTCCCTTTAAACCGTTATAACTCGGCTACTGTTGGTCCGATCTGGACGAAAAAAATATGTGCGTAGAGGGCGCGACGAGCCCTTTCCAATGACCCCGGTCCGGTTCTCCTAGGTGCTATAGTTTCGGAGAAAAAAATTGCTAAAGAAAAATTTTTTTTTCCTTTGTTCCCTTTAAACCGTTATAACTCGGCTCCTATTGGTCCGATCTGGACGAAAAAAATATGGGCGTAGAGGGCGCGACGAGCCCTTTCCAATGACCCCGGTCCGGTTCTCCTAGGTGCTGCAGTTTCGGAGAAAAAAATTGTTAAAGAAAAATTTTTTTTTCCTTTGTTCCCTTTAAACCGTTATAACTCGGCTCCTGTTGGCCCGATCTGGACGAAAAAAATATGGCCGTAGAGGGCGCGACGAGCCTTTTCCAAGGACCCCGGTCCGGTTCTCCTAGGTGCTACAGTTTCGGAGAAAAAAATTGTTAAAGAAAAATTTTTTTTTCCTTTGTTCCCTTTAAACCGTTATAACTCGGCTCCGATTGGTCCGATCTGGACGAAAAAAATATGGGCGTAGAGGGCGCGACGAGCCCTTTCCAATGACCCCGGTCCTGTTCTCCTAGGTGCTGTAGTTTCGGAGAAAAAAATTGTTAAAGAAAAATTTTTTTTTCCTTTGTTCCCTTTAAACCGTTATAACTCGGCTCCTGTTGGTCCGATCTGGACGAAAAAAATATGTGCGTAGAGGGCGCGACGAGCCCTTTCCAATGACCCCGGTCCGGTTCTCCTAGGTGCTATAGTTTCGGAGAAAAAAATTGCTAAAGAAAAATTTTTTTTTCCTTTGTTCCCTTTAAACCGTTATAACTCGGCTCCTATTGGTCCGATCTGGACGAAAAAAATATGGGCGTAGAGGGCGCGACGAGCCCTTTCCAATGACCCCGGTCCGGTTCTCCTAGGTGCTGTAGTTTCGGAGAAAAAAATTGTTAAAGAAAAATTTTTTTTCCTTTGTTCCCTTTAAACCGTTATAACTCGGCTCCTATTGGTCCGATCTGGACGAAAAAAATATGTGCGTAGAGGGCGCGACGAGCCCTTTCCAATGACCCCGGTCCGGTTCTCCTAGGTGCTATAGTTTCGGAGAAAAAAATTGTTAAAGAAAAATTTTTTTTTCCTTTGTTCCCTTTAAACCGTTATAACTCGGCTCCTATTGGTCCGATCTGGACGAAAAAAATATGGGCGTAGAGGGCGCGACGAGCCCTTTCCAATGACCCCGGTCCGGTTCTCCTAGGTGCTATAGTTTCGGAGAAAAAAATTGTTAAAGAAAAATTTTTTTTTCCTTTGTTCCCTTTAAACCGTTATAACTCGGCTCCTATTGGTCCGATCTGGACGAAAAAAATACGGGCGTAGAGGGCGCGACGAGCCCTTTCCAATGACCCCGGTCCGGTTCTCCTAGGTGCTATAGTTTCGGAGAAAAAAATTGTTAAAGAAAAATTTTTTTTTCCTTTGTTCCCTTTAAACCGTTATAACTCGGCTCCTGTTGGCCCGATCTGGACGAAGAAAATATGGGCGTAGAGGGCGCGACGAGCCCTTTCCAATGACCCCGGTCCGGTTCTCCTAGGTGCTATAGTTTCGGAGAAAAAAATTGTTAAAGAAAAATTTTTTTTTCCTTTGTTCCTTTAAACCGTTATAACTCGGCTCCTATTGGTCCGATCTGGACGAAAAAAATATGGGCGTAGAGGGCGCGACGAGCCCTTTCCAATGACCCCGGTCCGGTTCTCCTAGGTGCTATAGTTTCGGAGAAAAAAATTGTTAAAGAAAAATTTTTTTTTCCTTTGTTCCCTTTAAACCGTTATAACTCGGCTCCTATTGGTCCGATCTGGACGAAAAAAATACGGGCGTAGAGGGCGCGACGAGCCCTTTCCAATGACCCCGGTCCGGTTCTCCTAGGTCCTATAGTTTCGGAGAAAAAAATTGTTAAAGAAAAAATTTTTTTTCCTTTGTTCCCTTTAAACCGTTATAACTCGGCTACTGTTGGTCCGATCTGGACGAAAAAAATATGTGCGTAGAGGGCGCGACGAGCCCTTTCCAATGACCCCGGTCCGGTTCTCCTAGGTGCTATAGTTTCGGAGAAAAAAATTGCTAAAGAAAAATTTTTTTTTCCTTTGTTCCCTTTAAACCGTTATAACTCGGCTCCTATTGGTCCGATCTGGACGAAAAAAATATGGGCGTAGAGGGCGCGACGAGCCCTTTCCAATGACCCCGGTCCGGTTCTCCTAGGTGCTGCAGTTTCGGAGAAAAAAATTGTTAAAGAAAAATTTTTTTTTCCTTTGTTCCCTTTAAACCGTTATAACTCGGCTCCTGTTGGCCCGATCTGGACGAAAAAAATATGGGCGTAGAGGGCGCGACGAGCCCTTTCCAATGACCCCGGTCCGGTTCTCCTAGGTGCTATAGTTTCGGAGAAAAAAATTGTTAAAGAAAAATTTTTTTTTCCTTTGTTCCCTTTAAACCGTTATAACTCGGCTCCTATTGGTCCGATCTGGACGAAAAAAATATGGGCGTAGAGGGCGCGACGAGCCCTTTCCAATGACCCCGGTCCGGTTCTCCTAGGTGCTATAGTTTCGGAGAAAAAAATTGTTAAAGAAAAATTTTTTTTTCCTTTGTTCCCTTTAAACCGTTATAACTCGGCTCCTATTGGTCCGATCTGGACGAAAAAAATACGGGCGTAGAGGGCGCGACGAGCCCTTTCCAATGACCCCGGTCCGGTTCTCCTAGGTCCTATAGTTTCGGAGAAAAAAATTGTTAAAGAAAAAATTTTTTTTCCTTTGTTCCCTTTAAACCGTTATAACTCGGCTACTGTTGGTCCGATCTGGACGAAAAAAATATGTGCGTAGAGGGCGCGACGAGCCCTTTCCAATGACCCCGGTCCGGTTCTCCTAGGTGCTATAGTTTCGGAGAAAAAAATTGCTAAAGAAAAATTTTTTTTTCCTTTGTTCCCTTTAAACCGTTATAACTCGGCTCCTATTGGTCCGATCTGGACGAAAAAAATATGGGCGTAGAGGGCGCGACGAGCCCTTTCCAATGACCCCGGTCCGGTTCTCCTAGGTGCTGCAGTTTCGGAGAAAAAAATTGTTAAAGAAAAATTTTTTTTTCCTTTGTTCCCTTTAAACCGTTATAACTCGGCTCCTATTGGTCTGATCTGGACGAAAAAAATACGGGCGTAGAGGGCGCGACGAGCCCTTTCCAATGACCCCGGTCCGGTTCTCCTAGGTGCTGTAGTTTCGGAGAAAAAAATTGTTAAAGAAAAATTTTTTTTTCCTTTCTTCCCTTTAAACCGTTATAACTCGGCTCCTATTGGTCCGATCTGGACGAAAAAAATATGGGCGTAGAGGGCGCGACGAGCCCTTTCCAATGACCCCGGTCCGGTTCTCCTAGGTGCTGTAGTTTCGGAGAAAAAAATTGTTAAAGAAAAATTTTTTTTTCCTTTGTTCCCTTTAAACCGTTATAACTCGGCTCCTATTGGTCCGATCTGGACGAAAAAAATATGTGCGTAGAGGGCGCGACGAGCCCTTTCCAATGACCCCGGTCCGGTTCTCCTAGGTGCTATAGTTTCGGAGAAAAAAATTGTTAAAGAAAAATTTTTTTTTCCTTTGTTCCCTTTAAACCGTTATAACTCGGCTCCTATTGGTCCGATCTGGACGAAAAAAATATGGGCGTAGAGGGCGCGACGAGCCCTTTCCAATGACCCCGGTCCGGTTCTCCTAGGTGCTATAGTTTCGGAGAAAAAAATTGTTAAAGAAAAATTTTTTTTTCCTTTGTTCCCTTTAAACCGTTATAACTCGGCTCCTATTGGTCCGATCTGGACGAAAAAAATACGGGCGTAGAGGGCGCGACGAGCCCTTTCCAATGACCCCGGTCCGGTTCTCCTAGGTGCTATAGTTTCGGAGAAAAAAATTGTTAAAGAAAAATTTTTTTTTCCTTTGTTCCCTTTAAACCGTTATAACTCGGCTCCTGTTGGCCCGATCTGGACAAAAAAAATATGGGCGTAGAGGGCGCGACGAGCCCTTTCCAATGACCCCGGTCCGGTTCTCCTAGGTGCTATAGTTTCGGAGAAAAAAATTGTTAAAGAAAAATTTTTTTTTCCTTTGTTCCCTTTAAACCGTTATAACTCGGCTCCTATTGGTCCGATCTGGACGAAAAAAATATGGGCGTAGAGGGCGCGACGAGCCCTTTCCAATGACCCCGGTCCGGTTCTCCTAGGTGCTATAGTTTCGGAGAAAAAAATTGTTAAAGAAAAATTTTTTTTTCCTTTGTTCCCTTTAAACCGTTATAACTCGGCTCCTATTGGTCCGATCTGGACGAAAAAAATACGGGCGTAGAGGGCGCGACGAGCCCTTTCCAATGACCCCGGTCCGGTTCTCCTAGGTCCTATAGTTTCGGAGAAAAAAATTGTTAAAGAAAAATTTTTTTTTCCTTTGTTCCCTTTAAACCGTTATAACTCGGCTACTGTTGGTCCGATCTGGACGAAAAAAATATGTGCGTAGAGGGCGCGACGAGCCCTTTCCAATGACCCCGGTCCGGTTCTCCTAGGTGCTATAGTTTCGGAGAAAAAAATTGCTAAAGAAAAATTTTTTTTTCCTTTGTTCCCTTTAAACCGTTATAACTCGGCTCCTATTGGTCCGATCTGGACGAAAAAAATATGGGCGTAGAGGGCGCGACGAGCCCTTTCCAATGACCCCGGTCTGGTTCTCCTAGGTGCTGCAGTTTCGGAGAAAAAAATTGTTAAAGAAAAATTTTTTTTTCCTTTGTTCCCTTTAAACCGTTATAACTCGGCTCCTATTGGTCCGATCTGGACGAAAAAAATATGGCCGTAGAGGGCGCGACGAGCCTTTTCCAAGGACCCCGGTCCGGTTCTCCTAGGTGCTATAGTTTCGGAGAAAAAAATTGTTAAAGAAAAATTTTTTTTTCCTTTGTTCCCTTTAAACCGTTATAACTCGGCTCCTGTTGGTCCGATCTGGACGAAAAAAATATGGGCGTAGAGGGCGCGACGAGCCCTTTCCAATGACCCCGGTCCGGTTCTCCTAGGTGCTGTAGTTTCGGAGAAAAAAATTGTTAAAGAAAAATTTTTTTTTCCTTTGTTCCCTTTAAACCGTTATAACTCGGCTCCTATTGGTCCGATCTGGACGAAAAAAATATGTGCGTAGAGGGCGCGACGAGCCCTTTCCAATGACCCCGGTCGGGTTCTCCTAGGTGCTATAGTTACGGAGAAAAAAATTGTTAAAGAAAAATTTTTTTTTCCTTTGTTCCCTTTAAACCGTTATAACTCGGCTCCGATTGGTCCGATCTGGACGAAAAAAATATGGGCGTAGAGGGCGCGACGAGCCCTTTCCAATGACCCCGGTCCGGTTCTCCTAGGTGCTGTAGTTTCGGAGAAAAAAATTGTTAAAGAAAAATTTTTTTTTCCTTTGTTCCCTTTAAACCGTTATAACTCGGCTCCTGTTGGTCCGATCTGGACGAAAAAAATATGTGCGTAGAGGGCGCGACGAGCCCTTTCCAATGACCCCGGTCCGGTTCTCCTAGGTGCTATAGTTTCGGAGAAAAAAATTGCTAAAGAAAAATTTTTTTTTCCTTTGTTCCCTTTAAACCGTTATAACTCGGCTCCTATTGGTCCGATCTGGACGAAAAAAATATGGGCGTAGAGGGCGCGACGAGCCCTTTCCAATGACCCCGGTCCGGTTCTCCTAGGTCCTATAGTTTCGGAGAAAAAAATTGTTAAAGAAAAATTTTTTTTTCCTTTGTTCCCTTTAAACCGTTATAACTCGGCTCCTATTGGTCCGATCTGGACGAAAAAAATATGGGCGCAGAGGGCGCGACGAGCCCTTTCCAATGACCCCGGTCCGGTTCTCCTAGGTGCTATAGTTTCGGAGAAAAAAATTGTTAAATAAAAATTTTTTTTTCCTTTGTTCCCTTTAAACCGTTATAACTCGGCTCCTATTGGTCCGATCTGGATGAAAAAAATATGGGCGTAGAGGGCGCGACGAGCCCTTTCCAATGACCCCGGTCCGGTTCTCCTAGGTGCTATAGTTTCGGAGAAAAAAATTGTTAAAGAAAAATTTTTTTTTCCTTTGTTCCCTTTAAACCGTTATAACTCGGCTCCTATTGGTCCGATCTGGACGAAAAAAATATGGGCGTAGAGGGCGCGACGAGCCCTTTCCAACGACCCCGGTCCGGTTCTCCTAGGTGCTATAGTTTCGGAGAAAAAAATTGTTAAAGAAAAATTTTTTTTTCCTTTGTTCCCTTTAAACCGTTATAACTCGGCTCCTATTGGTCCGATCTGGACGAAAAAAATATGGGCGTAGAGGGCGCGACGAGCCCTTTCCAATGACCCCGGTCCGGTTCTCCTAGGTGCTATAGTTTCGGAGAAAAAAATTGTTAAAGAAAAATTTTTTTTTCCTTTGTTCCCTTTAAACCGTTATAACTCGGCTCCTATTGGTCCGATCTGGACGAAAAAAATATGGGCGTAGAGGGCGCGACGAGCCCTTTCCAATGACCCCGGTTCGGTTCTCCTAGGTGCTATAGTTTCGGAGAAAAAAATTGTTATAGAAAAATTTTTTTTTCCTTTGTTCCCTTTAAACCGTTATAACTCGGCTCCTATTGGTCCGATCTGGACGAAAAAAATATGGGCGTAGAGGGCGCGCCGAGCCCTTTCCAATGACCCCGGTCCGGTTCTCCTAGGTGCTATAGTTTCGGAGAAAAAAATTGTTAAAGAAAAATTTTTTTTTCCTTTGTTCCCTTTAAACCGTTATAACTCGGCTCCTATTGGTCCGATCTGGACGAAAAAAATATGGGCGTAGAGGGCGCGACGAGCCCTTTCCAATGACCCCGGTCCGGTTCTCCTAGGTGCTATAGTTTCGGAGAAAAAAATTGTTAAAGAAAAATTTTTTTTTCCTTTGTTCCCTTTAAACCGTTATAACTCGGCTCCTATTGGTCCGATCTGGACGAAAAAAATATGGGCGTAGAGGGCGCGACGAGCCCTTTCCAATGACCCCGGTCCGGTTCTCCTAGGTGCTACAGTTTCGGAGAAAAAAATTGTTAAAGAAAAATTTTTTTTTCCTTTGTTCCCTTTAAACCGTTATAACTCGGCTCCTATTGGTCCGATCTGGACGAAAAAAATATGGGCGTAGAGGGCGCGACGAGCCCTTTCCAATGACCCCGGTCCGGTTCTCCTAGGTGCTATAGTTTCGGAGAAAAAAATTGTTAAAGAAAAATTTTTTTTTCCTTTGTTCCCTTTAAACCGTTATAACTCGGCTCCTATTGGTCCGATCTGGACGAAAAAAATATGGGCGTAGAGGGCGCGACGAGCCCTTTCCAATGACCCCGGTCCGGTTCTCCTAGGTGCTATAGTTTCGGAGAAAAAAATTGTTAAAGAAAAATTTTTTTTTCCTTTGTTCCCTTTAAACCGTTATAACTCGGCTCCTATTGGTCCGATCTGGACGAAAAAAATATGGGCGTAGAGGGCGCGACGAGCTCTTTCCAATGACCCCGGTCCGGTTCTCCTAGATGCTATAGTTTCGGAGAAAAAAATTGTTAAAGAAAAATTTTTTTTTCCTTTGTTCCCTTTAAACCGTTATAACTCGGCTCCTATTGGTCCGATCTGGACGAAAAAAATATGGGCGTAGAGGGCGCGACGAGCCCTTTCCAACGACCCCGGTGCGGTTCTCCTAGGTGCTATAGTTTCGGAGAAAAAAATTGTTAAAGAAAAATTTTTTTTTCCTTTGTTCCCTTTAAACCGTTATAACTCGGCTCCTATTGGTCCGATCTGGACGAAAAAAATATGGGCGTAGAGGGCGCGACGAGCCCTTTCCAATGACCCCGGTCCGGTTCTCCTAGGTCCTATAGTTTCGGAGAAAAAAATTGTTAAAGAAAAATTTTTTTTTCCTTTGTTCCCTTTAAACCGTTATAACTCGGCTCCTATTGGTCCGATCTGGACGAAAAAAATATGGGCGTAGAGGGCGCGCCGAGCCCTTTCCAATGACCCCGGTCCGGTTCTCCTAGGTGCTATAGTTTCGGAGAAAAAAATTGTTAAAGAAAAATTTTTTTTTCCTTTGTTCCCTTTAAACCGTTATAACTCGGCTCCTATTGGTCCGATCTGGACGAAAAAAATATGGGCGTAGAGGGCGCGACGAGCCCTTTCCAATGACCCCGGTCCGGTTCTCCTAGGTGCTATAGTTTCGGAGAAAAAAATTGTTAAAGAAAAATTTTTTTTTCCTTTGTTCCCTTTAAACCGTTATAACTCGGCTCCTATTGGTCCGATCTGGACGAAAAAAATATGGGCGTAGAGGGCGCGACGAGCCCTTTCCAATGACCCCGGTCCGGTTCTCCTAGGTGCTATAGTTTCGGAGAAAAAAATTGTTAAAGAAAAATTTTTTTTTCCTTTGTTCCCTTTAAACCGTTATAACTCGGCTCCTATTGGTCCGATCTGGACGAAAAAAATATGGGCGTAGAGGGCGCGACGAGCCCTTTCCAATGACCCCGGTCCGGTTCTCCTAGGTGCTATAGTTTCGGAGAAAAAAATTGTTAAAGAAAAATTTTTTTTTCCTTTGTTCCCTTTAAACCGTTATAACTCGGCTCCTATTTTTCCGATCTGGACGAAAAAAATATGGGCGTAGAGGGCGCGACGAGCCCTTTCCAATGACCCCGGTCCGGTTCTCCTAGGTCCTATAGTTTCGGAGAAAAAAATTGTTAAAGAAAAATTTTTTTTTCCATTGTTCCCTTTAAACCGTTATAACTCGGCTCCTATTGGTCCGATCTGGACGAAAAAAATATGGGCGTAGAGGGCGCGACGAGCCCTTTCCAATGACCCCGATCCGGTTCTCCTAGGTGCTATAGTTTCGGAGAAAAAAATTGTTAAAAAAAATTTTTTTTTCCTTTGTTCCCTTTAAACCGTTATAACTCGGCTCCTATTGGTCCGATCTGGACGAAAAAAATATCGGCGTAGAGGGCGCGACGAGCCCTTTCCAACGACCCCGGTCCGGTTCTCCTAGGTGCTATAGTTTGGGAGAAAAAAATTGTTAAAGAAAAATTTTTTTTTCCTTTGTTCCCTTTAAACCGTTATAACTCGGCTCCTATTGATCTGATCTGGACGGAAAAAATATGGGCGTAGAGGGCGCGACGAGCCCTTTCCAATGACCCCGGTCCGGTTCTCCTAGGTGCTATAGTTTCGGAGAAAAAAATTGTTAAAGAAAAATTTTTTTTTCCTTTGTTCCCTTTAAACCGTTATAACTCGGCTCCTATTGGTCCGATCTGGACGAAAAAAATATGGGCGTAGAGGGCGCGACGAGCCCTTTCCAATGACCCCGGTCCGGTTCTCCTAGGTGCTATAGTTTCGGAGAAAAAAATTGTTAAAGAAAAATTTTTTTTTCCTTTGTTCCCTTTAAACCGTTATAACTCGGCTCCTATTGGTCCGATCTGGACGAAAAAAATATGGGCGTAGAGGGCGCGACGAGCCCTTTCCAATGACCCCGGTCCGGTTCTCCTAGGTGCTATAGTCTCGGAGAAACAAATTGTTAAAGAAAAATTTTTTTTTCCTTTGTTCCCTTTAAACCGTTATAAGTCGGCTCCTATTGGTCCGATCTGGACGAAAAAAATATGGGCGCAGAGGGCGCGACGAGCCCTTTCCAATGACCCCGGTCCGGTTCTCCTAGGTGCTATAGTTTCGGAGAAAAAAATTGTTAAATAAAAATTTTTTTTTCCTTTGTTCCCTTTAAACCGTTATAACTCGGCTCCTATTGGTCCGATCTGGATGAAAAAAATATGGGCGTAGAGGGCGCGACGAGCCCTTTCCAATGACCCCGGTCCGGTTCTCCTAGGTGCTATAGTTTCGGAGAAAAAAATTGTTAAAGAAAAATTTTTTTTTCCTTTGTTCCCTTTAAACCGTTATAACTCGGCTCCTATTGGTCCGATCTGGACGAAAAAAATATGGGCGTAGAGGGCGCGCCGAGCCCTTTCCAATGACCCCGGTCCGGTTCTCCTAGGTGCTATAGTTTCGGAGAAAAAAATTGTTAAAGAAAAATTTTTTTTTCCTTTGTTCCCTTTAAACCGTTATAACTCGGCTCCTATTGGTCCGATCTGGACGAAAAAAATATGGGCGTAGAGGGCGCGACGAGCCCTTTCCAATGACCCCGGTCCGGTTCTCCTAGGTGCTATAGTTTCGGAGAAAAAAATTGTTAAAGAAAAATTTTTTTTTCCTTTGTTCCCTTTAAACCGTTATAACTCGGCTCCTATTGGTCCGATCTGGACGAAAAAAATATGGGCGTAGAGGGCGCGACGAGCCCTTTCCAATGACCCCGGTCCGGTTCTCCTAGGTGCTACAGTTTCGGAGAAAAAAATTGTTAAAGAAAAATTTTTTTTTCCTTTGTTCCCTTTAAACCGTTATAACTCGGCTCCTATTGGTCCGATCTGGACGAAAAAAATATGGGCGTAGAGGGCGCGACGAGCCCTTTCCAATGACCCCGGTCCGGTTCTCCTAGGTGCTATAGTTTCGGAGAAAAAAATTGTTAAAGAAAAATTTTTTTTTCCTTTGTTCCCTTTAAACCGTTATAACTCGGCTCCTATTGGTCCGATCTGGACGAAAAAAATATGGGCGTAGAGGGCGCGACGAGCCCTTTCCAATGACCCCGGTCCGGTTCTCCTAGGTGCTATAGTTTCGGAGAAAAAAATTGTTAAAGAAAAATTTTTTTTTCCTTTGTTCCCTTTAAACCGTTATAACTCGGCTCCTATTGGTCCGATCTGGACGAAAAAAATATGGGCGTAGAGGGCGCGACGAGCTCTTTCCAATGACCCCGGTCCGGTTCTCCTAGATGCTATAGTTTCGGAGAAAAAAATTGTTAAAGAAAAATTTTTTTTTCCTTTGTTCCCTTTAAACCGTTATAACTCGGCTCCTATTGGTCCGATCTGGACGAAAAAAATATGGGCGTAGAGGGCGCGACGAGCCCTTTCCAACGACCCCGGTGCGGTTCTCCTAGGTGCTATAGTTTCGGAGAAAAAAATTGTTAAAGAAAAATTTTTTTTTCCTTTGTTCCCTTTAAACCGTTATAACTCGGCTCCTATTGGTCCGATCTGGACGAAAAAAATATGGGCGTAGAGGGCGCGACGAGCCCTTTCCAATGACCCCGGTCCGGTTCTCCTAGGTCCTATAGTTTCGGAGAAAAAAATTGTTAAAGAAAAATTTTTTTTTCCTTTGTTCCCTTTAAACCGTTATAACTCGGCTCCTATTGGTCCGATCTGGACGAAAAAAATATGGGCGTAGAGGGCGCGCCGAGCCCTTTCCAATGACCCCGGTCCGGTTCTCCTAGGTGCTATAGTTTCGGAGAAAAAAATTGTTAAAGAAAAATTTTTTTTTCCTTTGTTCCCTTTAAACCGTTATAACTCGGCTCCTATTGGTCCGATCTGGACGAAAAAAATATGGGCGTAGAGGGCGCGACGAGCCCTTTCCAATGACCCCGGTCCGGTTCTCCTAGGTGCTATAGTTTCGGAGAAAAAAATTGTTAAAGAAAAATTTTTTTTTCCTTTGTTCCCTTTAAACCGTTATAACTCGGCTCCTATTGGTCCGATCTGGACGAAAAAAATATGGGCGTAGAGGGCGCGACGAGCCCTTTCCAATGACCCCGGTCCGGTTCTCCTAGGTGCTATAGTTTCGGAGAAAAAAATTGTTAAAGAAAAATTTTTTTTTCCTTTGTTCCCTTTAAACCGTTATAACTCGGCTCCTATTGGTCCGATCTGGACGAAAAAAATATGGGCGTAGAGGGCGCGACGAGCCCTTTCCAATGACCCCGGTCCGGTTCTCCTAGGTGCTATAGTTTCGGAGAAAAAAATTGTTAAAGAAAAATTTTTTTTTCCTTTGTTCCCTTTAAACCGTTATAACTCGGCTCCTATTTTTCCGATCTGGACGAAAAAAATATGGGCGTAGAGGGCGCGACGAGCCATTTCCAATGACCCCGGTCCGGTTCTCCTAGGTCCTATAGTTTCGGAGAAAAAAATTGTTAAAGAAAAATTTTTTTTTCCATTGTTCCCTTTAAACCGTTATAACTCGGCTCCTATTGGTCCGATCTGGACGAAAAAAATATGGGCGTAGAGGGCGCGACGAGCCCTTTCCAATGACCCCGATCCGGTTCTCCTAGGTGCTATAGTTTCGGAGAAAAAAATTGTTAAAAAAAATTTTTTTTTCCTTTGTTCCCTTTAAACCGTTATAACTCGGCTCCTATTGGTCCGATCTGGACGAAAAAAATATCGGCGTAGAGGGCGCGACGAGCCCTTTCCAACGACCCCGGTCCGGTTCTCCTAGGTGCTATAGTTTGGGAGAAAAAAATTGTTAAAGAAAAATTTTTTTTTCCTTTGTTCCCTTTAAACCGTTATAACTCGGCTCCTATTGATCTGATCTGGACGGAAAAATATGGGCGTAGAGGGCGCGACGAGCCCTTTCCAATGACCCCGGTCCGGTTCTCCTAGGTGCTATAGTTTCGGAGAAAAAAATTGTTAAAGAAAAATTTTTTTTTCCTTTGTTCCCTTTAAACCGTTATAACTCGGCTCCTATTGGTCCGATCTGGACGAAAAAAATATGGGCGTAGAGGGCGCGACGAGCCCTTTCCAATGACCCCGGTCCGGTTCTCCTAGGTGCTATAGTTTCGGAGAAAAAAATTGTTAAAGAAAAATTTTTTTTTCCTTTGTTCCCTTTAAACCGTTATAACTCGGCTCCTATTGGTCCGATCTGGACGAAAAAAATATGGGCGTAGAGGGCGCGACGAGCCCTTTCCAATGACCCCGGTCCGGTTCTCCTAGGTGCTATAGTCTCGGAGAAACAAATTGTTAAAGAAAAATTTTTTTTTCCTTTGTTCCCTTTAAACCGTTATAAGTCGGCTCCTATTGGTCCGATCTGGACGAAAAAAATATGGGCGCAGAGGGCGCGACGAGCCCTTTCCAATGACCCCGGTCCGGTTCTCCTAGGTGCTATAGTTTCGGAGAAAAAAATTGTTAAATAAAAATTTTTTTTTCCTTTGTTCCCTTTAAACCGTTATAACTCGGCTCCTATTGGTCCGATCTGGATGAAAAAAATATGGGCGTAGAGGGCGCGACGAGCCCTTTCCAATGACCCCGGTCCGGTTCTCCTAGGTGCTATAGTTTCGGAGAAAAAAATTGTTAAAGAAAAATTTTTTTTTCCTTTGTTCCCTTTAAACCGTTATAACTCGGCTCCTATTGGTCCGATCTGGACGAAAAAAATATGGGCGTAGAGGGCGCGACGAGCCCTTTCCAACGACCCCGGTCCGGTTCTCCTAGGTGCTATAGTTTCGGAGAAAAAAATTGTTAAATAAAAATTTTTTTTTCCTTTGTTCCCTTTAAACCGTTATAACTCGGCTCCTATTGGTCCGATCTGGACGAAAAAAATATGGGCGTAGAGGGCGCGCCGAGCCCTTTCCAATGACCCCAGTCCGGTTCTCCTAGGTGCTATAGTTTCGGAGAAAAAAATTGTTAAAGAAAAATTTTTTTTTCCTTTGTTCCCTTTAAACCGTTATAACTCGGCTCCTATTGGTCCGATCTGGACGAAAAAAATATGGGCGTAGAGGGCGCGACGAGCCCTTTCCAATGACCCCGGTCCGGTTCTCCTAGGTGCTATAGTTTCGGAGAAAAAAATTGTTAAAGAAAAATTTTTTTTTCCTTTGTTCCCTTTAAACCGTTATAACTCGGCGCCTATTGGTCCGATCTGGACGAAAAAAATATGCGCGTAGAGGGCGCGACGAGCCCTTTCCAATGACCCCGGTCCGGTTCTCCTAGGTGCTATAGTTTCGGAGAAAAAAATTGTTAAAGAAAAATTTTTTTTTCCTTTGTTCCCTTTAAACCGTTATAACTCGGCTCCTATTGGTCCGATCTGGACGAAAAAAATATGGGCGTAGAGGGCGCGACGAGCCCTTTCCAATGACCCCGGTCCGGTTCTCCTAGGTGCTACAGTTTCGGAGAAAAAAATTGTTAAAGAAAAATTTTTTTTTCCTTTGTTCCCTTTAAACCGTTATAACTCGGCTCCTATTGGTCCGATCTGGACGAAAAAAATATGGGCGTAGAGGGCGCGACGAGCCCTTTCCAACGACCCCGGTCCGGTTCTCCTAGGTGCTATAGTTTCGGAGAAAAAAATTGTTAAAGAAAAATTTTTTTTTCCTTTGTTCCCTTTAAACCGTTATAACTCGGCTCCTATTGGTCCGATCTGGACGAAAAAAATATGGGCGTAGAGGGCGCGACGAGCCCTTTCCAATGACCCCGGTCCGGTCCTCCTAGGTGCTATAGTTTCGGAGAAAAAAATTGTTAAAGAAAAATTTTTTTTCCTTTGTTCCCTTTAAACCGTTATAACTCGGCGCCTATTGGTCCGATCTGGACGAAAAAAATATGCGCGTAGAGGGCGCGACGAGCCCTTTCCAATGACCCCGGTCCGGTTCTCCTAGGTGCTATAGTTTCGGAGAAAAAAATTGTTAAAGAAAAATTTTTTTTTCCTTTGTTCCCTTTAAACCGTTATAACTCGGCTCCTATTGGTCCGATCTGGACGAAAAAAATATGGGCGTAGAGGGCGCGACGAGCCCTTTCCAATGACCCCGGTCCGGTTCTCCTAGGTGCTACAGTTTCGGAGAAAAAAATTGTTAAAGAAAAATTTTTTTTTCCTTTGTTCCCTTTAAACCGTTATAACTCGGCTCCTATTGGTCCGATCTGGACGAAAAAAATATGGGCGTAGAGGGCGCGACGAGCCCTTTCCAACGACCCCGGTCCGGTTCTCCTAGGTGCTATAGTTTCGGAGAAAAAAATTGTTAAAGAAAAATTTTTTTTTCCTTTGTTCCCTTTAAACCGTTATAACTCGGCTCCTATTGGTCCGATCTGGACGAAAAAAATATGGGCGTAGAGGGCGCGACGAGCCCTTTCCAATGACCCCGGTCCGGTCCTCCTAGGTGCTATAGTTTCGGAGAAAAAAATTGTTAAAGAAAAATTTTTTTTCCTTTGTTCCCTTTAAACCGTTATAACTCGGCTCCTATTGGTCCGATCTGGACGAAAAAAATATGGGCGTAGAGGGCGCGACGAGCCCTTTCCAATGACCCCGGTCCGGTTCTCCTAGGTGCTACAGTTTCGGAGAAAAAAATTGTTAAAGAAAAATTTTGTTTTCCTTTGTTCCCTTTAAACCGTTATAACTCGGCTCCTATTGGTCCGATCTGGACGAAAAAAATATGGGCGTAGAGGGCGCGACGAGCCCTTTCCAATGACCCCGGTCCGGTTCTCCTAGGTGCTATAGTTTCGGAGAAAAAAATTGTTAAAGAAAAATTTTTTTTTCCTTTGTTCCCTTTAAACCGTTATAACTCGGCTCCTATTGGTCCGATCTGGACGAAAAAAATATGGGCGTAGAGAGCGCGAGGAGCCCTTTCCAATGACCCCGGTCCGGTTCTCCTAGGTGCTATAGTTTCGGAGAAAAAAATTGTTAAAGAAAAATTTTTTTTTCCTTTGTTCCCTTTAAACCGTTATAACTCGGCTCCTATTGGTCCGATCTGGACGAAAAAAATATGGGCGTAGAGGGCGCGACGAGCCCTTTCCAATGACCCAGGTCCGGTCCTCCTAGGTGCTATAGTTTCGGAGAAAAAAATTGTTAAAGAAAAATTTTTTTTCCTTTGTTCCCTTTAAACCGTTATAACTCGGCTCCTATTGGTCCGATCTGGACGAAAAAAATATGGGCGTAGAGGGCGCGACGAGCCCTTTCCAATGACCCCGGTCCGGTTCTCCTGGGTGCTATAGTTTCGGAGAAAAAAATTGTTAAAGAAAAATTTTTTTTTCCTTTGTTCCCTTTAAACCGTTATAACTCGGCTCCTATTGATCTGATCTGGACGGAAAAAATATGGGCGTAGATGGCGCGACGAGCCCTTTCCAATGACCCCGGTCCGGTTCTCCTAGGTGCTATAGTTTCGGAGAAAAAAATTGTTAAAGAAAAATTTTTTTTTCCTTTGTTCCCTTTAAACCGTTATAACTCGGCTCCTATTGCTCCGATCTGGACGAAAAAAATATGGGCGTAGAGGGCGCGACGAGCCCTTTCCAATGACCCCGGTCCGGTTCTCCTAGGTGCTACAGTTTCGGAGAAAAAAATTGTTAAAGAAAAATTTTTTTTTCCTTTGTTCCCTTTAAACCGTTATAACTCGGCTCCTATTGGTCCGATCTGGACGAAAAAAATATGGGCGTAGAGGGCGCGACGAGCCCTTTCCAATGACCCCGGTCCGGTTCTCCTAGGTGCTAAAGTCTCGGAGAAACAAATTGTTAAAGAAAAATTTTTTTTTCCTTTGTTCCCTTTAAACCGTTATAAGTCGGCTCCTATTGGTCCGATCTGGACGAAAAAAATATGGGCGCAGAGGGCGCGACGAGCCCTTTCCAATGACCCCGGTCCGGTTCTCCTAGGTGCTATAGTTTCGGAGAAAAAAATTGTTAAATAAAAATTTTTTTTTCCTTTGTTCCCTTTAAACCGTTATAACTCGGCTCCTATTGGTCCGATCTGGACGAAAAAAATATGGGCGTAGAGGGCGCGACGAGCCCTTTCCAATGACCCCGGTCCGGTTCTCCTAGGTGCTATAGTTTCGGAGAAAAAAATTGTTAAAGAAAAATTTTTTTTTCCTTTGTTCCCTTTAAACCGTTATAACTCGGCTCCTATTGGTCCGATCTGGACGAAAAAAATATGAGCGTAGAGGGCGCGACGAGCCCTTTCCAATGACCCCGGTCCGGTTCTCCTAGGTGCTATAGTTTCGGAGAAAAAAATTGTTAAAGAAAAATATTGTTTTCCTTTGTTCCCTTTAAACCGTTATAACTCGGCTCCTATTGGTCCGATCTGGACGAAAAAAATATGGGCGTAGAGGGCGCGACGAGCCCTTTCCAACGACCCCGGTCCGGTTGTCCTAGGTGCTATAGTTTCGGAGAAAAAAATTGTTAAAGAAAAATTTTTTTTTCCTTTGTTCCCTTTAAACCGTTATAACTCGGCTCCTATTGGTCCGATCTGGACGAAAAAAATATGGGCGTAGAGGGCGCGACGAGCCCTTTCCAATGACCCCGGTCCGGTTCTCCGAGGTGCTATAGTTTCGGAGAAAAAAATTGTTAAAGAAAAATTTTGTTTTCCTTTGTTCCCTTTAAACCGTTATAACTCGGCTCCTATTGGTCCGATCTGGACGAAAAAAATATGGGCGTAGAGGCCGCGACGAGCCCTTTCCAATGACCCCGGTCCGGTTCTCCTAGGTGCTATAGTTTCGGAGAAAAAAATTGTTAAAGAAAAATTTTTTTTTCCTTTGTTCCCTTTAAACCGTTATAACTCGGCTCCTATTGGTCCGATCTGGACGAAAAAAATATGGGCGTAGAGGGCGCGACGAGCCCTTTCCAATGACCCCGGTCCGGTTCTCCTAGGTGCTATAGTCTCGGAGAAACAAATTGTTAAAGAAAAATTTTTTTTTCCTTTGTTCCCTTTAAACCGTTATAACTCGGCTCCCATTGGTCCGATCTGGACGAAAAAAATATGGGCGTAGAGGGCGCGACGAGCCCTTTCCAACGACCCCGGTCCGGTTCTCCTAGGTGCTATAGTTTCGGAGAAAAAAATTGTTAAATAAAAATTTTTTTTTCCTTTGTTCCCTTTAAACCGTTATAACTCGGCGCCTATTGGTCCGATCTGGACGAAAAAAATATGGGCGTAGAGGGCGCGACGAGCCCTTTCCAATGACCCCGATCCGGTTCTCCTAGGTGCTATAGTTTCGGAGAAAAAAATTGTTAAAAAAAATTTTTTTTTCCTTTGTTCCCTTTAAACCGTTATAACTCGGCTCCTATTGGTCCGATCTGGACGAAAAAAATATCGGCGTAGAGGGCGCGACGAGCCCTTTCCAACGATCCCGGTCCGGTTCTCGTAGGTGCTATAGTTTGGGAGAAAAAAATTGTTAAAGAAAAATTTTTTTTTCCTTTGTTCCCTTTAAACCGTTATAACTCGGCTCCTATTGATCTGATCTGGACGGAAAAAATATGGGCGTAGAGGGCGCGACGAGCCCTTTCCAATGACCCCGGTCCGGTTCTCCTAGGTGCTATAGTTTCGGAGAAAAAAATTGTTAAAGAAAAATTTTTTTTTCCTTTGTTCCCTTTAAACCGTTATAACTCGGCTCCTATTGGTCCGATCTGGACGAAAAAAATATGGGCGTAGAGGGCGCGACGAGCCCTTTCCAATGACCCCGGTACGGTTCTCCTAGGTGCTATAGTTTCGGAGAAAAAAATTGTTAAAGAAAAATTTTTTTTTCCTTTGTTCCCTTTAAACCGTTATAACTCGGCTCCTATTGGTCCGATCTGGACGAAAAAAATATGGGCGTAGAGGGCGCGACGAGCCCTTTCCAATGACCCCGGTCCGGTTCTCCTAGGTGCTATAGTCTCGGAGAAACAAATTGTTAAAGAAAAATTTTTTTTTCCTTTGTTCCGTTTAAACCGTTATAAGTCGGCTCCTATTGGTCCGATCTGGACGAAAAAAATATGGGCGCAGAGGGCGCGACGAGCCCTTTCCAATGACCCCGGTCCGGTTCTCCTAGGTGCTATAGTTTCGGAGAAAAAAATTGTTAAATAAAAATTTTTTTTTCCTTTGTTCCCTTTAAACCGTTATAACTCGGCTCCTATTGGTCCGATCTGGACGAAAAAAATATGGGCGTAGAGGGCGCGACGAGCCCTTTCCAATGACCCCGGTCCGGTTCTCCTAGGTGCTATAGTTTCGGAGAAAAAAATTGTTAAAGAAAAATTTTTTTTTCCTTTGTTCCCTTTAAACCGTTATAACTCGGCTCCTATTGGTCCGATCTGGACGAAAAAAATATGAGCGTAGAGGGCGCGACGAGCCCTTTCCAATGACCCCGGTCCGGTTCTCCTAGGTGCTATAGTTTCGGAGAAAAAAATTGTTAAAGAAAAATATTGTTTTCCTTTGTTCCCTTTAAACCGTTATAACTCGGCTCCTATTGGTCCGATCTGGACGAAAAAAATATGGGCGTAGAGGGCGCGACGAGCCCTTTCCAACGACCCCGGTCCGGTTGTCCTAGGTGCTATAGTTTCGGAGAAAAAAATTGTTAAAGAAAAATTTTTTTTTCCTTTGTTCCCTTTAAACCGTTATAACTCGGCTCCTATTGGTCCGATCTGGACGAAAAAAATATGGGCGTAGAGGGCGCGACGAGCCCTTTCCAATGACCCCGGTCCGGTTCTCCGAGGTGCTATAGTTTCGGAGAAAAAAATTGTTAAAGAAAAATTTTGTTTTCCTTTGTTCCCTTTAAACCGTTATAACTCGGCTCCTATTGGTCCGATCTGGACGAAAAAAATATGGGCGTAGAGGCCGCGACGAGCCCTTTCCAATTACCCCGGTCCGGTTCTCCTAGGTGCTATAGTTTCGGAGAAAAAAATTGTTAAAGAAAAATTTTTTTTTCCTTTGTTCCCTTTAAACCGTTATAACTCGGCTCCTATTGGTCCGATCTGGACGAAAAAAATATGGGCGTAGAGGGCGCGACGAGCCCTTTCCAATGACCCCGGTCCGGTTCTCCTAGGTGCTATAGTCTCGGAGAAACAAATTGTTAAAGAAAAATTTTTTTTTCCTTTGTTCCCTTTAAACCGTTATAACTCGGCTCCCATTGGTCCGATCTGGACGAAAAAAATATGGGCGTAGAGGGCGCGACGAGCCCTTTCCAACGACCCCGGTCCGGTTCTCCTAGGTGCTATAGTTTCGGAGAAAAAAATTGTTAAATAAAAATTTTTTTTTCCTTTGTTCCCTTTAAACCGTTATAACTCGGCGCCTATTGGTCCGATCTGGACGAAAAAAATATGGGCGTAGAGGGCGCGACGAGCCCTTTCCAATGACCCCGATCCGGTTCTCCTAGGTGCTATAGTTTCGGAGAAAAAAATTGTTAAAAAAAATTTTTTTTTCCTTTGTTCCCTTTAAACCGTTATAACTCGGCTCCTATTGGTCCGATCTGGACGAAAAAAATATCGGCGTAGAGGGCGCGACGAGCCCTTTCCAACGATCCCGGTCCGGTTCTCGTAGGTGCTATAGTTTGGGAGAAAAAAATTGTTAAAGAAAAATTTTTTTTTCCTTTGTTCCCTTTAAACCGTTATAACTCGGCTCCTATTGATCTGATCTGGACGGAAAAAATATGGGCGTAGAGGGCGCGACGAGCCCTTTCCAATGACCCCGGTCCGGTTCTCCTAGGTGCTATAGTTTCGGAGAAAAAAATTGTTAAAGAAAAATTTTTTTTTCCTTTGTTCCCTTTAAACCGTTATAACTCGGCTCCTATTGGTCCGATCTGGACGAAAAAAATATGGGCGTAGAGGGCGCGACGAGCCCTTTCCAATGACCCCGGTACGGTTCTCCTAGGTGCTATAGTTTCGGAGAAAAAAATTGTTAAAGAAAAATTTTTTTTTCCTTTGTTCCCTTTAAACCGTTATAACTCGGCTCCTATTGGTCCGATCTGGACGAAAAAAATATGGGCGTAGAGGGCGCGACGAGCCCTTTCCAATGACCCCGGTCCGGTTCTCCTAGGTGCTATAGTCTCGGAGAAACAAATTGTTAAAGAAAAATTTTTTTTTCCTTTGTTCCGTTTAAACCGTTATAAGTCGGCTCCTATTGGTCCGATCTGGACGAAAAAAATATGGGCGCAGAGGGCGCGACGAGCCCTTTCCAATGACCCCGGTCCGGTTCTCCTAGGTGCTATAGTTTCGGAGAAAAAAATTGTTAAATAAAAATTTTTTTTTCCTTTGTTCCCTTTAAACCGTTATAACTCGGCTCCTATTGGTCCGATCTGGATGAAAAAAATATGGGCGTAGAGGGCGCGACGAGCCCTTTCCAATGACCCCGGTCCGGTTCTCCTAGGTGCTATAGTTTCGGAGAAAAAAATTGTTAAAGAAAAATTTTTTTTTCCTTTGTTCCCTTTAAACCGTTATAACTCGGCTCCTATTGGTCCGATCTGGACGAAAAAAATATGGGCGTAGAGGGCGCGACGAGCCCTTTCCAACGACCCCGGTCCGGTTCTCCTAGGTGCTATAGTTTCGGAGAAAAAAATTGTTAAATAAAAATTTTTTTTTCCTTTGTTCCCTTTAAACCGTTATAACTCGGCTCCTATTGGTCCGATCTGGACGAAAAAAATATGGGCGTAGAGGGCGCGCCGAGCCCTTTCCAATGACCCCGGTCCGGTTCTCCTAGGTGCTATAGTTTCGGAGAAAAAAATTGTTAAAGAAAAATTTTTTTTTCCTTTGTTCCCTTTAAACCGTTATAACTCGGCTCCTATTGGTCCGATCTGGACGAAAAAAATATGGGCGTAGAGGGCGCGACGAGCCCTTTCCAACGACCCCGGTCCGGTTCTCCTAGGTGCTATAGTTTCGGAGAAAAAAATTGTTAAAGAAAAATTTTTTTTTCCTTTGTTCCCTTTAAACCGTTATAAGTCGGCTCCTATTGGTCCGATCTGGACGAAAAAAATATGGGCGCAGAGGGCGCGACGAGCCCTTTACAATGACCCCGGTCCGGTTCTCCTAGGTGCTATAGTTTCGGAGAAAAAAATTGTTAAATAAAAATTTTTCTTTCCTTTGTTCCCTTTAAACCGTTATAACTCGGCTCCTATTGGTCCGATCTGGACGAAAAAAATATGGGCGTAGAGGGCGCGACGAGCCCTTTCCAATGACCCCGGTCCGGTTCTCCTAGGTGCTATAGTTTCGGAGAAAAAAATTGTTAAAGAAAAATTTTTTTTTCCTTTGTTCCCTTTAAACCGTTATAACTCGGCTCCTATTGGTCCGATCTGGACGAAAAAAATATGGGCGTAGAGGGCGTGACGAGCCCTTTCCAATGACCCCGGTCCGGTTCTCCTAGGTGCTATAGTTTCGGAGAAAAAAATTGTTAAATAAAAATTTTTCTTTCCTTTGTTCCCTTTAAACCGTTATAACTCGGCTCCTATTGGTCCGATCTGGACGAAAAAAATATGGGCGTAGAGGGCGCGACGAGCCCTTTCCAATGACCCCGGTCCGGTTCTCCTAGGTGCTATAGTTTCGGAGAAAAAAATTGTTAAAGAAAAATTTTTTTTTCCTTTGTTCCCTTTAAACCGTTATAACTCGGCTCCTATTGGTCCGATCTGGACGAAAAAAATATGGGCGTAGAGGGCGTGACGAGCCCTTTCCAATGACCCCGGTCCGGTTCTCCTAGGTGCTATAGTTTCGGAGAAAAAAATTGTTAAAGAAAAATATTGTTTTCCTTTGTTCCCTTTAAACCGTTATAACTCGGCTCCTATTGGTCCGATCTGGACGAAAAAAATATGGGCGCAGAGGGCGCGACGAGCCCTTTCCAACGACCCCGGTCCGGTTGTCCTAGGTGCTATAGTTTCGGAGAAAAAAATTGTTAAAGAAAAATTTTTTTTTCCTTTGTTCCCTTTAAACCGTTATAACTCGGCTCCTATTGGTCCGATCTGGACGAAAAAAATATGGGCGTAGAGGGCGCGACGAGCCCTTTCCAATGACCCCGGTCCGGTTCTCCGAGGTGCTATAGTTTCGGAGAAAAAAATTGTTAAAGAAAAATTTTGTTTTCCTTTGTTCCCTTTAAACCGTTATAACTCGGCTCCTATTGGTCCGATCTGGACGAAAAAAATATGGGCGTAGAGGCCGCGACGAGCCCTTTCCAATTCCCCCGGTCCGGTTCTCCTAGGTGCTATAGTTTCGGAGAAAAAAATTGTTAAAGAAAAATTTTTTTTTCCTTTGTTCCCTTTAAACCGTTATAACTCGGCTCCTATTGGTCCGATCTGGACGAAAAAAATATGGGCGTAGAGGGCGCGACGAGCCCTTTCCAACGACCCCGGTCCGGTTCTCCTAGGTGCTATAGTTTCGGAGAAAAAAATTGTTAAAGAAAAATTTTTTTTTCCTTTGTTCCCTTTAAACCGTTATAACTCGGCGCCTATTGGTCCGATCTGGACGAAAAAAATATGGGCGTAGAGGGCGCGACGAGCCCTTTCCAATGACCCCGGTCCGGTTCTCCTAGGTCCTATAGTTTCGGAGAAAAAAATTGTTAAAGAAAAATTTTTTTTTCCATTGTTCCCTTTAAACCGTTATAACTCGGCTCCTATTGGTCCGATCTGGACGAAAAAAATATGGGCGTAGAGGGCGCGACGAGCCCTTTCCAATGACCCCGATCCGGTTCTCCTAGGTGCTATAGTTTCGGAGAAAAAAATTGTTAAAAAAAATTTTTCTTTGTTCCCTTTAAACCGTTATAACTCGGCTCCTATTGGTCCGATCTGGACGAAAAAAATATCGGCGTAGAGGGCGCGACGAGCCCTTTCCAACGACCCCGGTCCTGTTCTCCTAGGTGCTATAGTTTGGGAGAAAAAAATTGTTAAAGAAAAATTTTTTTTTCCTTTGTTCCCTTTAAACCGTTATAACTCGGCTCCTATTGATCTGATCTGGACGGAAAAAATATGGGCGTAGAGGGCGCGACGAGCCCTTTCCAATGACCCCGGTCCGGTTCTCCTAGGTGCTATAGTTTCGGAGAAAAAAATTGTTAAAGAAAAATTTTTTTTTCCTTTGTTCCCTTTAAACCGTTATAACTCGGCTCCTATTGGTCCGATCTGGACGAAAAAAATATGGGCGTAGAGGGCGCGACGAGCCCTTTCCAATGACCCCGGTCCGGTTCTCCTAGGTGCTATAGTTTCGGAGAAAAAAATTGTTAAAGAAAAATTTTTTTTTCCTTTGTTCCCTTTAAACCGTTATAACTCGGCTCCTATTGGTCCGATCTGGACGAAAAAAATATGGGCGTAGAGGGCGCGACGAGCCCTTTCCAATGACCCCGGTCCGGTTCTCCTAGGTGCTATAGTTTCGGAGAAAAAAATTGTTAAAGAAAAATTTTTTTTTCCTTTGTTCCCTTTAAACCGTTATAACTCGGCTCCTATTGGTCCGATCTGGACGAAAAAAATATGGGCGTAGAGGGCGCGACGAGCCCTTTCCAATGACCCCGGTCCGGTTCTCCTAGGTGCTACAGTTTCGGAGAAAAAAATTGTTAAAGAAAAATTTCTTTTTCCTTTGTTCCCTTTAAACCGTTATAACTCGGCTCCTATTGGTCCGATCTGGACGAAAAAAATATGGGCGTAGAGGGCGCGACGAGCCCTTTCCAATGACCCCGGTCCGGTTCTCCTAGGTGCTATAGTCTCGGAGAAACAAATTGTTAAAGAAAAATTTTTTTTTCCTTTGTTCCCTTTAAACCGTTATAAGTCGGCTCCTATTGGTCCGATCTGGACGAAAAAAATATGGGCGCAGAGGGCGCGACGAGCCCTTTACAATGACCCCGGTCCGGTTCTCCTAGGTGCTATAGTTTCGGAGAAAAAAATTGTTAAATAAAAATTTTTCTTTCCTTTGTTCCCTTTAAACCGTTATAACTCGGCTCCTATTGGTCCGATCTGGACGAAAAAAATATGGGCGTAGAGGGCGCGACGAGCCCTTTCCAATGACCCCGGTCCGGTTCTCCTAGGTGCTATAGTTTCGGAGAAAAAAATTGTTAAAGAAAAATTTTTTTTTCCTTTGTTCCCTTTAAACCGTTATAACTCGGCTCCTATTGGTCCGATCTGGACGAAAAAAATATGGGCGTAGAGGGCGTGACGAGCCCTTTCCAATGACCCCGGTCCGGTTCTCCTAGGTGCTATAGTTTCGGAGAAAAAAATTGTTAAATAAAAATTTTTCTTTCCTTTGTTCCCTTTAAACCGTTATAACTCGGCTCCTATTGGTCCGATCTGGACGAAAAAAATATGGGCGTAGAGGGCGCGACGAGCCCTTTCCAATGACCCCGGTCCGGTTCTCCTAGGTGCTATAGTTTCGGAGAAAAAAATTGTTAAAGAAAAATTTTTTTTTCCTTTGTTCCCTTTAAACCGTTATAACTCGGCTCCTATTGGTCCGATCTGGACGAAAAAAATATGGGCGTAGAGGGCGTGACGAGCCCTTTCCAATGACCCCGGTCCGGTTCTCCTAGGTGCTATAGTTTCGGAGAAAAAAATTGTTAAAGAAAAATATTGTTTTCCTTTGTTCCCTTTAAACCGTTATAACTCGGCTCCTATTGGTCCGATCTGGACGAAAAAAATATGGGCGCAGAGGGCGCGACGAGCCCTTTCCAACGACCCCGGTCCGGTTGTCCTAGGTGCTATAGTTTCGGAGAAAAAAATTGTTAAAGAAAAATTTTTTTTTCCTTTGTTCCCTTTAAACCGTTATAACTCGGCTCCTATTGGTCCGATCTGGACGAAAAAAATATGGGCGTAGAGGGCGCGACGAGCCCTTTCCAATGACCCCGGTCCGGTTCTCCTAGGTGCTATAGTCTCGGAGAAACAAATTGTTAAAGAAAAATTTTTTTTTCCTTTGTTCCCTTTAAACCGTTATAACTCGGCTCCTATTGGTCCGATCTGGACGAAAAAAATATGGGCGTAGAGGGCGCGACGAGCCCTTTCCAACGACCCCGGTCCTGTTCTCCTAGGTGCTATAGTTTGGGAGAAAAAAATTGTTAAAGAAAAATTTTTTTTTCCTTTGTTCCCTTTAAACCGTTATAACTCGGCTCCTATTGATCTGATCTGGACGGAAAAAATATGGGCGTAGAGGGCGCGACGAGCCCTTTCCAATGACCCCGGTCCGGTTCTCCTAGGTGCTATAGTTTCGGAGAAAAAAATTGTTAAAGAAAAATTTTTTTTCCCTTTGTTCCCTTTAAACCGTTATAACTCGGCTCCTATTGGTCCGATCTGGACGAAAAAAATATGGGCGTAGAGGGCGCGACGAGCCCTTTCCAATGACCCCGGTCCGGTTCTCCTAGGTGCTATAGTTTCGGAGAAAAAAATTGTTAAAGAAAAATTTTTTTTTCCTTTGTTCCCTTTAAACCGTTATAACTCGGCTCCTATTGGTCCAATCTGGACGAATAAAATATGGGCGTAGAGGGCGCGACGAGCCCTTTCCAATGACCCCGGTCCGGTTCTCCTAGGTGCTACAGTCTCGGAGAAACAAATTGTTAAAGAAAAATTTTTTTTTCCTTTGTTCCATTTAAACCGTTATAAGTCGGCTCCTATTGGTCCGATCTGGACGAAAAAAATATGGGCGCAGAGGGCGCGACGAGCCCTTTCCAATGACCCCGGTCCGGTTCTCCTAGGTGCTATAGTTTCGGAGAAAAAAATTGTTAAATAAAAATTTTTTTTTCCTTTGTTCCCTTTAAACCGTTATAACTCGGCTCCTATTGGTCCGATCTGGACGAAAAAAATATGGGCGCAGAGGGCGCGACGAGCCCTTTCCAATGACCCCGGTCCGGTTCTCCTAGGTGCTATAGTTTCGGAGAAAAAAATTGTTAAATAAAAATTTTTTTTTCCTTTGTTCCCTTTAAACCGTTATAACTCGGCTCCTATTGGTCCGATCTGGATGAAAAAAATATGGGCGTAGAGGGCGCGACGAGCCCTTTCCAATGACCCCGGTCCGGTTCTCCTAGGTGCTATAGTTTCGGAGAAAAAAATTGTTAAAGAAAAATTTTTTTTTCCTTTGTTCCCTTTAAACCGTTATAACTCGGCTCCTATTGGTCCGATCTGGACGAAAAAAATATGGGCGTAGAGGGCGCGACGAGCCCTTTCCAACGACCCCGGTCCGGTTCTCCTAGGTGCTATAGTTTCGGAGAAAAAAATTGTTAAATAAAAATTTTTTTTTCCTTTGTTCCCTTTAAACCGTTATAACTCGGCTCCTATTGGTCCGATCTGGACGAAAAAAATATGGGCGTAGAGGGCGCGCCGAGCCCTTTCCAATGACCCCGGTCCGGTTCTCCTAGGTGCTATAGTTTCGGAGAAAAAAATTGTTAAATAAAAATTTTTTTTTCCTTTGTTCCCTTTAAACCGTTATAACTCGGCTCCTATTGGTCCGATCTGGACGAAAAAAATATGGGCGTAGAGGGCGCGACGAGCCCTTTCCAATGACCCCGGTCCGGTTCTCCTAGGTGCAATAGTTTCGGAGAAAAAAATTGTTAAATAAAAATTTTTTTTTCCTTTGTTCCCTTTAAACCGTTATAACTCGGCTCCTATTGGTCCGATCTGGACGAAAAAAATATGGGCGTAGAGGGCGCGACGAGCCCTTTCCAATGACCCCGGTCCGGTTCTCCTAGGTGCTATAGTTTCGGAGAAAAAAATTGTTAAAGAAAAATTTTTTTTTCCTTTGTTCCCTTTAAACCGTTATAACTCGGCTCCTATTGGTCCGATCTGGACGAAAAAAATATGGGCGTAGAGGGCGCGACGAGCCCTTTCCAATGACCCCGGTCCGGTTCTCCTAGGTGCTATAGTTTCGGAGAAAAAAATTGTTAAAGAAAAATATTGTTTTCCTTTGTTCCCTTTAAACCGTTATAACTCGGCTCCTATTGGTCCGATCTGGACGAAAAAAATATGGGCGTAGAGGGCGCGACGAGCCCTTTCCAACGACCCCGGTCCGGTTGTCCTAGGTGCTATAGTTTCGGAGAAAAAAATTGTTAAAGAAAAATTTTTTTTTCCTTTGTTCCCTTTAAACCGTTATAACTCGGCTCCTATTGGTCCGATCTGGACGAAAAAAATATGGGCGTAGAGGGCGCGACGAGCCCTTTCCAATGACCCCGGTCCGGTTCTCCTAGGTGCTATAGTCTCGGAGAAACAAATTGTTAAAGAAAAATTTTTTTTTCCTTTGTTCCCTTTAAACCGTTATAACTCGGCTCCTATTGGTCCGATCTGGACGAAAAAAATATGGGCGTAGAGGGCGCGACGAGCCCTTTCCAACGACCCCGGTCCGGTTCTCCTAGGTGCTATAGTTTCGGAGAAAAAAATTGTTAAATAAAAATTTTTTTTTCCTTTGTTCCCTTTAAACCGTTATAACTCGGCTCCTGTTGGTCCGATCTGGACGAAAAAAATATGGGCGTAGAGGGCGCGACGAGCCCTTTCCAATGACCCCGGTCCGGTTCTCCTAGGTGCTATAGTTTCGGAGAAAAAAATTGTTAAAGAAAAATTTTTTTTTCCTTTGTTCCCTTTAAACCGTTATAACTCGGCTCCTATTGGTCCGATCTGGACGAAAAAAATATGGGCGTAGAGGGCGCGACGAGCCCTTTCCAATGACCCCGGTCCGGTTCTCCTAGGTGCTACAGTTTCGGAGAAAAAAATTGTTAAAGAAAAATTGTTTTTTCCTTTGTCCCCTTTAAACCGTTATAACTCGGCTCCTATTGGTCCGATCTGGACGAAAAAAATATGGGCGTAGAGGGCGCGACGAGCCCTTTCCAATGACCCCGGTCCGGTTCTCCTAGGTGCTATAGTCTCGGAGAAACAAATTGTTAAAGAAAAATTTTTTTTTCCTTTGTTCCCTTTAAACCGTTATAAGTCGGCTCCTATTGGTCCGATCTGGACGAAAAAAATATGGGCGCAGAGGGCGCGACGAGCCCTTTCCAATGACCCCGGTCCGGTTCTCCTAGGTGCAATAGTTTCGGAGAAAAAAATTGTTAAATAAAAATTTTTTTTTCCTTTGTTCCCTTTAAACCGTTATAACTCGGCTCCTATTGGTCCGATCTGGACGAAAAAAATATGGGCGTAGAGGGCGCGACGAGCCCTTTCCAATGACCCCGGTCCGGTTCTCCTAGGTGCTATAGTTTCGGAGAAAAAAATTGTTAAAGAAAAATTTTTTTTTCCTTTGTTCCCTTTAAACCGTTATAACTCGGCTCCTATTGGTCCGATCTGGACGAAAAAAATATGGGCGTAGAGGGCGCGACGAGCCCTTTCCAATGACCCCGGTCCGGTTCTCCTAGGTGCTATAGTTTCGGAGAAAAAAATTGTTAAAGAAAAATATTGTTTTCCTTTGTTCCCTTTAAACCGTTATAACTCGGCTCCTATTGGTCCGATCTGGACGAAAAAAATATGGGCGTAGAGGGCGCGACGAGCCCTTTCCAACGACCCCGGTCCGGTTGTCCTAGGTGCTATAGTTTCGGAGAAAAAAATTGTTAAAGAAAAATTTTTTTTTCCTTTGTTCCCTTTAAACCGTTATAACTCGGCTCCTATTGGTCCGATCTGGACGAAAAAAATATGGGCGTAGAGGGCGCGACGAGCCCTTTCCAATGACCCCGGTCCGGTTCTCCTAGGTGCTATAGTCTCGGAGAAACAAATTGTTAAAGAAAAATTTTTTTTTCCTTTGTTCCCTTTAAACCGTTATAACTCGGCTCCTATTGGTCCGATCTGGACGAAAAAAATATGGGCGTAGAGGGCGCGACGAGCCCTTTCCAACGACCCCGGTCCGGTTCTCCTAGGTGCTATAGTTTCGGAGAAAAAAATTGTTAAATAAAAATTTTTTTTTCCTTTGTTCCCTTTAAACCGTTATAACTCGGCTCCTGTTGGTCCGATCTGGACGAAAAAAATATGGGCGTAGAGGGCGCGACGAGCCCTTTCCAATGACCCCGGTCCGGTCCTCCTAGGTGCTATAGTTTCGGAGAAAAAAATTGTTAAAGAAAAATTTTTTTTCCTTTGTTCCCTTTAAACCGTTATAACTCGGCTCCTATTGGTCCGATCTGGACGAAAAAAATATGGGCGTAGAGGGCGCGACGAGCCCTTTCCAATGACCCCGGTTCGGTTCTCCTAGGTGCTATAGTTTCGGAGAAAAAAATTGTTATAGAAAAATTTTTTTTTCCTTTGTTCCCTTTAAACCGTTATAACTCGGCTCCTATTGGTCCGATCTGGACGAAAAAAATATGGGCGTAGAGGGCGCGACGAGCCCTTTCCAATGACCCCGGTCCGGTTCTCCTAGGTGCTACAGTTTCGGAGAAAAAAATTGTTAAAGAAAAATTTTTTTTTCCTTTGTTCCCTTTAAACCGTTATAACTCGGCTCCTATTGGTCCGATCTGGACGAAAAAAATATGGGCGTAGAGGGCGCGACGAGCCCTTTCCAATGACCCCGGTCCGGTTCTCCTAGGTGCTATAGTCTCGGAGAAACAAATTGTTAAAGAAAAATTTTTTTTTCCTTTGTTCCCTTTAAACCGTTATAAGTCGGCTCCTATTGGTCCGATCTGGACGAAAAAAATATGGGCGCAGAGGGCGCGACGAGCCCTTTCCAATGACCCCGGTCCGGTTCTCCTAGGTGCAATAGTTTCGGAGAAAAAAATTGTTAAATAAAAATTTTTTTTTCCTTTGTTCCCTTTAAACCGTTATAACTCGGCTCCTATTGGTCCGATCTGGACGAAAAAAATATGGGCGTAGAGGGCGCGACGAGCCCTTTCCAATGACCCCGGTCCGGTTCTCCTAGGTGCTATAGTTTCGGAGAAAAAAATTGTTAAAGAAAAATTTTTTTTTCCTTTGTTCCCTTTAAACCGTTATAACTCGGCTCCTATTGGTCCGATCTGGACGAAAAAAATATGGGCGTAGAGGGCGCGACGAGCCCTTTCCAATGACCCCGGTCCGGTTCTCCTAGGTGCTATAGTTTCGGAGAAAAAAATTGTTAAAGAAAAATATTGTTTTCCTTTGTTCCCTTTAAACCGTTATAACTCGGCTCCTATTGGTCCGATCTGGACGAAAAAAATATGGGCGTAGAGGGCGCGACGAGCCCTTTCCAACGACCCCGGTCCGGTTGTCCTAGGTGCTATAGTTTCGGAGAAAAAAATTGTTAAAGAAAAATTTTTTTTTCCTTTGTTCCCTTTAAACCGTTATAACTCGGCTCCTATTGGTCCGATCTGGACGAAAAAAATATGGGCGTAGAGGGCGCGACGAGCCCTTTCCAATGACACCCGGTCCGGTTCTCCTAGGTGCTATAGTTTCGGAGAAAAAAATTGTTAAAGAAAAATTTTTTTTTCCTTTGTTCCCTTTAAACCGTTATAACTCGGCTCCTATTGGTCCGATCTGGACGAAAAAAATATGGGCGTAGAGGGCGCGACGAGCCCTTTCCAATGACCCCGGTCCGGTTCTCCTAGGTGCTATAGTTTCGGAGAAAAAAATTGTTAAAGAAAAATATTGTTTTCCTTTGTTCCCTTTAAACCGTTATAACTCGGCTCCTATTGGTCCGATCTGGACGAAAAAAATATGGGCGTAGAGGGCGCGACGAGCCCTTTCCAACGACCCCGGTCAGGTTCTCCTAGGTGCTATAGTTTCGGAGAAAAAAATTGTTAAATAAAAATTTTTTTTTCCTTTGTTCCCTTTAAACCGTTATAACTCGGCTCCTGTTGGTCCGATCTGGACGAAAAAAATATGGGCGTAGAGGGCGCGACGAGCCCTTTCCAATGACCCCGGTCCGGTCCTCCTAGGTGCTATAGTTTCGGAGAAAAAAATTGTTAAAGAAAAATTTTTTTTCCTTTGTTCCCTTTAAACCGTTATAACTCGGCTCCTATTGGTCCGATCTGGACGAAAAAAATATGGGCGTAGAGGGCGCGACGAGCCCTTTCCAATGACCCCGGTTCGGTTCTCCTAGGTGCTATAGTTTCGGAGAAAAAAATTGTTATAGAAAAATTTTTTTTTCCTTTGTTCCCTTTAAACCGTTATAACTCGGCTCCTATTGGTCCGATCTGGACGAAAAAAATATGGGCGTAGAGGGCGCGACGAGCCCTTTCCAATGACCCCGGTCCGGTTCTCCTAGGTGCTACAGTTTCGGAGAAAAAAATTGTTAAAGAAAAATTTTTTTTTCCTTTGTTCCCTTTAAACCGTTATAACTCGGCTCCTATTGGTCCGATCTGGACGAAAAAAATATAGGCGTAGAGGGCGCGACGAGCCCTTTCCAATGACCCCGGTCCGGTTCTCCTAGGTGCTATAGTCTCGGAGAAACAAATTGTTAAAGAAAAATTTTTTTTTCCTTTGTTCCCTTTAAACCGTTATAAGTCGGCTCCTATTGGTCCGATCTGGACGAAAAAAATATGGGCGCAGAGGGCGCGACGAGCCCTTTCCAATGACCCCGGTCCGGTTCTCCTAGGTGCAATAGTTTCGGAGAAAAAAATTGTTAAATAAAAATTTTTTTTTCCTTTGTTCCCTTTAAACCGTTATAACTCGGCTCCTATTGGTCCGATCTGGACGAAAAAAATATGGGCGTAGAGGGCGCGACGAGCCCTTTCCAATGACCCCGGTCCGGTTCTCCTAGGTGCTATAGTTTCGGAGAAAAAAATTGTTAAAGAAAAATTTTTTTTTCCTTTGTTCCCTTTAAACCGTTATAACTCGGCTCCTATTGGTCCGATCTGGACGAAAAAAATATGGGCGTAGAGGGCGCGACGAGCCCTTTCCAATGACCCCGGTCCGGTTCTCCTAGGTGCTATAGTTTCGGAGAAAAAAATTGTTAAAGAAAAATATTGTTTTCCTTTGTTCCCTTTAAACCGTTATAACTCGGCTCCTATTGGTCCGATCTGGACGAAAAAAATATGGGCGTAGAGGGCGCGACGAGCCCTTTCCAACGACCCCGGTCCGGTTGTCCTAGGTGCTATAGTTTCGGAGAAAAAAATTGTTAAAGAAAAATTTTTTTTTCCTTTGTTCCCTTTAAACCGTTATAACTCGGCTCCTATTGGTCCGATCTGGACGAAAAAAATATGGGCGTAGAGGGCGCGACGAGCCCTTTCCAATGACCCCGGTCCGGTTCTCCGAGGTGCTATAGTTTCGGAGAAAAAAATTGTTAAAGAAAAATTTTGTTTTCCTTTGTTCCCTTTAAACCGTTATAACTCGGCTCCTATTGGTCCGATCTGGACGAAAAAAATATGGGCGTAGAGGGCGCGACGAGCCCTTTCCAACGACCCCGGTCCGGTTGTCCTAGGTGCTATAGTTTCGGAGAAAAAAATTGTTAAAGAAAAATTTTTTTTTCCTTTGTTCCCTTTAAACCGTTATAACTCGGCTCCTATTGGTCCGATCTGGACGAAAAAAATATGGGCGTAGAGGGCGCGACGAGCCCTTTCCAATGACCCCGGTCCGGTTCTCCTAGGTGCTATAGTTTCGGAGAAAAAAATTGTTAAAGAAAAATTTTTTTTTCCTTTGTTCCCTTTAAACCGTTATAACTCGGCTCCTATTGGTCCGATCTGGACGAAAAAAATATGGGCGTAGAGGGCGCGACGAGCCCTTTCCAATGACCCCGGTCCGGTTCTCCTGGGTGCTATAGTTTCGGAGAAAAAAATTGTTAAAGAAAAATTTTTTTTTCCTTTGTTCCCTTTAAACCGTTATAACTCGGCTCCTATTGATCTGATCTGGACGGAAAAAATATGGGCGTAGAGGGCGCGACGAGCCCTTTCCAATGACCCCGGTCCGGTTCTCCTAGGTGCTATAGTTTCGGAGAAAAAAATTGTTAAAGAAAAATTTTTTTTTCCTTTGTTCCCTTTAAACCGTTATAACTCGGCTCCTATTGGTCCGATCTGGACGAAAAAAATATGGGCGTAGAGGGCGCGACGAGCCCTTTCCAATGACCCCGGTCCGGTTCTCCTAGGTGCTATAGTCTCGGAGAAACAAATTGTTAAAGAAAAATTTTTTTTTCCTTTGTTCCCTTTAAACCGTTATAACTCGGCTCCTATTGGTCCGATCTGGACGAAAAAAATATGGCCGTAGAGGGCGCGACGAGCCTTTTCCAATGACCCCGGTCCGGTTCTCCTAGGTGCTATAGTTTCGGAGAAAAAAATTGTTAAAGAAAAATTTTTTTTTCCTTTGTTCCCTTTAAACCGTTATAACTCGGCTCCTATTGGTCCGATCTGGACGAAAAAAATATGGGCGTAGAGGGCGCGACGAGCCCTTTCCAATGACCCCGGTCCGGTTCTCCTGGGTGCTATAGTTTCGGAGAAAAAAATTGTTAAAGAAAAATTTTTTTTTCCTTTGTTCCCTTTAAACCGTTATAACTCGGCTCCTATTGATCTGATCTGGACGGAAAAAATATGGGCGTAGAGGGCGCGACGAGCCCTTTCCAATGACCCCGGTCCGGTTCTCCTAGGTGCTATAGTTTCGGACAAAAAAATTGTTAAAGAAAAATTTTTTTTTCCTTTGTTCCCTTTAAACCGTTATAACTCGGCTCCTATTGGTCCGATCTGGACGAAAAAAATATGGGCGTAGAGGGCGCGACGAGCCCTTTCCAATGACCCCGGTCCGGTTCTCCTAGGTGCTACAGTTTCGGAGAAAAAAATTGTTAAAGAAAAATTTTTTTTTCCTTTGTTCCCTTTAAACCGTTATAACTCGGCTCCTATTGGTCCGATCTGGACGAAAAAAATATGGGCGTAGAGGGCGCGACGAGCCCTTTCCAATGACCCCGGTCCGGTTCTCCTAGGTGCTATAGTCTCGGAGAAACAAATTGTTAAAGAAAAATTTTTTTTTCCTTTGTTCCCTTTAAACCGTTATAAGTCGGCTCCTATTGGTCCGATCTGGACGAAAAAAATATGGGCGCAGAGGGCGCGACGAGCCCTTTCCAATGACCCCGGTCCGGTTCTCCTAGGTGCAATAGTTTCGGAGAAAAAAATTGTTAAATAAAAATTTTTTTTTCCTTTGTTCCCTTTAAACCGTTATAACTCGGCTCCTATTGGTCCGATCTGGACGAAAAAAATATGGGCGTAGAGGGCGCGACGAGCCCTTTCCAATGACACCCGGTCCGGTTCTCCTAGGTGCTATAGTTTCGGAGAAAAAAATTGTTAAAGAAAAATTTTTTTTTCCTTTGTTCCCTTTAAACCGTTATAACTCGGCTCCTATTGGTCCGATCTGGACGAAAAAAATATGGGCGTAGAGGGCGCGACGAGCCCTTTCCAATGACCCCGGTCCGGTTCTCCTAGGTGCTATAGTTTCGGAGAAAAAAATTGTTAAAGAAAAATATTGTTTTCCTTTGTTCCCTTTAAACCGTTATAACTCGGCTCCTATTGGTCCGATCTGGACGAAAAAAATATGGGCGTAGAGGGCGCGACGAGCCCTTTCCAACGACCCCGGTCAGGTTCTCCTAGGTGCTATAGTTTCGGAGAAAAAAATTGTTAAATAAAAATTTTTTTTTCCTTTGTTCCCTTTAAACCGTTATAACTCGGCTCCTGTTGGTCCGATCTGGACGAAAAAAATATGGGCGTAGAGGGCGCGACGAGCCCTTTCCAATGACCCCGGTCCGGTCCTCCTAGGTGCTATAGTTTCGGAGAAAAAAATTGTTAAAGAAAAATTTTTTTTCCTTTGTTCCCTTTAAACCGTTATAACTCGGCTCCTATTGGTCCGATCTGGACGAAAAAAATATGGGCGTAGAGGGCGCGACGAGCCCTTTCCAATGACCCCGGTTCGGTTCTCCTAGGTGCTATAGTTTCGGAGAAAAAAATTGTTATAGAAAAATTTTTTTTTCCTTTGTTCCCTTTAAACCGTTATAACTCGGCTCCTATTGGTCCGATCTGGACGAAAAAAATATGGGCGTAGAGGGCGCGACGAGCCCTTTCCAATGACCCCGGTCCGGTTCTCCTAGGTGCTACAGTTTCGGAGAAAAAAATTGTTAAAGAAAAATTTTTTTTTCCTTTGTTCCCTTTAAACCGTTATAACTCGGCTCCTATTGGTCCGATCTGGACGAAAAAAATATAGGCGTAGAGGGCGCGACGAGCCCTTTCCAATGACCCCGGTCCGGTTCTCCTAGGTGCTATAGTCTCGGAGAAACAAATTGTTAAAGAAAAATTTTTTTTTCCTTTGTTCCCTTTAAACCGTTATAAGTCGGCTCCTATTGGTCCGATCTGGACGAAAAAAATATGGGCGTAGAGGGCGCGACGAGCCCTTTCCAATGACCCCGGTCCGGTTCTCCTAGGTGCAATAGTTTCGGAGAAAAAAATTGTTAAATAAAAATTTTTTTTTCCTTTGTTCCCTTTAAACCGTTATAACTCGGCTCCTATTGGTCCGATCTGGACGAAAAAAATATGGGCGTAGAGGGCGCGACGAGCCCTTTCCAATGACCCCGGTCCGGTTCTCCTAGGTGCTATAGTTTCGGAGAAAAAAATTGTTAAAGAAAAATTTTTTTTTCCTTTGTTCCCTTTAAACCGTTATAACTCGGCTCCTATTGGTCCGATCTGGACGAAAAAAATATGGGCGTAGAGGGCGCGACGAGCCCTTTCCAATGACCCCGGTCCGGTTCTCCTAGGTGCTATAGTTTCGGAGAAAAAAATTGTTAAAGAAAAATATTGTTTTCCTTTGTTCCCTTTAAACCGTTATAACTCGGCTCCTATTGGTCCGATCTGGACGAAAAAAATATGGGCGTAGAGGGCGCGACGAGCCCTTTCCAACGACCCCGGTCCGGTTGTCCTAGGTGCTATAGTTTCGGAGAAAAAAATTGTTAAAGAAAAATTTTTTTTTCCTTTGTTCCCTTTAAACCGTTATAACTCGGCTCCTATTGGTCCGATCTGGACGAAAAAAATATGGGCGTAGAGGGCGCGACGAGCCCTTTCCAATGACCCCGGTCCGGTTCTCCGAGGTGCTATAGTTTCGGAGAAAAAAATTGTTAAAGAAAAATTTTGTTTTCCTTTGTTCCCTTTAAACCGTTATAACTCGGCTCCTATTGGTCCGATCTGGACGAAAAAAATATGGGCGTAGAGGCCGCGACGAGCCCTTTCCAATTACCCCGGTCCGGTTCTCCTAGGTGCTATAGTTTCGGAGAAAAAAATTGTTAAAGAAAAATTTTTTTTTCCTTTGTTCCCTTTAAACCGTTATAACTCGGCTCCTATTGGTCCGATCTGGACGAGAAAAATATGGGCGTAGAGGGCGCGACGAGCCCTTTCCAATGACCCCGGTCCGGTTCTCCGAGGTGCTATAGTTTCGGAGAAAAAAATTGTTAAAGAAAAATTTTGTTTTCCTTTGTTCCCTTTAAACCGTTATAACTCGGCTCCTATTGGTCCGATCTGGACGAAAAAAATATGGGCGTAGAGGCCGCGACGAGCCCTTTCCAATTACCCCGGTCCGGTTCTCCTAGGTGCTATAGTTTCGGAGAAAAAAATTGTTAAAGAAAAATTTTTTTTTCCTTTGTTCCCTTTAAACCGTTATAACTCGGCTCCTATTGGTCCGATCTGGACGAGAAAAATATGGGCGTAGAGGGCGCGACGAGCCCTTTCCAATGACCCCGGTCCGGTTCTCCTAGGTGCTATAGTCTCGGAGAAACAAATTGTTAAAGAAAAATTTTTTTTTCCTTTGTTCCCTTTAAACCGTTATAACTCGGCTCCTATTGGTCCGATCTGGACGAAAAAAATATGGGCGTAGAGGGCGCGCCGAGCCCTTTCCAATGACCCCGGTCCGGTTCTCCTAGGTGCTATAGTTTCGGAGAAAAAAATTGTTAAAGAAAAATTTTTTTTTCCTTTGTTCCCTTTAAACCGTTATAACTCGGCTCCTATTGGTCCGATCTGGACGAAAAAAATATGGGCGTAGAGGGCGCGACGAGCCCTTTCCAATGACCCCGCTCCGGTTCTCCTGGGTGCTATAGTTTCGGAGAAAAAAATTGTTAAAGAAAAATTTTTTTTTCCTTTGTTCCCTTTAAACCGTTATAACTCGGCTCCTATTGATCTGATCTGGACGGAAAAAATATGGGCGTAGAGGGCGCGACGAGCCCTTTCCAATGACCCCGGTCCGGTTCTCCTAGGTGCTATAGTTTCGGAGAAAAAAATTGTTAAAGAAAAATTTTTTTTTCCTTTGTTCCCTTTAAACCGTTATAACTCGGCTCCTATTGGTCCGATCTGGACGAAAAAAATATGGGCGTAGAGGGCGCGACGAGCCCTTTCCAATGACCCCGGTCCGGTTCTCCTAGGTGCTATAGTCTCGGAGAAACAAATTGTTAAAGAAAAATTTTTTTTTCCTTTGTTCCCTTTAAACCGTTATAACTCGGCTCCTATTGGTCCGATCTGGACGAAAAAAATATGGCCGTAGAGGGCGCGACGAGCCTTTTCCAATGACCCCGGTCCGGTTCTCCTAGGTGCTATAGTTTCGGAGAAAAAAATTGTTAAAGAAAAATTTTTTTTTCCTTTGTTCCCTTTAAACCGTTATAACTCGGCTCCTATTGGTCCGATCTGGACGAAAAAAATATGGGCGTAGAGGGCGCGACGAGCCCTTTCCAATGACCCCGGTCCGGTTCTCCTGGGTGCTATAGTTTCGGAGAAAAAAATTGTTAAAGAAAAATTTTTTTTTCCTTTGTTCCCTTTAAACCGTTATAACTCGGCTCCTATTGATCTGATCTGGACGGAAAAAATATGGGCGTAGAGGGCGCGACGAGCCCTTTCCAATGACCCCGGTCCGGTTCTCCTAGGTGCTATAGTTTCGGACAAAAAAATTGTTAAAGAAAAATTTTTTTTTCCTTTGTTCCCTTTAAACCGTTATAACTCGGCTCCTATTGGTCCGATCTGGACGAAAAAAATATGGGCGTAGAGGGCGCGACGAGCCCTTTCCAATGACCCCGGTCCGGTTCTCCTAGGTGCTACAGTTTCGGAGAAAAAAATTGTTAAAGAAAAATTTTTTTTTCCTTTGTTCCCTTTAAACCGTTATAACTCGGCTCCTATTGGTCCGATCTGGACGAAAAAAATATGGGCGTAGAGGGCGCGACGAGCCCTTTCCAATGACCCCGGTCCGGTTCTCCTAGGTGCTATAGTCTCGGAGAAACAAATTGTTAAAGAAAAATTTTTTTTTCCTTTGTTCCCTTTAAACCGTTATAAGTCGGCTCCTATTGGTCCGATCTGGACGAAAAAAATATGGGCGCAGAGGGCGCGACGAGCCCTTTCCAATGACCCCGGTCCGGTTCTCCTAGGTGCAATAGTTTCGGAGAAAAAAATTGTTAAATAAAAATTTTTTTTTCCTTTGTTCCCTTTAAACCGTTATAACTCGGCTCCTATTGGTCCGATCTGGACGAAAAAAATATGGGCGTAGAGGGCGCGACGAGCCCTTTCCAATGACACCCGGTCCGGTTCTCCTAGGTGCTATAGTTTCGGAGAAAAAAATTGTTAAAGAAAAATTTTTTTTTCCTTTGTTCCCTTTAAACCGTTATAACTCGGCTCCTATTGGTCCGATCTGGACGAAAAAAATATGGGCGTAGAGGGCGCGACGAGCCCTTTCCAATGACCCCGGTCCGGTTCTCCTAGGTGCTATAGTTTCGGAGAAAAAAATTGTTAAAGAAAAATATTGTTTTCCTTTGTTCCCTTTAAACCGTTATAACTCGGCTCCTATTGGTCCGATCTGGACGAAAAAAATATGGGCGTAGAGGGCGCGACGAGCCCTTTCCAACGACCCCGGTCAGGTTCTCCTAGGTGCTATAGTTTCGGAGAAAAAAATTGTTAAATAAAAATTTTTTTTTCCTTTGTTCCCTTTAAACCGTTATAACTCGGCTCCTGTTGGTCCGATCTGGACGAAAAAAATATGGGCGTAGAGGGCGCGACGAGCCCTTTCCAATGACCCCGGTCCGGTCCTCCTAGGTGCTATAGTTTCGGAGAAAAAAATTGTTAAAGAAAAATTTTTTTTCCTTTGTTCCCTTTAAACCGTTATAACTCGGCTCCTATTGGTCCGATCTGGACGAAAAAAATATGGGCGTAGAGGGCGCGACGAGCCCTTTCCAATGACCCCGGTCCGGTTCTCCTAGGTGCTATAGTTTCGGAGAAAAAAATTGTTATAGAAAAATTTTTTTTTCCTTTGTTCCCTTTAAACCGTTATAACTCGGCTCCTATTGGTCCGATCTGGACGAAAAAAATATGGGCGTAGAGGGCGCGACGAGCCCTTTCCAATGACCCCGGTCCGGTTCTCCTAGGTGCTACAGTTTCGGAGAAAAAAATTGTTAAAGAAAAATTTTTTTTTCCTTTGTTCCCTTTAAACCGTTATAACTCGGCTCCTATTGGTCCGATCTGGACGAAAAAAATATAGGCGTAGAGGGCGCGACGAGCCCTTTCCAATGACCCCGGTCCGGTTCTCCTAGGTGCTATAGTCTCGGAGAAAAAAATTGTTAAAGAAAAATTTTTTTTTCCTTTGTTCCCTTTAAACCGTTATAAGTCGGCTCCTATTGGTCCGATCTGGACGAAAAAAATATGGGCGCAGAGGGCGCGACGAGCCCTTTCCAATGACCCCGGTCCGGTTCTCCTAGGTGCAATAGTTTCGGAGAAAAAAATTGTTAAATAAAAATTTTTTTTTCCTTTGTTCCCTTTAAACCGTTATAACTCGGCTCCTATTGGTCCGATCTGGACGAAAAAAATATGGGCGTAGAGGGCGCGACGAGCCCTTTCCAATGACCCCGGTCCGGTTCTCCTAGGTGCTATAGTTTCGGAGAAAAAAATTGTTAAAGAAAAATTTTTTTTTCCTTTGTTCCCTTTAAACCGTTATAACTCGGCTCCTATTGGTCCGATCTGGACGAAAAAAATATGGGCGTAGAGGGCGCGACGAGCCCTTTCCAATGACCCCGGTCCGGTTCTCCTAGGTGCTATAGTTTCGGAGAAAAAAATTGTTAAAGAAAAGTATTGTTTTCCTTTGTTCCCTTTAAACCGTTATAACTCGGCTCCTATTGGTCCGATCTGGACGAAAAAAATATGGGCGTAGAGGGCGCGACGAGCCCTTTCCAACGACCCCGGTCCGGTTGTCCTAGGTGCTATAGTTTCGGAGAAAAAAATTGTTAAAGAAAAATTTTTTTTTCCTTTGTTCCCTTTAAACCGTTATAACTCGGCTCCTATTGGTCCGATCTGGACGAAAAAAATATGGGCGTAGAGGGCGCGACGAGCCCTTTCCAATGACCCCGGTCCGGTTCTCCGAGGTGCTATAGTTTCGGAGAAAAAAATTGTTAAAGAAAAATTTTGTTTTCCTTTGTTCCCTTTAAACCGTTATAACTCGGCTCCTATTGGTCCGATCTGGACGAAAAAAATATGGGCGTAGAGGCCGCGACGAGCCCTTTCCAATTACCCCGGTCCGGTTCTCCTAGGTGCTATAGTTTCGGAGAAAAAAATTGTTAAAGAAAAATTTTTTTTTCCTTTGTTCCCTTTAAACCGTTATAACTCGGCTCCTATTGGTCCGATCTGGACGAGAAAAATATGGGCGTAGAGGGCGCGACGAGCCCTTTCCAATGACCCCGGTCCGGTTCTCCTAGGTGCTATAGTCTCGGAGAAACAAATTGTTAAAGAAAAATTTTTTTTTCCTTTGTTCCCTTTAAACCGTTATAACTCGGCTCCTATTGGTCCGATCTGGACGAAAAAAATATGGGCGTAGAGGGCGCGACGAGCCCTTTCCAACGACCCCGGTCCGGTTCTCCTAGGTGCTATAGTTTCGGAGAAAAAAATTGTTAAATAAAAATTTTTTTTTCCTTTGTTCCCTTTAAACCGTTATAACTCGGCTCCTGTTGGTCCGATCTGGACGAAAAAAATATGGGCGTAGAGGGCGCGACGAGCCCTTTCCAATGACCCCGGTCCGGTTCTCCTAGGTGCTATAGTTTCGGAGAAAAAAATTGTTAAAGAAAAATTTTTTTTCCTTTGTTCCCTTTAAACCGTTATAACTCGGCTCCTATTGGTCCGATCTGGACGAAAAAAATATGGGCGTAGAGGGCGCGACGAGCCCTTTCCAATGACCCCGGTTCGGTTCTCCTAGGTGCTATAGTTTCGGAGAAAAAAATTGTTATAGAAAAATTTTTTTTTCCTTTGTTCCCTTTAAACCGTTATAACTCGGCTCCTATTGGTCCGATCTGGACGAAAAAAATATGGGCGTAGAGGGCGCGCCGAGCCCTTTCCAATGACCCCGGTCCGGTTCTCCTAGGTGCTATAGTTTCGGAGAAAAAAATTGTTAAAGAAAAATTTTTTTTTCCTTTGTTCCCTTTAAACCGTTATAACTCGGCTCCTATTGGTCCGATCTGGACGAAAAAAATATGGGCGTAGAGGGCGCGACGAGCCCTTTCCAATGACCCCGCTCCGGTTCTCCTAGGTGCTATAGTTTCGGAGAAAAAAATTGTTAAAGAAAAATTTTTTTTTCCTTTGTTCCCTTTAAACCGTTATAACTCGGCTCCTATTGGTCCGATCTGGACGAAAAAAATATGGGCGTAGAGGGCGCGACGAGCCCTTTCCAATGACCCCGGTCCGGTTCTCCTAGGTGCTATAGTTTCGGAGAAAAAAATTGTTAAAGAAAAATTTTTTTTTCCTTTGTTCCCTTTAAACCGTTATAACTCGGCTCCTATTGGTCCGATCTGGACGAAAAAAATATGGGCGTAGAGGGCGCGACGAGCCCTTTCCAATGACCCCGGTCCGGTTCTCCTAGGTGCTACAGTTTCGGAGAAAAAAATTGTTAAAGAAAAATTTTTTTTTCCTTTGTTCCCTTTAAACCGTTATAACTCGGCTCCTATTGGTCCGATCTGGACGAAAAAAATATAGGCGTAGAGGGCGCGACGAGCCCTTTCCAATGACCCCGGTCCGGTTCTCCTAGGTGCTATAGTCTCGGAGAAACAAATTGTTAAAGAAAAATTTTTTTTTCCTTTGTTCCCTTTAAACCGTTATAAGTCGGCTCCTATTGGTCCGATCTGGACGAAAAAAATATGGGCGCAGAGGGCGCGACGAGCCCTTTCCAATGACCCCGGTCCGGTTCTCCTAGGTGCAATAGTTTCGGAGAAAAAAATTGTTAAATAAAAATTTTTTTTTCCTTTGTTCCCTTTAAACCGTTATAACTCGGCTCCTATTGGTCCGATCTGGACGAAAAAAATATGGGCGTAGAGGGCGCGACGAGCCCTTTCCAATGACCCCGGTCCGGTTCTCCTAGGTGCTATAGTTTCGGAGAAAAAAATTGTTAAAGAAAAATTTTTTTTTCCTTTGTTCCCTTTAAACCGTTATAACTCGGCTCCTGTTGGTCCGATCTGGACGAAAAAAATATGGGCGTAGAGGGCGCGACGAGCCCTTTCCAATGACCCCGGTCCGGTCCTCCTAGGTGCTATAGTTTCGGAGAAAAAAATTGTTAAAGAAAAATTTTTTTTCCTTTGTTCCCTTTAAACCGTTATAACTCGGCTCCTATTGGTCCGATCTGGACGAAAAAAATATGGGCGTAGAGGGCGCGACGAGCCCTTTCCAATGACCCCGGTTCGGTTCTCCTAGGTGCTATAGTTTCGGAGAAAAAAATTGTTATAGAAAAATTTTTTTTTCCTTTGTTCCCTTTAAACCGTTATAACTCGGCTCCTATTGGTCCGATCTGGACGAAAAAAATATGGGCGTAGAGGGCGCGACGAGCCCTTTCCAATGACCCCGGTCCGGTTCTCCTAGGTGCTACAGTTTCGGAGAAAAAAATTGTTAAAGAAAAATTTTTTTTTCCTTTGTTCCCTTTAAACCGTTATAACTCGGCTCCTATTGGTCCGATCTGGACGAAAAAAATATAGGCGTAGAGGGCGCGACGAGCCCTTTCCAATGACCCCGGTCCGGTTCTCCTAGGTGCTATAGTCTCGGAGAAACAAATTGTTAAAGAAAAATTTTTTTTTCCTTTGTTCCCTTTAAACCGTTATAAGTCGGCTCCTATTGGTCCGATCTGGACGAAAAAAATATGGGCGCAGAGGGCGCGACGAGCCCTTTCCAATGACCCCGGTCCGGTTCTCCTAGGTGCAATAGTTTCGGAGAAAAAAATTGTTAAATAAAAATTTTTTTTTCCTTTGTTCCCTTTAAACCGTTATAACTCGGCTCCTATTGGTCCGATCTGGACGAAAAAAATATGGGCGTAGAGGGCGCGACGAGCCCTTTCCAATGACCCCGGTCCGGTTCTCCTAGGTGCTATAGTTTCGGAGAAAAAAATTGTTAAAGAAAAATTTTTTTTTCCTTTGTTCCCTTTAAACCGTTATAACTCGGCTCCTATTGGTCCGATCTGGACGAAAAAAATATGGGCGTAGAGGGCGCGACGAGCCCTTTCCAATGACCCCGGTCCGGTTCTCCTAGGTGCTATAGTTTCGGAGAAAAAAATTGTTAAAGAAAAATATTGTTTTCCTTTGTTCCCTTTAAACCGTTATAACTCGGCTCCTATTGGTCCGATCTGGACGAAAAAAATATGGGCGTAGAGGGCGCGACGAGCCCTTTCCAACGACCCCGGTCCGGTTGTCCTAGGTGCTATAGTTTCGGAGAAAAAAATTGTTAAAGAAAAATTTTTTTTTCCTTTGTTCCCTTTAAACCGTTATAACTCGGCTCCTATTGGTCCGATCTGGACGAAAAAAATATGGGCGTAGAGGGCGCGACGAGCCCTTTCCAATGACCCCGGTCCGGTTCTCCGAGGTGCTATAGTTTCGGAGAAAAAAATTGTTAAAGAAAAATTTTGTTTTCCTTTGTTCCCTTTAAACCGTTATAACTCGGCTCCTATTGGTCCGATCTGGACGAAAAAAATATGGGCGTAGAGGCCGCGACGAGCCCTTTCCAATTACCCCGGTCCGGTTCTCCTAGGTGCTATAGTTTCGGAGAAAAAAATTGTTAAAGAAAAATTTTTTTTTCCTTTGTTCCCTTTAAACCGTTATAACTCGGCTCCTATTGGTCCGATCTGGACGAGAAAAATATGGGCGTAGAGGGCGCGACGAGCCCTTTCCAATGACCCCGGTCCGGTTCTCCTAGGTGCTATAGTCTCGGAGAAACAAATTGTTAAAGAAAAATTTTTTTTTCCTTTGTTCCCTTTAAACCGTTATAACTCGGCTCCTATTGGTCCGATCTGGACGAAAAAAATATGGGCGTAGAGGGCGCGACGAGCCCTTTCCAACGACCCCGGTCCGGTTCTCCTAGGTGCTATAGTTTCGGAGAAAAAAATTGTTAAAGAAAAATTTTTTTTTCCTTTGTTCCCTTTAAACCGTTATAACTCGGCTCCTGTTGGTCCGATCTGGACGAAAAAAATATGGGCGTAGAGGGCGCGACGAGCCCTTTCCAATGACCCCGGTCCGGTCCTCCTAGGTGCTATAGTTTCGGAGAAAAAAATTGTTAAAGAAAAATTTTTTTTCCTTTGTTCCCTTTAAACCGTTATAACTCGGCTCCTATTGGTCCGATCTGGACGAAAAAAATATGGGCGTAGAGGGCGCGACGAGCCCTTTCCAATGACCCCGGTTCGGTTCTCCTAGGTGCTATAGTTTCGGAGAAAAAAATTGTTATAGAAAAATTTTTTTTTCCTTTGTTCCCTTTAAACCGTTATAACTCGGCTCCTATTGGTCCGATCTGGACGAAAAAAATATGGGCGTAGAGGGCGCGCCGAGCCCTTTCCAATGACCCCGGTCCGGTTCTCCTAGGTGCTATAGTTTCGGAGAAAAAAATTGTTAAAGAAAAATTTTTTTTTCCTTTGTTCCCTTTAAACCGTTATAACTCGGCTCCTATTGGTCCGATCTGGACGAAAAAAATATGGGCGTAGAGGGCGCGACGAGCCCTTTCCAATGACCCCGCTCCGGTTCTCCTAGGTGCTATAGTTTCGGAGAAAAAAATTGTTAAAGAAAAATTTTTTTTTCCTTTGTTCCCTTTAAACCGTTATAACTCGGCTCCTATTGGTCCGATCTGGACGAAAAAAATATGGGCGTAGAGGGCGCGACGAGCCCTTTCCAATGACCCCGGTCCGGTTCTCCTAGGTGCTATAGTTTCGGAGAAAAAAATTGTTAAAGAAAAATTTTTTTTTCCTTTGTTCCCTTTAAACCGTTATAACTCGGCTCCTATTGGTCCGATCTGGACGAAAAAAATATGGGCGTAGAGGGCGCGACGAGCCCTTTCCAATGACCCCGGTCCGGTTCTCCTAGGTGCTACAGTTTCGGAGAAAAAAATTGTTAAAGAAAAATTTTTTTTTCCTTTGTTCCCTTTAAACCGTTATAACTCGGCTCCTATTGGTCCGATCTGGACGAAAAAAATATAGGCGTAGAGGGCGCGACGAGCCCTTTCCAATGACCCCGGTCCGGTTCTCCTAGGTGCTATAGTCTCGGAGAAACAAATTGTTAAAGAAAAATTTTTTTTTCCTTTGTTCCCTTTAAACCGTTATAAGTCGGCTCCTATTGGTCCGATCTGGACGAAAAAAATATGGGCGCAGAGGGCGCGACGAGCCCTTTCCAATGACCCCGGTCCGGTTCTCCTAGGTGCAATAGTTTCGGAGAAAAAAATTGTTAAATAAAAATTTTTTTTTCCTTTGTTCCCTTTAAACCGTTATAACTCGGCTCCTATTGGTCCGATCTGGACGAAAAAAATATGGGCGTAGAGGGCGCGACGAGCCCTTTCCAATGACCCCGGTCCGGTTCTCCTAGGTGCTATAGTTTCGGAGAAAAAAATTGTTAAAGAAAAATTTTTTTTTCCTTTGTTCCCTTTAAACCGTTATAACTCGGCTCCTATTGGTCCGATCTGGACGAAAAAAATATGGGCGTAGAGGGCGCGACGAGCCCTTTCCAATGACCCCGGTCCGGTTCTCCTAGGTGCTATAGTTTCGGAGAAAAAAATTGTTAAAGAAAAATATTGTTTTCCTTTGTTCCCTTTAAACCGTTATAACTCGGCTCCTATTGGTCCGATCTGGACGAAAAAAATATGGGCGTAGAGGGCGCGACGAGCCCTTTCCAACGACCCCGGTCCGGTTGTCCTAGGTGCTATAGTTTCGGAGAAAAAAATTGTTAAAGAAAAATTTTTTTTTCCTTTGTTCCCTTTAAACCGTTATAACTCGGCTCCTATTGGTCCGATCTGGACGAAAAAAATATGGGCGTAGAGGGCGCGACGAGCCCTTTCCAATGACCCCGGTCCGGTTCTCCGAGGTGCTATAGTTTCGGAGAAAAAAATTGTTAAAGAAAAATTTTGTTTTCCTTTGTTCCCTTTAAACCGTTATAACTCGGCTCCTATTGGTCCGATCTGGACGAAAAAAATATGGGCGTAGAGGCCGCGACGAGCCCTTTCCAATGACCCCGGTCCGGTTCTCCTAGGTGCTATAGTTTCGGAGAAAAAAATTGTTAAAGAAAAATTTTTTTTTCCTTTGTTCCCTTTAAACCGTTATAACTCGGCTCCTATTGGTCCGATCTGGACGAGAAAAATATGGGCGTAGAGGGCGCGACGAGCCCTTTCCAATGACCCCGGTCCGGTTCTCCTAGGTGCTATAGTTTCGGAGAAACAAATTGTTAAAGAAAAATTTTTTTTTCCTTTGTTCCCTTTAAACCGTTATAACTCGGCTCCTATTGGTCCGATCTGGACGAAAAAAATATGGGCGTAGAGGGCGCGACGAGCCCTTTCCAACGACCCCGGTCCGGTTCTCCTAGGTGCTATAGTTTCGGAGAAAAAAATTGTTAAATAAAAATTTTTTTTTCCTTTGTTCCCTTTAAACCGTTATAACTCGGCTCCTGTTGGTCCGATCTGGACGAAAAAAATATGGGCGTAGAGGGCGCGACGAGCCCTTTCCAATGACCCCGGTCCGGTTCTCCTAGGTGCTATAGTTTCGGAGAAAAAAATTGTTAAAGAAAAATTTTTTTTCCTTTGTTCCCTTTAAACCGTTATAACTCGGCTCCTATTGGTCCGATCTGGACGAAAAAAATATGGGCGTAGAGGGCGCGACGAGCCCTTTCCAATGACCCCGGTCCGGTTCTCCTAGGTGCTATAGTTTCGGAGAAAAAAATTGTTATAGAAAAATTTTTTTTTCCTTTGTTCCCTTTAAACCGTTATAACTCGGCTCCTATTGGTCCGATCTGGACGAAAAAAATATGGGCGTAGAGGGCGCGCCGAGCCCTTTCCAATGACCCCGGTCCGGTTCTCCTAGGTGCTATAGTTTCGGAGAAAAAAATTGTTAAAGAAAAATTTTTTTTTCCTTTGTTCCCTTTAAACCGTTATAACTCGGCTCCTATTGGTCCGATCTGGACGAAAAAAATATGGGCGTAGAGGGCGCGACGAGCCCTTTCCAATGACCCCGCTCCGGTTCTCCTAGGTGCTATAGTTTCGGAGAAAAAAATTGTTAAAGAAAAATTTTTTTTTCCTTTGTTCCCTTTAAACCGTTATAACTCGGCTCCTATTGGTCCGATCTGGACGAAAAAAATATGGGCGTAGAGGGCGCGACGAGCCCTTTCCAATGACCCCGGTCCGGTTCTCCTAGGTGCTATAGTTTCGGAGAAAAAAATTGTTAAAGAAAAATTTTTTTTTCCTTTGTTCCCTTTAAACCGTTATAACTCGGCTCCTATTGGTCCGATCTGGACGAAAAAAATATGGGCGTAGAGGGCGCGACGAGCCCTTTCCAATGACCCCGGTCCGGTTCTCCTAGGTGCTATAGTTTCGGAGAAAAAAATTGTTAAAGAAAAATTTTTTTTTCCTTTGTTCCCTTTAAACCGTTATAACTCGGCTCCTATTGGTCCGATCTGGACGAAAAAAATATGGGCGTAGAGGGCGCGACGAGCCCTTTCCAATGACCCCGGTCCGGTTCTCCTAGGTGCTATAGTTTCGGAGAAAAAAATTGTTAAAGAAAAATTTTTTTTTCCTTTGTTCCCTTTAAACCGTTATAACTCGGCTCCTATTGGTCCGATCTGTACGAAAAAAATATGGGCATAGAGGGCGCGACGAGCCCTTTCCAATGACCCAGGTCCGGTCCTCCTAGGTGCTATAGTTTCGGAGAAAAAAATTGTTAAAGAAAAATTTTTTTTCCTTTGTTCCCTTTAAACCGTTATAACTCGGCTCCTATTGGTCCGATCTGGACGAAAAAAATATGGGCGTAGAGGGCGCGACGAGCCCTTTCCAATGACCCCGGTTCGGTTCTCCTAGGTGCTATAGTTTCGGAGAAAAAAATTGTTATAGAAAAATTTTTTTTTCCTTTGTTCCCTTTAAACCGTTATAACTCGGCTCCTATTGGTCCGATCTGGACGAAAAAAATATGGGCGTAGAGGGCGCGCCGAGCCCTTTCCAATGACCCCGGTCCGGTTCTCCTAGGTGCTATATTCTCGGAGAAACAAATTGTTAAAGAAAAATTTTTTTTTCCTTTGTTCCCTTTAAACCGTTATAACTCGGCTCCTATTGGTCCGATCTGGACGAAAAAAATATGGCCGTAGAGGGCGCGACGAGCCTTTTCCAATGACCCCGGTCCGGTTCTCCTAGGTGCTATAGTTTCGGAGAAAAAAATTGTTAAAGAAAAATTTTGTTTTCCTTTGTTCCCTTTAAACCGTTATAACTCGGCTCCTATTGGTCCGATCTGGACGAAAAAAATATGGGCGTAGAGGGCGCGACGAGCCCTTTCCAATGACCCCGGTCCGGTTCTCCTAGGTGCTATAGTTTCGGAGAAAAAAATTGTTAAAGAAAAATTTTTTTTTCCTTTGTTCCCTTTAAACCGTTATAACTCGGCTCCTATTGGTCCGATCTGGACGAAAAAAATATGGGCGTAGAGGGCGCGAGGAGCCCTTTCCAATGACCCCGGTCCGGTTCTCCTAGGTGCTATAGTTTCGGAGAAAAAAATTGTTAAAGAAAAATTTTTTTTTCCTTTGTTCCCTTTAAACCGTTATCACTCGGCTCCTATTGGTCCGATCTGGACGAAAAAAATATGGGCGTAGAGGGCGCGACGAGCCCTTTCCAATGACCCAGGTCCGGTCCTCCTAGGTGCTATAGTTTCGGAGAAAAAAATTGTTAAAGAAAAATTTTTTTTCCTTTGTTCCCTTTAAACCGTTATAACTCGGCTCCTATTGGTCCGATCTGGACGAAAAAAATATGGGCGTAGAGGGCGCGACGAGCCCTTTCCAATGACCCCGGTTCCGTTCTCCTAGGTGCTATAGTTTCGGAGAAAAAAATTGTTATAGAAAAATTTTTTTTTCCTTTGTTCCCTTTAAACCGTTATAACTCGGCTCCTATTGGTCCGATCTGGACGAAAAAAATATGGGCGTAGAGGGCGCGCCGAGCCCTTTCCAATGACCCCGGTCCGGTTCTCCTAGGTGCTATAGTTTCGGAGAAAAAAATTGTTAAAGAAAAATTTTTTTTTCCTTTGTTCCCTTTAAACCGTTATAACTCGGCTCCTATTGGTCCGATCTGGACGAAAAAAATATGGGCGTAGAGGGCGCGACGAGCCCTTTCCAATGACCCCGGTCCGGTTCTCCTAGGTGCTATAGTTTCGGAGAAAAAAATTGTTAAAGAAAAATTTTTTTTTCCTTTGTTCCCTTTAAACCGTTATAACTCGGCTCCTATTGGTCCGATCTGGACGAAAAAAATATGGGCGTAGAGGGCGCGACGAGCCCTTTCCAACGACCCCGGTCCGGTTCTCCTAGGTGCTATAGTTTCGGAGAAAAAAATTGTTAAAGAAAAATTTTGTTTTCCTTTGTTCCCTTTAAACCGTTATAACTCGGCTCCTATTGGTCCGATCTGGACGAAAAAAATATGGGCGTAGAGGGCGCGACGAGCCCTTTCCAATGACCCCGGTCCGGTTCTCCTAGGTGCTATAGTTTCGGAGAAAAAAATTGTTAAAGAAAAATTTTTTTTTCCTTTGTTCCCTTTAAACCGTTATAACTCGGCTCCTATTGGTCCGATCTGGACGAAAAAAATATGGGCGTAGAGGGCGCGACGAGCCCTTTCCAATGACCCCGGTCCGGCTCTCCTAGGTGCTATAGTTTCGGAGAAAAAAATTGTTAAAGAAAAATTTTGTTTTCCTTTGTTCCCTTTAAACCGTTATAACTCGGCTCCTATTGGTCCGATCTGGACGAAAAAAATATGGGCGTAGAGGGCGCGACGAGCCCTTTCCAATGACCCCGGTCCGGTTCTCCTAGGTGCTATAGTTTCGGAGAAAAAAATTGTTAAAGAAAAATTTTTTTTTCCTTTGTTCCCTTTAAACCGTTATAACTCGGCTCCTATTGGTCCGATCTGGACGAAAAAAATATGGGCGTAGAGGGCGCGAGGAGCCCTTTCCAATGACCCCGGTCCGGTTCTCCTAGGTGCTATAGTTTCGGAGAAAAAAATTGTTAAAGAAAAATTTTTTTTTCCTTTGTTCCCTTTAAACCGTTATAACTCGGCTCCTATTGGTCCGATCTGTACGAAAAAAATATGGGCATAGAGGGCGCGACGAGCCCTTTCCAATGACCCAGGTCCGGTCCTCCTAGGTGCTATAGTTTCGGAGAAAAAAATTGTTAAAGAAAAATTTTTTTTCCTTTGTTCCCTTTAAACCGTTATAACTCGGCTCCTATTGGTCCGATCTGGACGAAAAAAATATGGGCGTAGAGGGCGCGACGAGCCCTTTCCAATGACCCCGGTTCGGTTCTCCTAGGTGCTATAGTTTCGGAGAAAAAAATTGTTATAGAAAAATTTTTTTTTCCTTTGTTCCCTTTAAACCGTTATAACTCGGCTCCTATTGGTCCGATCTGGACGAAAAAAATATGGGCGTAGAGGGCGCGCCGAGCCCTTTCCAATGACCCCGGTCCGGTTCTCCTAGGTGCTATATTCTCGGAGAAACAAATTGTTAAAGAAAAATTTTTTTTTCCTTTGTTCCCTTTAAACCGTTATAACTCGGCTCCTATTGGTCCGATCTGGACGAAAAAAATATGGCCGTAGAGGGCGCGACGAGCCTTTTCCAATGACCCCGGTCCGGTTCTCCTAGGTGCTATAGTTTCGGAGAAAAAAATTGTTAAAGAAAAATTTTGTTTTCCTTTGTTCCCTTTAAACCGTTATAACTCGGCTCCTATTGGTCCGATCTGGACGAAAAAAATATGGGCGTAGAGGGCGCGACGAGCCCTTTCCAATGACCCCGGTCCGGTTCTCCTAGGTGCTATAGTTTCGGAGAAAAAAATTGTTAAAGAAAAATTTTTTTTTCCTTTGTTCCCTTTAAACCGTTATAACTCGGCTCCTATTGGTCCGATCTGGACGAAAAAAATATGGGCGTAGAGGGCGCGAGGAGCCCTTTCCAATGACCCCGGTCCGGTTCTCCTAGGTGCTATAGTTTCGGAGAAAAAAATTGTTAAAGAAAAATTTTTTTTTCCTTTGTTCCCTTTAAACCGTTATAACTCGGCTCCTATTGGTCCGATCTGGACGAAAAAAATATGGGCGTAGAGGGCGCGACGAGCCCTTTCCAATGACCCAGGTCCGGTCCTCCTAGGTGCTATAGTTTCGGAGAAAAAAATTGTTAAAGAAAAATTTTTTTTCCTTTGTTCCCTTTAAACCGTTATAACTCGGCTCCTATTGGTCCGATCTGGACGAAAAAAATATGGGCGTAGAGGGCGCGACGAGCCCTTTCCAATGACCCCGGTTCCGTTCTCCTAGGTGCTATAGTTTCGGAGAAAAAAATTGTTATAGAAAAATTTTTTTTTCCTTTGTTCCCTTTAAACCGTTATAACTCGGCTCCTATTGGTCCGATCTGGACGAAAAAAATATGGGCGTAGAGGGCGCGCCGAGCCCTTTCCAATGACCCCGGTCCGGTTCTCCTAGGTGCTATAGTTTCGGAGAAAAAAATTGTTAAAGAAAAATTTTTTTTTCCTTTGTTCCCTTTAAACCGTTATAACTCGGCTCCTATTGGTCCGATCTGGACGAAAAAAATATGGGCGTAGAGGGCGCGACGAGCCCTTTCCAATGACCCCGGTCCGGTTCTCCTAGGTGCTATAGTTTCGGAGAAAAAAATTGTTAAAGAAAAATTTTTTTTTCCTTTGTTCCCTTTAAACCGTTATAACTCGGCTCCTATTGGTCCGATCTGGACGAAAAAAATATGGGCGTAGAGGGCGCGACGAGCCCTTTCCAACGACCCCGGTCCGGTTCTCCTAGGTGCTATAGTTTCGGAGAAAAAAATTGTTAAAGAAAAATTTTGTTTTCCTTTGTTCCCTTTAAACCGTTATAACTCGGCTCCTATTGGTCCGATCTGGACGAAAAAAATATGGGCGTAGAGGGCGCGAGGAGCCCTTTCCAATGACCCCGGTCCGGTTCTCCTAGGTGCTATAGTTTCGGTGAAAAAAATTGTTAAAGAAAAATTTTTTTTTCCTTTGTTCCCTTTAAACCGTTATAACTCGGCTCCTATTGGTCCGATCTGGACGAAAAAAATATGGGCGTAGAGGGCGCGACGAGCCCTTTCCAATGACCCAGGTCCGGTCCTCCTAGGTGCTATAGTTTCGGAGAAAAAAATTGTTAAAGAAAAATTTTTTTTCCTTTGTTCCCTTTAAACCGTTATAACTCGGCTCCTATTGGTCCGATCTGGACGAAAAAAATATGGGCGTAGAGGGCGCGACGAGCCCTTTCCAATGACCCCGGTTCCGTTCTCCTAGGTGCTATAGTTTCGGAGAAAAAAATTGTTATAGAAAAATTTTTTTTTCCTTTGTTCCCTTTAAACCGTTATAACTCGGCTCCTATTGGTCCGATCTGGACGAAAAAAATATGGGCGTAGAGGGCGCGCCGAGCCCTTTCCAATGACCCCGGTCCGGTTCTCCTAGGTGCTATAGTTTCGGAGAAAAAAATTGTTAAAGAAAAATTTTTTTTTCCTTTGTTCCCTTTAAACCGTTATAACTCGGCTCCTATTGGTCCGATCTGGACGAAAAAAATATGGGCGTAGAGGGCGCGACGAGCCCTTTCCAATGACCCCGGTCCGGTTCTCCTAGGTGCTATAGTTTCGGAGAAAAAAATTGTTAAAGAAAAATTTTTTTTTCCTTTGTTCCCTTTAAACCGTTATAACTCGGCTCCTATTGGTCCGATCTGGACGAAAAAAATATGGGCGTAGAGGGCGCGACGAGCCCTTTCCAACGACCCCGGTCCGGTTCTCCTAGGTGCTATAGTTTCGGAGAAAAAAATTGTTAAAGAAAAATTTTTTTTTCCTTTGTTCCCTTTAAACCGTTATAACTCGGCTCCTATTGGTCCGATCTGGACGAAAAAAATATGGGCGTAGAGGGCGCGACGAGCCCTTTCCAATGACCCCGGTCCGGTTCTCCTAGGTGCTATAGTTTCGGAGAAAAAAATTGTTAAAGAAAAATTTTGTTTTCCTTTGTTCCCTTTAAACCGTTATAACTCGGCTCCTATTGGTCCGATCTGGACGAAAAAAATATGGGCGTAGAGGGCGCGACGAGCCCTTTCCAATGACCCCGGTCCGGTTCTCCTAGGTGCTATAGTTTCGGAGAAAAAAATTGTTAAAGAAAAATTTTTTTTTCCTTTGTTCCCTTTAAACCGTTATAACTCGGCTCCTATTGGTCCGATCTGGACGAAAAAAATATGGGCGTAGAGGGCGCGAGGAGCCCTTTCCAATGACCCCGGTCCGGTTCTCCTAGGTGCTATAGTTTCGGAGAAAAAAATTGTTAAAGAAAAATTTTTTTTTCCTTTGTTCCCTTTAAACCGTTATAACTCGGCTCCTATTGGTCCGATCTGGACGAAAAAAATATGGGCGTAGAGGGCGCGACGAGCCCTTTCCAATGACCCCGGTACGGTTCTCCTAGGTGCTATAGTTTCGGAGAAAAAAATTGTTAAAGAAAAATTTTTTTTTCCTTTGTTCCCTTTAAACCGTTATAACTCGGCTCCTATTGGTCCGATCTGGACGAAAAAAATATGGGCGTAGAGGGCGCGACGAGCCCTTTCCAATGACCCCGGTCCGGTTCTCCTAGGTGCTATAGTCTCGGAGAAACAAATTGTTAAAGAAAAATTTTTTTTTCCTTTGTTCCGTTTAAACCGTTATAAGTCGGCTCCTATTGGTCCGATCTGGACGAAAAAAATATGGGCGCAGAGGGCGCGACGAGCCCTTTCCAATGACCCCGGTCCGGTTCTCCTAGGTGCTATAGTTTCGGAGAAAAAAATTGTTAAATAAAAATTTTTTTTTCCTTTGTTCCCTTTAAACCGTTATAACTCGGCTCCTATTGGTCCGATCTGGATGAAAAAAATATGGGCGTAGAGGGCGCGACGAGCCCTTTCCAATGACCCCGGTCCGGTTCTCCTAGGTGCTATAGTTTCGGAGAAAAAAATTGTTAAAGAAAAATTTTTTTTTCCTTTGTTCCCTTTAAACCGTTATAACTCGGCTCCTATTGGTCCGATCTGGACGAAAAAAATATGGGCGTAGAGGGCGCGACGAGCCCTTTCCAACGACCCCGGTCCGGTTCTCCTAGGTGCTATAGTTTCGGAGAAAAAAATTGTTAAATAAAAATTTTTTTTTCCTTTGTTCCCTTTAAACCGTTATAACTCGGCTCCTATTGGTCCGATCTGGACGAAAAAAATATGGGCGTAGAGGGCGCGCCGAGCCCTTTCCAATGACCCCGGTCCGGTTCTCCTAGGTGCTATAGTTTCGGAGAAAAAAATTGTTAAAGAAAAATTTTTTTTTCCTTTGTTCCCTTTAAACCGTTATAACTCGGCTCCTATTGGTCCGATCTGGACGAAAAAAATATGGGCGTAGAGGGCGCGACGAGCCCTTTCCAATGACCCCGGTCCGGTTCTCCTAGGTGCTATAGTTTCGGAGAAAAAAATTGTTAAAGAAAAATTTTTTTTTCCTTTGTTCCCTTTAAACCGTTATAACTCGGCTCCTATTGGTCCGATCTGGACGAAAAAAATATGGGCGTAGAGGGCGCGACGAGCCCTTTCCAATGACCCCGGTCCGGTTCTCCTAGGTGCTATAGTTTCGGAGAAAAAAATTGTTAAAGAAAAATTTTTTTTTCCTTTGTTCCCTTTAAACCGTTATAACTCGGCTCCTATTGGTCCGATCTGGACGAAAAAAATATGGGCGTAGAGGGCGCGACGAGCCCTTTCCAATGACCCCGGTCCGGTTCTCCTAGGTGCTACAGTTTCGGAGAAAAAAATTGTTAAAGAAAAATTTCTTTTTCCTTTGTTCCCTTTAAACCGTTATAACTCGGCTCCTATTGGTCCGATCTGGACGAAAAAAATATGGGCGTAGAGGGCGCGACGAGCCCTTTCCAATGACCCCGGTCCGGTTCTCCTAGGTGCTATAGTCTCGGAGAAACAAATTGTTAAAGAAAAATTTTTTTTTCCTTTGTTCCCTTTAAACCGTTATAAGTCGGCTCCTATTGGTCCGATCTGGACGAAAAAAATATGGGCGCAGAGGGCGCGACGAGCCCTTTACAATGACCCCGGTCCGGTTCTCCTAGGTGCTATAGTTTCGGAGAAAAAAATTGTTAAATAAAAATTTTTCTTTCCTTTGTTCCCTTTAAACCGTTATAACTCGGCTCCTATTGGTCCGATCTGGACGAAAAAAATATGGGCGTAGAGGGCGCGACGAGCCCTTTCCAATGACCCCGGTCCGGTTCTCCTAGGTGCTATAGTTTCGGAGAAAAAAATTGTTAAAGAAAAATTTTTTTTTCCTTTGTTCCCTTTAAACCGTTATAACTCGGCTCCTATTGGTCCGATCTGGACGAAAAAAATATGGGCGTAGAGGGCGTGACGAGCCCTTTCCAATGACCCCGGTCCGGTTCTCCTAGGTGCTATAGTTTCGGAGAAAAAAATTGTTAAATAAAAATTTTTCTTTCCTTTGTTCCCTTTAAACCGTTATAACTCGGCTCCTATTGGTCCGATCTGGACGAAAAAAATATGGGCGTAGAGGGCGCGACGAGCCCTTTCCAATGACCCCGGTCCGGTTCTCCTAGGTGCTATAGTTTCGGAGAAAAAAATTGTTAAAGAAAAATTTTTTTTTCCTTTGTTCCCTTTAAACCGTTATAACTCGGCTCCTATTGGTCCGATCTGGACGAAAAAAATATGGGCGTAGAGGGCGTGACGAGCCCTTTCCAATGACCCCGGTCCGGTTCTCCTAGGTGCTATAGTTTCGGAGAAAAAAATTGTTAAAGAAAAATATTGTTTTCCTTTGTTCCCTTTAAACCGTTATAACTCGGCTCCTATTGGTCCGATCTGGACGAAAAAAATATGGGCGCAGAGGGCGCGACGAGCCCTTTCCAACGACCCCGGTCCGGTTGTCCTAGGTGCTATAGTTTCGGAGAAAAAAATTGTTAAAGAAAAATTTTTTTTTCCTTTGTTCCCTTTAAACCGTTATAACTCGGCTCCTATTGGTCCGATCTGGACGAAAAAAATATGGGCGTAGAGGGCGCGACGAGCCCTTTCCAATGACCCCGGTCCGGTTCTCCGAGGTGCTATAGTTTCGGAGAAAAAAATTGTTAAAGAAAAATTTTGTTTTCCTTTGTTCCCTTTAAACCGTTATAACTCGGCTCCTATTGGTCCGATCTGGACGAAAAAAATATGGGCGTAGAGGCCGCGACGAGCCCTTTCCAATTACCCCGGTCCGGTTCTCCTAGGTGCTATAGTTTCGGAGAAAAAAATTGTTAAAGAAAAATTTTTTTTTCCTTTGTTCCCTTTAAACCGTTATAACTCGGCTCCTATTGGTCCGATCTGGACGAAAAAAATATGGGCGTAGAGGGCGCGACGAGCCCTTTCCAACGACCCCGGTCCGGTTCTCCTAGGTGCTATAGTTTCGGAGAAAAAAATTGTTAAATAAAAATTTTTTTTTCCTTTGTTCCCTTTAAACCGTTATAACTCGGCGCCTATTGGTCCGATCTGGACGAAAAAAATATGGGCGTAGAGGGCGCGACGAGCCCTTTCCAATGACCCCGGTCCGGTTCTCCTAGGTCCTATAGTTTCGGAGAAAAAAATTGTTAAAGAAAAATTTTTTTTTCCATTGTTCCCTTTAAACCGTTATAACTCGGCTCCTATTGGTCCGATCTGGACGAAAAAAATATGGGCGTAGAGGGCGCGACGAGCCCTTTCCAATGACCCCTATCCGGTTCTCCTAGGTGCTATAGTTTCGGAGAAAAAAATTGTTAAAAAAAATTTTTTTTTCCTTTGTTCCCTTTAAACCGTTATAACTCGGCTCCTATTGGTCCGATCTGGACGAAAAAAATATCGGCGTAGAGGGCGCGACGAGCCCTTTCCAACGACCCCGGTCCTGTTCTCCTAGGTGCTATAGTTTGGGAGAAAAAAATTGTTAAAGAAAAATTTTTTTTTCCTTTGTTCCCTTTAAACCGTTATAACTCGGCTCCTATTGATCTGATCTGGACGGAAAAAATATGGGCGTAGAGGGCGCGACGAGCCCTTTCCAATGACCCCGGTCCGGTTCTCCTAGGTGCTATAGTTTCGGAGAAAAAAATTGTTAAAGAAAAATTTTTTTTTCCTTTGTTCCCTTTAAACCGTTATAACTCGGCTCCTATTGGTCCGATCTGGACGAAAAAAATATGGGCGTAGAGGGCGCGACGAGCCCTTTCCAATGACCCCGGTCCGGTTCTCCTAGGTGCTATAGTTTCGGAGAAAAAAATTGTTAAAGAAAAATTTTTTTTTCCTTTGTTCCCTTTAAACCGTTATAACTCGGCTCCTATTGGTCCGATCTGGACGAAAAAAATATGGGCGTAGAGGGCGCGACGAGCCCTTTCCAATGACCCCGGTCCGGTTCTCCTAGGTGCTATAGTTTCGGAGAAAAAAATTGTTAAAGAAAAATTTTTTTTTCCTTTGTTCCCTTTAAACCGTTATAACTCGGCTCCTATTGGTCCGATCTGGACGAAAAAAATATGGGCGTAGAGGGCGCGACGAGCCCTTTCCAATGACCCCGGTCCGGTTCTCCTAGGTGCTACAGTTTCGGAGAAAAAAATTGTTAAAGAAAAATTTCTTTTTCCTTTGTTCCCTTTAAACCGTTATAACTCGGCTCCTATTGGTCCGATCTGGACGAAAAAAATATGGGCGTAGAGGGCGCGACGAGCCCTTTCCAATGACCCCGGTCCGGTTCTCCTAGGTGCTATAGTCTCGGAGAAACAAATTGTTAAAGAAAAATTTTTTTTTCCTTTGTTCCCTTTAAACCGTTATAAGTCGGCTCCTATTGGTCCGATCTGGACGAAAAAAATATGGGCGCAGAGGGCGCGACGAGCCCTTTACAATGACCCCGGTCCGGTTCTCCTAGGTGCTATAGTTTCGGAGAAAAAAATTGTTAAATAAAAATTTTTCTTTCCTTTGTTCCCTTTAAACCGTTATAACTCGGCTCCTATTGGTCCGATCTGGACGAAAAAAATATGGGCGTAGAGGGCGCGACGAGCCCTTTCCAATGACCCCGGTCCGGTTCTCCTAGGTGCTATAGTTTCGGAGAAAAAAATTGTTAAAGAAAAATTTTTTTTTCCTTTGTTCCCTTTAAACCGTTATAACTCGGCTCCTATTGGTCCGATCTGGACGAAAAAAATATGGGCGTAGAGGGCGTGACGAGCCCTTTCCAATGACCCCGGTCCGGTTCTCCTAGGTGCTATAGTTTCGGAGAAAAAAATTGTTAAATAAAAATTTTTCTTTCCTTTGTTCCCTTTAAACCGTTATAACTCGGCTCCTATTGGTCCGATCTGGACGAAAAAAATATGGGCGTAGAGGGCGCGACGAGCCCTTTCCAATGACCCCGGTCCGGTTCTCCTAGGTGCTATAGTTTCGGAGAAAAAAATTGTTAAAGAAAAATTTTTTTTTCCTTTGTTCCCTTTAAACCGTTATAACTCGGCTCCTATTGGTCCGATCTGGACGAAAAAAATATGGGCGTAGAGGGCGTGACGAGCCCTTTCCAATGACCCCGGTGCGGTTCTCCTAGGTGCTATAGTTTCGGAGAAAAAAATTGTTAAAGAAAAATATTGTTTTCCTTTGTTCCCTTTAAACCGTTATAACTCGGCTCCTATTGGTCCGATCTGGACGAAAAAAATATGGGCGCAGAGAGCGCGACGAGCCCTTTCCAACGACCCCGGTCCGGTTGTCCTAGGTGCTATAGTTTCGGAGAAAAAAATTGTTAAAGAAAAATTTTTTTTTCCTTTGTTCCCTTTAAACCGTTATAACTCGGCTCCTATTGGTCCGATCTGGACGAAAAAAATATGGGCGTAGAGGGCGCGACGAGCCCTTTCCAATGACCCCGGTCCGGTTCTCCGAGGTGCTATAGTTTCGGAGAAAAAAATTGTTAAAGAAAAATTTTGTTTTCCTTTGTTCCCTTTAAACCGTTATAACTCGGCTCCTATTGGTCCGATCTGGACGAAAAAAATATGGGCGTAGAGGCCGCGACGAGCCCTTTCCAATTACCCCGGTCCGGTTCTCCTAGGTGCTATAGTTTCGGAGAAAAAAATTGTTAAAGAAAAATTTTTTTTTCCTTTGTTCCCTTTAAACCGTTATAACTCGGCTCCTATTGGTCCGATCTGGACGAAAAAAATATGGGCGTAGAGGGCGCGACGAGCCCTTTCCAATGACCCCGGTCCGGTTCTCCTAGGTGCTATAGTCTCGGAGAAACAAATTGTTAAAGAAAAATTTTTTTTTCCTTTGTTCCCTTTAAACCGTTATAACTCGGCTCCTATTGGTCCGATCTGGACGAAAAAAATATGGGCGTAGAGGGCGCGACGAGCCCTTTCCAACGACCCCGGTCCGGTTCTCCTAGGTGCTATAGTTTCGGAGAAAAAAATTGTTAAATAAAAATTTTTTTTTCCTTTGTTCCCTTTAAACCGTTATAACTCGGCGCCTATTGGTCCGATCTGGACGAAAAAAATATGGGCGTAGAGGGCGCGACGAGCCCTTTCCAATGACCCCGGTCCGGTTCTCCTAGGTCCTATAGTTTCGGAGAAAAAAATTGTTAAAGAAAAATTTTTTTTTCCATTGTTCCCTTTAAACCGTTATAACTCGGCTCCTATTGGTCCGATCTGGACGAAAAAAATATGGGCGTAGAGGGCGCGACGAGCCCTTTCCAATGACCCCGGTCCGGTTCTCCTAGGTGCTATAGTTTCGGAGAAAAAAATTGTTAAAAAAAATTTTTTTTTCCTTTGTTCCCTTTAAACCGTTATAACTCGGCTCCTATTGGTCCGATCTGGACGAAAAAAATATCGGCGTAGAGGGCGCGACGAGCCCTTTCCAACGACCCCGGTCCTGTTCTCCTAGGTGCTATAGTTTGGGAGAAAAAAATTGTTAAAGAAAAATTTTTTTTTCCTTTGTTCCCTTTAAACCGTTATAACTCGGCTCCTATTGATCTGATCTGGACGGAAAAAATATGGGCGTAGAGGGCGCGACGAGCCCTTTCCAATGACCCCGGTCCGGTTCTCCTAGGTGCTATAGTTTCGGAGAAAAAAATTGTTAAAGAAAAATTTTTTTTCCCTTTGTTCCCTTTAAACCGTTATAACTCGGCTCCTATTGGTCCGATCTGGACGAAAAAAATATGGGCGTAGAGGGCGCGACGAGCCCTTTCCAATGACCCCGGTCCGGTTCTCCTAGGTGCTATAGTTTCGGAGAAAAAAATTGTTAAAGAAAAATTTTTTTTTCCTTTGTTCCCTTTAAACCGTTATAACTCGGCTCCTATTGGTCCAATCTGGACGAATAAAATATGGGCGTAGAGGGCGCGACGAGCCCTTTCCAATGACCCCGGTCCGGTTCTCCTAGGTGCTACAGTCTCGGAGAAACAAATTGTTAAAGAAAAATTTTTTTTTCCTTTGTTCCATTTAAACCGTTATAAGTCGGCTCCTATTGGTCCGATCTGGACGAAAAAAATATGGGCGCAGAGGGCGCGACGAGCCCTTTCCAATGACCCCGGTCCGGTTCTCCTAGGTGCTATAGTTTCGGAGAAAAAAATTGTTAAATAAAAATTTTTTTTTCCTTTGTTCCCTTTAAACCGTTATAACTCGGCTCCTATTGGTCCGATCTGGACGAAAAAAATATGGGCGCAGAGGGCGCGACGAGCCCTTTCCAATGACCCCGGTCCGGTTCTCCTAGGTGCTATAGTTTCGGAGAAAAAAATTGTTAAATAAAAATTTTTTTTTCCTTTGTTCCCTTTAAACCGTTATAACTCGGCTCCTATTGGTCCGATCTGGATGAAAAAAATATGGGCGTAGAGGGCGCGACGAGCCCTTTCCAATGACCCCGGTCCGGTTCTCCTAGGTGCTATAGTTTCGGAGAAAAAAATTGTTAAAGAAAAATTTTTTTTTCCTTTGTTCCCTTTAAACCGTTATAACTCGGCTCCTATTGGTCCGATCTGGACGAAAAAAATATGGGCGTAGAGGGCGCGACGAGCCCTTTCCAACGACCCCGGTCCGGTTCTCCTAGGTGCTATAGTTTCGGAGAAAAAAATTGTTAAATAAAAATTTTTTTTTCCTTTGTTCCCTTTAAACCGTTATAACTCGGCTCCTATTGGTCCGATCTGGACGAAAAAAATATGGGCGTAGAGGGCGCGCCGAGCCCTTTCCAATGACCCCGGTCCGGTTCTCCTAGGTGCTATAGTTTCGGAGAAAAAAATTGTTAAAGAAAAATTTTTTTTTCCTTTGTTCCCTTTAAACCGTTATAACTCGGCTCCTATTGGTCCGATCTGGACGAAAAAAATATGGGCGTAGAGGGCGCGACGAGCCCTTTCCAATGACCCCGGTCCGGTTCTCCTAGGTGCTATAGTTTCGGAGAAAAAAATTGTTAAAGAAAAATTTTTTTTTCCTTTGTTCCCTTTAAACCGTTATAACTCGGCTCCTATTGGTCCGATCTGGACGAAAAAAATATGGGCGTAGAGGGCGCGACGAGCCCTTTCCAATGACCCCGGTCCGGTTCTCCTAGGTGCTATAGTCTCGGAGAAACAAATTGTTAAAGAAAAATTTTTTTTTCCTTTGTTCCCTTTAAACCGTTATAAGTCGGCTCCTATTGGTCCGATCTGGACGAAAAAAATATGGGCGCAGAGGGCGCGACGAGCCCTTTCCAATGACCCCGGTCCGGTTCTCCTAGGTGCAATAGTTTCGGAGAAAAAAATTGTTAAATAAAAATTTTTTTTTCCTTTGTTCCCTTTAAACCGTTATAACTCGGCTCCTATTGGTCCGATCTGGACGAAAAAAATATGGGCGTAGAGGGCGCGACGAGCCCTTTCCAATGACCCCGGTCCGGTTCTCCTAGGTGCTATAGTTTCGGAGAAAAAAATTGTTAAAGAAAAATTTTTTTTTCCTTTGTTCCCTTTAAACCGTTATAACTCGGCTCCTATTGGTCCGATCTGGACGAAAAAAATATGGGCGTAGAGGGCGCGACGAGCCCTTTCCAATGACCCCGGTCCGGTTCTCCTAGGTGCTATAGTTTCGGAGAAAAAAATTGTTAAAGAAAAATATTGTTTTCCTTTGTTCCCTTTAAACCGTTATAACTCGGCTCCTATTGGTCCGATCTGGACGAAAAAAATATGGGCGTAGAGGGCGCGACGAGCCCTTTCCAACGACCCCGGTCCGGTTGTCCTAGGTGCTATAGTTTCGGAGAAAAAAATTGTTAAAGAAAAATTTTTTTTTCCTTTGTTCCCTTTAAACCGTTATAACTCGGCTCCTATTGGTCCGATCTGGACGAAAAAAATATGGGCGTAGAGGGCGCGACGAGCCCTTTCCAATGACCCCGGTCCGGTTCTCCTAGGTGCTATAGTCTCGGAGAAACAAATTGTTAAAGAAAAATTTTTTTTTCCTTTGTTCCCTTTAAACCGTTATAACTCGGCTCCTATTGGTCCGATCTGGACGAAAAAAATATGGGCGTAGAGGGCGCGACGAGCCCTTTCCAACGACCCCGGTCCGGTTCTCCTAGGTGCTATAGTTTCGGAGAAAAAAATTGTTAAATAAAAATTTTTTTTTCCTTTGTTCCCTTTAAACCGTTATAACTCGGCTCCTGTTGGTCCGATCTGGACGAAAAAAATATGGGCGTAGAGGGCGCGACGAGCCCTTTCCAATGACCCCGGTCCGGTTCTCCTAGGTGCTATAGTTTCGGAGAAAAAAATTGTTAAAGAAAAATTTTTTTTTCCTTTGTTCCCTTTAAACCGTTATAACTCGGCTCCTATTGGTCCGATCTGGACGAAAAAAATATGGGCGTAGAGGGCGCGACGAGCCCTTTCCAATGACCCCGGTCCGGTTCTCCTAGGTGCTATAGTTTCGGAGAAAAAAATTGTTAAAGAAAAATTTTTTTTTCCTTTGTTCCCTTTAAACCGTTATAACTCGGCTCCTATTAGTCCGATCTGGACGAAAAAAATATGGGCGTAGAGGGCGCGACGAGCCCTTTCCAATGACCCCGGTCCGGTTCTCCTAGGTGCTATAGTTTCGGAGAAAAAAATTGTTAAAGAAAAATTTTTTTTTCCTTTGTTCCCTTTAAACCGTTATAACTCGGCTCCTACTAGTCCGATCTGGACGAAAAAAATATGGGCGTAGAGGGCGCGACGAGCCCTTTCCAATGACCCCGGTCCGGTTCTCCTAGGTGCTATAGTTTCGGAGAAAAAAATTGTTAAAGAAAAATTTTTTTTTCCTTTGTTCCCTTTAAACCGTTATAACTCGGCTCCTATTGGTCCGATCTGGACGAAAAAAATATGGGCGTAGAGGGCGCGACGAGCCCTTTCCAATGACCCCGGTCCGGTTCTCCTAGGTGCTATAGTTTCGGAGAAAAAAATTGTTAAAGAAAAATTTTTTTTTCCTTTGTTCCCTTTAAACCGTTATAACTCGGCTCCTATTGGTCCGATCTGGACGAAAAAAATATGGGCGTAGAGGGCGCGACGAGCCCTTTCCAATGACCCCGGTCCGGTTCTCCTAGGTGCTATAGTTTCGGAGAAAAAAATTGTTAAAGAAAAATTTTTTTTTCCTTTGTTCCCTTTAAACCGTTATAACTCGGCTCCTATTGGTCCGATCTGGACGAAAAAAATATGGGCGTAGAGGGCGCGACGAGCCCTTTCCAATGACCCCGGTCCGGTTCTCCTAGGTGCTATAGTTTCGGAGAAAAAGATTGTTAAAAAAAAAATTTTTTTTTCCTTTGTTCCCTTTTACCGTTATAACTCGGCTCCTATTGGTCCGATCTGGACGAAAAAAATATGGGCGTAGAGGGCGCGACGAGCCCTTTCCAATGACCCCGGTCCGGTTCTCCTAGGTGCTATAGTTTCGGAGAAAAAAATTGTTAAAGAAAAATTTTTTTTTCCTTTGTTCCCTTTAAACCGTTATAACTCGGCTCCTATTGGTCCGATCTGGACGAAAAAAATATGGGCGTAGGGGGCGCGACGAGCCCTTTCCAGTGACCCCGGTCCGGTTCTCCTAGGTGCTATAGTTTCGGAGAAAAAAATTGTTAAAGAAAAATTTTTTTTTCCTTTGTTCCCTTTAAACCGTTATAACTCGGCTCCTATTGGTCCGATCTGGACCAAAAAAATATGGGCGTAGAGGGCGCGACGAGCCCTTTCCAATGACCCCGGTCCGGTTCTCCTAGGTGCTATAGTTTCGGAGAAAAAAATTGTTAAAGAAAAATTTTTTTTTCCTTTGTTCCCTTTAAACCGCTATAACTCGGCTCCTATTGGTCCGATCTGGACGAAAAAAATATGGGCGTAGAGGGCGCGAGGAGCCCTTTCCAATGACCCCGGTCCGGTTCTCCTAGGTGCTATAGTTTCGGAGAAAAAAATTGTTAAAGAAAAATTTTTTTTTCCTTTGTTCCCTTTAAACCGTTATAACTCGGCTCCTATTAGTCCGATCTGGACGAAAAAAATATGGGCGTAGAGGGCGCGACGAGCCCTTTCCAATGACCCCGGTCCGGTTCTCCTAGGTGCAATAGTTTCGGAGAAAAAAATTGTTAAAGAAAAATTTTTTTTTCCTTTGTTCCCTTTAAACCGTTATAACTCGGCTCCTATTGGTCCGATCTGGACGAAAAAAATATGGGCGTAGAGGGCGCGACGAGCACTTTCCAATGACCCCGGTCCGGTTCTCCTAGGTGCTATAGTTTCGGAGAAAAAAATTGTTAAAGAAAAATTTTTTTTTCCTTTGTTCCCTTTAAACCGTTATAACTCGGCTCCTATTGGTCCGATCTGGACGAAAAAAATATGGGCGTAGAGGGCGCGACGAGCCCTTTCCAGTGACCCCGGTCCGGTTCACCTAGGTGCTATAGTTTCGGAGAAAAAAATTGTTAAAGAAAAATTTTTTTTTCCTTTGTTCCCTTTAAACCGTTATAACTCGGCTCCTATTGGTCCGATCTGGACGAAAAAAATATGGGCGTAGAGGGCGCGACGAGCCCTTTCCAGTGACCCCGGTCCGGTTCACCTAGGTGCTATAGTTTCGGAGAAAAAAATTGTTAAAGAAAAATTTTTTTTCCTTTGATCCCTTTAAACCGTTATAACTCGTGACGTCACGGACGTCCGGAACAACGCCGTAGCGTCTGTCACCGATCGGTGACGTCACAGACGTCCGAAACTTCGCCGTAGCGTCTGCGACCGATCGGTGACGTCACAGACCACCGAAACAACGCCGTACCGTCTGTCACCGATCGGTGACGTCACAGACGTCCGAAACTTCGCCGTAGCGTCTGCGACCGATCGGTGACGTCACAGACCACCGAAACAACGCCGTACCGTGTGTCATCGATCTGTGACGTCACAGTCCACCGAAACAACGCCGTAGCGTCTGCCACCGATCGGTGACGTCACAGACCACCGAAACAACGCCGTACCGTCCGTGACCGATCGGTGACGTCACAGACGTCCGGAACAACGCCGTACCGTCTGTCACCGATCGGTGACGTCACAGATGTCAGAAACAACGGCGTAGCGTCTGCCACCGATCGGTGACGTCACAGACCACCGAAACAACGCCGTACCGTCTGCCACCGATCGGTGACGTCACAGACCACCGAAACAACGCCGTACCGTCTGTCACCGATCGGTGACGTCACAGACGTCCGAAACTTCGCCGTAGCGTCTGCGACCGATCGGTGACGTCACAGACGTCCGGAACAACGCCGTAGCGTCTGCCACCGATCGGTGACGTCACGGACCACCGAAACAACGCCGCACCGTCTGTGACCGATCGGTGACGTCACAGACGTCCGGAACAGCGCCGTACCGTCTGTCACCGATCGGTGACGTCACAGACCACCGAAACAACGCCGTAGCGTCTGCGACCGATCGGTGACGTCACAGACCATCGAATCTTCGCCGTAGCGTCTGCGACCGATCGGTGACGTCACAGACCACCGGAACAACGCCGTACCGTCTGTCACCGATCGGTGACGTCACAGATGTCAGAAACAACGCCGTAGCGTCTGCCACCGATCGGTGACGTCACAGACCACCGAAACAACGCCGTACCGTGTGTCATCGATCCGTGACGTCACAGTCCACCGAAACTTCGCCGTAGCGTCTGCGACCGATCGGTGACGTCACAGACCACCGAAACTTCGCCGTAGCGTCTGCGACCGATCGGTGACGTCACATACCACCGAAACAACGCCGTACCGTGTGTCATCGATCCGTGACGTCACAGTCCACCGAAACAACGCCGTAGCGTTTGCGACCGATCGGTGACGTCACAGACCGCCGAAACAACGCCGTAGCGTCTGCGACCGATCGGTGACGTCACAGACCACCGAAACTTCGCCGTAGCGTCTGCGACCGATCGATGACGTCACAGACCACCGAAACAACGCTGTAGCGTCTGCCACCGATCGGTGACGTCACAGACCACCGAAACAACGCCGTACCGTCTGTGACCGATCGGTGACGTCACAGACGTCCGGAACAACGCCGTACCGTCTGTCACCGATCGGTGACGTCACAGACCACCGAAACAACGCCGTACCGTGTGTCATCGATCTGTGACGTCACAGTCCACCGAAACAACGCCGTAGCGTCTGCCACCGATCGGTGACGTCACAGACCACCGAAACAACGCCGTACCGTCCGTTACCGATCGGTGACGTCACAGACGTCCGGAACAACGCCGTACCGTCTGTCACCGATCGGTGACGTCACAGACGTCCGAAACTTCGCCGTAGCGTCTGCGACCGATCGGTGACGTCACAGACCACCGAAACTTCGCCGTAGCGTCTGCGACCGATCGGTGACGTCACAGACCACCGAAACAACGCCGTACCGTCTGTCACCGATCGGTGACGTCACAGATGTCAGAAACAACGGCGTAGCGTCTGCCACCGATCGGTGACGTCACAGACCACCGAAACTACGCCGTAGCGTCTGCGACCGATCGATGACGTCACAGACCACCGAAACAACGCTGTAGCGTCTGCCACCGATCGGTGACGTCACAGACCACCGAAACAACGCCGTACCGTCTGTGACCGATCGGTGACGTCACAGACGTCCGGAACAACGCCGTACCGTCTGTCACCGATCGGTGACGTCACAGACCACCGAAACAACGCCGTACCGTGTGTCATCGATCTGTGACGTCACAGTCCACCGAAACAACGCCGTAGCGTCTGCCACCGATCGGTGACGTCACAGACCACCGAAACAACGCCGTACCGTCCGTTACCGATCGGTGACGTCACAGACGTCCGGAACAACGCCGTACCGTCTGTCACCGATCGGTGACGTCACAGACGTCCGAAACTTCGCCGTAGCGTCTGCGACCGATCGGTGACGTCACAGACCACCGAAACTTCGCCGTAGCGTCTGCGACCGATCGGTGACGTCACAGACCACCGAAACAACGCCGTACCGTCTGTCACCGATCGGTGACGTCACAGATGTCAGAAACAACGGCGTAGCGTCTGCCACCGATCGGTGACGTCACAGACCACCGAAACAACGCCGTACCGTCTGTCACCGATCGGTGACGTCACAGACGTCCGAAACTTCGCCGTAGCGTCTGCGACCGATCGGTGACGTCACAGACGTCCGGAACAACGCCGTAGCGTCTGCCACCGATCGGTGACGTCACAGACCACCGAAACAACGCCGTACCGTCTGTCACCGATCGGTGACGTCACAGATGTCAGAAACAACGGCGTAGCGTCTGCCACCGATCGGTGACGTCACAGACCACCGAAACAACGCCGTACCGTCTGTCACCGATCGGTGACGTCACAGACGTCCGAAACTTCGCCGTAGCGTCTGCGACCGATCGGTGACGTCACAGATGTCAGAAACAACGGCGTAGCGTCTGCCACCGATCGGTGACGTCACAGACCACCGAAACAACGCCGTACCGTCTGTCACCGATCGGTGACGTCACAGACGTCCGAAACTTCGCCGTAGCGTCTGCGACCGATCGGTGACGTCACAGACGTCCGGAACAACGCCGTAGCGTCTGCCACCGATCGGTGACGTCACAGACCACCGAAACAACGCCGTACCGTCTGTCACCGATCGGTGACGTCACAGATGTCAGAAACAACGGCGTAGCGTCTGCCACCGATCGGTGACGTCACAGACCACCGAAACAACGCCGTACCGTCTGTCACCGATCGGTGACGTCACAGACGTCCGAAACTTCGCCGTAGCGTCTGCGACCGATCGGTGACGTCACAGACGTCCGGAACAACGCCGTAGCGTCTGCCACCGATCGGTGACGTCACGGACCACCGAAACAACGCCGCACCGTCTGTTACCGATCGGTGACGTCACAGACGTCCGAAACTTCGCCGTAGCGTCTGCGACCGATCGGTGACGTCACAGACCACCGGAACAACGCCGTACCGTCTGTCACCGATCGGTGACGTCACAGATGTCGGAAACAACGCCGTAGCGTCTGCCACCGATCGGTGACGTCACAGACCACCGAAACAACGCCGTACCGTGTGTCATCGATCCGTGACGTCACAGTCCACCGAAACTTCGCCGTAGCGTCTGCGACCGATCGGTGACGTCACAGACCACCGAAACTTCGCCGTAGCTTCTGCGACCGATCGGTGACGTCACATACCACCGAAACAACGCCGTACCGTGTGTCATCGATCCGTGACGTCACAGTCCACCGAAACAACGCCGTAGCGTTTGCGACCGATCGGTGACGTCACAGACCGCCGAAACAACGCCTTACCGTCTATCACCGATCGGTGATGTCGCAGATGTCAGAAACAACGGCGTAGCGTCTGCCACCGATCGGTGACGTCACAGACCACCGAAACAACGCCGTACCGTCTGTTACCGATCGGTGACGTCACAGACGTCCGAAACTTCGCCGTAGCGTCTGCGACCGATCGGTGACGTCACAGACCACCGAAACTTCGCCGTAGCGTCTGAGACCGATCGGTGACGTCACAGACCATCGAAACTTCGCCGTAGCGTCTGCGACCGATCGGTGACGTCACAGACCACCGGAACAACGCCGTACCGTCTGTCACCGATCGGTGACGTCACAGATGTCAGAAACAACGCCGTAGCGTCTGTGACCGATCGGTGACGTCACAGACGTCCGGAACAGCGCCGTACCGTCTGTCACCGATCGGTGACGTCACAGACCACCGAAACAACGCCGTAGCGTCTGCGACCGATCGGTGACGTCACAGACCATCGAAACTTCGCCGTAGCGTCTGCGACCGATCGGTGACGTCACAGACCACCGAAACAACGCCGTACCGTCTGTCACCGATCGGTGACGTCACAGATGTCAGAAACAACGCCGTAGCGTCTGCCACCGATCGGTGACGTCACAGACCACCGAAACAACGCCGTACCGTGTGTCATCGATCCGTGACGTCACAGTCCACCGAAACTTCGCCGTAGCGTCTGCGACCGATCGGTGACGTCACAGACCACCGAAACTTCGCCGTAGCGTCTGCGACCGATCGGTGACGTCACATACCACCGAAACAACGCCGTACCGTGTGTCATCGATCCGTGACGTCACAGTCCACCGAAACAACGCCGTAGCGTTTGCGACCGATCGGTGACGTCACAGACCGCCGAAACAACGCCGTAGCGTCTGCGACCGATCGGTGACGTCACAGACCACCGAAACTTCGCCGTAGCGTCTGCGACCGATCGATGACGTCACAGACCACCGAAACAACGCTGTAGCGTCTGCCACCGATCGGTGACGTCACAGACCACCGAAACAACGCCGTACCGTCTGTGACCGATCGGTGACGTCACAGATGTCAGAAACAACGGCGTAGCGTCTGCCACCGATCGGTGACGTCACAGACCACCGAAACAACGCCGTACCGTCTGTCACCGATCGGTGACGTCACAGACGTCCGAAACTTCGCCGTAGCGTCTGCGACCGATCGGTGACGTCACAGATGTCAGAAACAACGGCGTAGCGTCTGCCACCGATCGGTGACGTCACAGACCACCGAAACAACGCCGTACCGTCTGTCACCGATCGGTGACGTCACAGACGTCCGAAACTTCGCCGTAGCGTCTGCGACCGATCGGTGACGTCACAGACGTCCGGAACAACGCCGTAGCGTCTGCCACCGATCGGTGACGTCACGGACCACCGAAACAACGCCGCACCGTCTGTTACCGATCGGTGACGTCACAGACGTCCGAAACTTCGCCGTAGCGTCTGCGACCGATCGGTGACGTCACAGACCACCGGAACAACGCCGTACCGTCTGTCACCGATCGGTGACGTCACAGATGTCGGAAACAACGCCGTAGCGTCTGCCACCGATCGGTGACGTCACAGACCACCGAAACAACGCCGTACCGTGTGTCATCGATCCGTGACGTCACAGTCCACCGAAACTTCGCCGTAGCGTCTGCGACCGATCGGTGACGTCACAGACCACCGAAACTTCGCCGTAGCTTCTGCGACCGATCGGTGACGTCACATACCACCGAAACAACGCCGTACCGTGTGTCATCGATCCGTGACGTCACAGTCCACCGAAACAACGCCGTAGCGTTTGCGACCGATCGGTGACGTCACAGACCGCCGAAACAACGCCTTACCGTCTATCACCGATCGGTGACGTCGCAGATGTCAGAAACAACGGCGTAGCGTCTGCCACCGATCGGTGACGTCACAGACCACCGAAACAACGCCGTACCGTCTGTTACCGATCGGTGACGTCACAGACGTCCGAAACTTCGCCGTAGCGTCTGCGACCGATCGGTGACGTCACAGACCACCGAAACTTCGCCGTAGCGTCTGAGACCGATCGGTGACGTCACAGACCATCGAAACTTCGCCGTAGCGTCTGCGACCGATCGGTGACGTCACAGACCACCGGAACAACGCCGTACCGTCTGTCACCGATCGGTGACGTCACAGATGTCAGAAACAACGCCGTAGCGTCTGTGACCGATCGGTGACGTCACAGACGTCCGGAACAGCGCCGTACCGTCTGTCACCGATCGGTGACGTCACAGACCACCGAAACAACGCCGTAGCGTCTGCGACCGATCGGTGACGTCACAGACCATCGAAACTTCGCCGTAGCGTCTGCGACCGATCGGTGACGTCACAGACCACCGGAACAACGCCGTACCGTCTGTCACCGATCGGTGACGTCACAGATGTCAGAAACAACGCCGTAGCGTCTGCCACCGATCGGTGACGTCACAGACCACCGAAACAACGCCGTACCGTGTGTCATCGATCCGTGACGTCACAGTCCACCGAAACTTCGCCGTAGCGTCTGCGACCGATCGGTGACGTCACAGACCACCGAAACTTCGCCGTAGCGTCTGCGACCGATCGGTGACGTCACATACCACCGAAACAACGCCGTACCGTGTGTCATCGATCCGTGACGTCACAGTCCACCGAAACAACGCCGTAGCGTTTGCGACCGATCGGTGACGTCACAGACCGCCGAAACAACGCCGTAGCGTCTGCGACCGATCGGTGACGTCACAGACCACCGAAACTTCGCCGTAGCGTCTGCGACCGATCGATGACGTCACAGACCACCGAAACAACGCTGTAGCGTCTGCCACCGATCGGTGACGTCACAGACCACCGAAACAACGCCGTACCGTCTGTGACCGATCGGTGACGTCACAGACGTCCGGAACAACGCCGTACCGTCTGTCACCGATCGGTGACGTCACAGACCACCGAAACAACGCCGTACCGTGTGTCATCGATCTGTGACGTCACAGTCCACCGAAACAACGCCGTAGCGTCTGCCACCGATCGGTGACGTCACAGACCACCGAAACAACGCCGTACCGTCCGTTACCGATCGGTGACGTCACAGACGTCCGGAACAACGCCGTACCGTCTGTCACCGATCGGTGACGTCACAGACGTCCGAAACTTCGCCGTAGCGTCTGCGACCGATCGGTGACGTCACAGACCACCGAAACTTCGCCGTAGCGTCTGCGACCGATCGGTGACGTCACAGACCACCGAAACAACGCCTTACCGTCTGTCACCGATCGGTGACGTCACAGATGTCAGAAACAACGGCGTAGCGTCTGCCACCGATCGGTGACGTCACAGACCACCGAAACAACGCCGTACCGTCTGTCACCGATCGGTGACGTCACAGACGTCCGAAACTTCGCCGTAGCGTCTGCGACCGATCGGTGACGTCACAGACGTCCGGAACAACGCCGTAGCGTCTGCCACCGATCGGTGACGTCACAGACCACCGAAACAACGCCGTACCGTCTGTCACCGATCGGTGACGTCACAGATGTCAGAAACAACGGCGTAGCGTCTGCCACCGATCGGTGACGTCACGGACCACCGAAACAACGCCTTACCGTCTGTCACCGATCGGTGACGTCACAGACGTCCGGAACAACGCCGTAGCGTCTGCCACCGATCGGTGACGTCACGGACCACCGAAACAACGCCGCACCGTCTGTTACCGATCGGTGACGTCACAGACGTCCGAAACTTCGCCGTAGCGTCTGCGACCGATCGGTGACGTCACAGACCACCGAAACAACGCCGTACCGTGTGTCATCGATCCGTGACGTCACAGTCCACCGAAACTTCGCCGTAGCTTCTGCGACCGATCGGTGACGTCACATACCACCGAAACAACGCCGTACCGTGTGTCATCGATCCGTGACGTCACAGTCCACCGAAACAACGCCGTAGCGTTTGCGACCGATCGGTGACGTCACAGACCGCCGAAACAACGCCTTACCGTCTATCACCGATCGGTGACGTCGCAGATGTCAGAAACAACGGCGTAGCGTCTGCCACCGATCGGTGACGTCACAGACCACCGAAACAACGCCGTACCGTCTGTTACCGATCGGTGACGTCACAGACGTCCGAAACTTCGCCGTAGCGTCTGCGACCGATCGGTGACGTCACAGACCACCGAAAATTCGCCGTAGCGTCTGAGACCGATCGGTGACGTCACAAACCACAGAAACAACGCCGTACCGTCTGTCACCGATCGGTGACGTCACAGTCCACCGAAATAACGCCGTAGAGTCTGTCACCGATCGGTGACGTCACAGACGTCCGGAACAACGCCGTACCGTCTGCGACCGATCGGTGACGTCACAGTCCACCGAAACTTCGCCGTAGCGTCTGCGACCGATCGGTGACGTCACAGACCACCGAAACTTCGCCGTAGCGTCTGCGACCGATCGGTGACGTCACAGACCACCGAAACAACGCCGTACCGTCGGTGACCGATCGGTGACGCCACAGACGTCCGGAACAACGCCGTACCGTCCGTCACCGATCGGTGACGTCACAGACGTCCGAAACTTCGCCGTAGAGTCTGCGACCGATCGGTGACGTCACAGACCACCGAAACTTCGCCGTAGCGTCTGCGACCGATCGATGACGCCACAGACCACCGAAACAACGCTGTAGCGTCTGCCACCGATCGGTGTCGTCACAGACCACCGAAACAACGCCGTACCGTCTGTGACCGATCGGTGACGTCACAGACGTCCGGAACAACGCCGTACCGTCTGTCACCGATCGGTGACGTCACAGACGTCCGAAACTTCGCCGTAGCGTCTGCGACCGATCGGTGACGTCACGGACGTCCGGAACTTCGCCGTAGCGTCTGCGACCGATCGGTGACGTCACGGACGTCCGGAACAACGGCGTAGCGTCTGCCACCGATCGGTGACGTCACAGACGTCCGGAACAACGCCGTACCGTCTGTCACCGATCGGTGACGTCACAGACGTCCGAAACTTCGCCGTAGCGTCTGTTACCGATCGGTGACGTCACAGTCCACCGAAACTTCGCCGTAGCGTCTGTTACCGATCGGTGACGTCACAGACGTCCGAAACTTCGCCGTAGCGTCTGCGACCGATCGGTGACGTCACAGACGTCCGGAACTTCGCCGTAGCGTCTGCGACCGATCGGTGACGTCACAGACCACCGAAACAACGCCATACCGTGTGTCATCGATCCGTGACGTCACAGTCCACCGAAACAACGCCGTAGCGTTTGCGACCGATCGGTGACGTCACAGACCGCCGAAACAACGCCTTACCGTCTATCACCGATCGGTGACGTCACAGATGTCAGAAACAACGCCGTACCGTGTGTCATCGATCCGTGACGTCACAGTCCACCGAAACAACGCCGTAGCGTTTGCGACCGATCGGTGACGTCACAGACGTCCGGAACTTCGCCGTACCGTCTGTCACCGATCGGTGACGTCACAGTCCACCGAAACAACATCGTAGCGTCTGTCACCGATCGGTAACGTCACAGACGTCCGAAACTTCGCCGTAGCGTCTGCGACCGATCGGTGAAGTCACAGACCACCGAAACAACGCCGTACCGTCTGTCACCGATCGGTGACGTCACAGATGTCAGAAACAACGGCGTAGCGTCTGTCACCGATCGGTGACGTCACAGACCACCGAAACAACGCCGTACCGTCTGTTACCGATCGGTGACGTCACAGATTTCAGAAACAACGGCGTAGCGTCTGTCACCGATCGGTGACGTCACAGACCACCGAAACAACGCCGTACCGTCTGTTACCGATCGGTGACGTCACACTCCACCGAAACAACGCCGTACCGTCTGTTACCGATCGGTGACGTCACAGACGTCCGGAACAACGCCGTAGCGTCTTCCATCGATCGGTGACGTCACAGACCACCGAAACAACGCCGTACCGTCTGTCACCGACCGGTGACGTCACAGATTTCAGAAACAACGGCGTAGCGTCTGTCACCGATCGGTGACGTCACAGACCACCGAAACAACGCCGTACCGTCTGTTACCGATCGGTGACGTCACAGACGTCCGGAACAACGCCGTAGCGTCTTCCACCGATCGGTGACGTCACAGTCCACCGAAACAACGCCGTACCGTCTGTCACCGACCGGTGACGTCACAGATGTCAGAAACAACGGCGTAGCGTCTGCCACCGATCGGTGACGTCACAGACCACCGAAACAACGCCGTACCGTGTGTCATCGATCCGTGACGTCACAGTCCACCGAAACTTCGCCGTAGCGTCTGCGACCGATCGGTGACGTCACAGACCACCGAAACTTCGCCGTAGCGTCTGCGACCGATCGGTGACGTCACATACCACCGAAACAACGCCGTACCGTGTGTCATCGATCCGTGACGTCACAGTCCACCGAAACAACGCCGTCGCGTCTGCGACCGATCGGTGACGTCACATACCACCGAAACAACGCCGTACCGTCTGTTACCGATCGGTGACGTCACAGATGTCAGAAACAACGCCATAGCGTCTGCCAACGATCGGTGACGTCACAGACCACCGAAACTTCGCCGTAGCTTCTGCGACCGATCGGTGACGTCACAAACAACCAAAACAACTCCGTACCGTCTGTCACCGATCGGTGACGTCACAGTCCACCGAAACAACATCTTAGCGTCTGTCACCGATCGGTAATGTCACAGACGTCCGGAACAACGCCGTACCGTCTGTCACGGATCGGTGACGTCACAGACGTCCGAAACTTCGCCGTAGCGTCTGAGACCGATCGGTGACGTCACAGACCACAGAAACAACGCCGTACCGTCTGTTAGCGATCGGTGACGTCACAGACCACCGAAACAACTCCGTACCGTCTGTCACCGATCGGTGACGTCACAGTCCACCGAAACAACATCGTAGCGTCTGTCACCGATCGGTAATGTCACAGACGTCCGGAACAACGCCGTACCGTCTGTCACTGATCGGTGACGTCACAGACGTCCGAAACTTCGCCGTAGCGTCTGAGACCGATCGGTGACGTCACAGTCCACCGAAACAACGCCGTGCCGTCTGCGACCGATCGGTGACGTCACAGACCACCGAAACAACGCCGTACCGTGTGTCATCGATCCGTGACGTCACAGTCCACCGAAACAACGCCGTAGCGTTTGCGACCGATCGGTGACGTCACAGACCACCGAAACAACGCCGTACCGTCTGCCACCGATCGGTGGCGTCACAGACCACCGAAACAACGCCGTACCGTCTGCCACCGATCGGTGACCTCACAGGCCACCGAAACAACGTCCGAACGTCTGTCACAAATTAGTGGCCAGGCCCTCTGGCAAACGATACAGAGTTGTTTCGGACGTCTGTGACGTCACCGATCGGTGGCAGACGGTACGGCGTTGTTCCGGACGTCTGTGACGTCATCGATCGGTAACAGACGGTACGGCGTGGTTTCGCTGATCTGTGACGTCACCGATCGGTGACAGACTGTACGGCGTTGCTTCGGTGGTCTGTGACGTCACCGATCGGTCGCAGATGCTACGGCGAAGTTTCGGTGGACTGTGACGTCACCGATCGGTGGCAGACGCTACGGCGAAGTTTCGGTGGACTGTGACGTCACCGATCGGTGGCAGACGCTACGCCGTTGTTTCTGACATCTGTGACGTCACCGATCGGTGACAGACGCTACGGCGTTGTTTCGGTGGACTGTGACGTCACCGATCGGTCGCAGACGCTACGGCGAAGTTTCGGTGGTCTGTGACGTCACCGATCGGTGGCAGACGCTACGGCCTTGTTTCTGACATCTGTGACGTCACCGATCGGTGACAGACGCTACGGCGTTGTTCCGGACGTCTGTGACGTCACCGATCGGTGACAGACGCTACGGCGTTGTTCCGGACGTCTGTGACGTCACCTATCGGTGAAAGACGGTACGGCGTTGTTCCGGACGTCTGTAACGTCACCGATCGGTAACAGACGGTATGGCGTTGTTTCGGTGGTCTGTGACGTCACCGATCGGTCGCAGACGCTACGGCGAAGTTTCGGACGTCTGTGACTTCACCGATCGGTGACAGACGCTACGGCGTTGTTTCGCTGATTTGTGACGTCACCGATCGGTGACAGACCGTACGACGTTGCTTCGGTGGTCTGTGACGTCACCGATCGGTCGCAGACGCTACGGCGCAGTTTCGGACGTCTGTGACGTCACCGATCGGTGGCAGACGCTACGGCGTTGTTTCTGACATCTGTGACGTCACCGATCGGTGACAGACGGTACGGCGTTGTTTCGGTGGTCTGTGACGTCACCGATCGGTGACAGACGCAACGGCGTTGTTTCGGTGGACTGTGACGTCACCGATCGGTGACAGACGGTACGGCGTTGTTTCGGTGGTCTGTGACGTCACCGATCGGTCGCAGACGCTACGGCGAAGTTTCGGTGGACTGTGACGTCACCGATCGGTGGCAGACGCTACGGCGTTGTTTCTGACATCTGTGACGTCACCGATCGGTGACAGACGGTACGGCGTTGTTTCGGTGGTCTGTGACGTCACCGATCGGTCGCAGACGGTACGGCGTTGTTCCGGACGTCTGTGACGTAACCGATCGGTGACAGACGCTACGGCGTTGTTTCTGACATCTGTGACGTCACCGATCGGTGACAGACGGTACGGCGTTGTTTCGGTGGTCTGTGACGTCACCGATCGGTCACAGACGGTACGGCGTTGTTTCGGTGGGCTGTGACGTCACCGATTGGTGGCAGACGCTACGGCGTTGTTTCTGACGTCTGTGACGTCACCGATCGGTGACAGACGCAACGGCGTTGTTCCGGACGTCTGTGACGTCACCGATCGGTAACAGACGGTACGGCGTTGTTTCGGTGGTCTGTGACCTCACCGATCGGTGACAGACGCTACGGCGTTGTTTCGAACGTCTGTGACTTCACCGATCGGTGACAGACGCTACGGCGTTGTTTCGCTGATTTGTGACCTCACCGATCGGTAACAGACGGTACGGCTTTGTTCCGGACGTCTGTGACGTCACCGATCGGTGACAGACGGTCCGGCGTTGTTTCGATGGTCTGTGACGTCACCGATCGGTCGCAGACGCTACGGCGCCGTTCCGGACGTCTGTGACGTCACCGATCGGTCGCAGACGCTACGGCGAAGTTTCGGACGTCTGCGACGTCACCGATCGGTAGCAGACGCTACGGCGTTGTTTCTGACATCTGTGACGTCACCGATCGGTGACAGACGGTACGGCGTTGTTTCGGTGGTCTGTGACGTCACCGATCGGTGGCAGACGGTACGGCGTTGTTCCGGACGTCTGTGACGTAACCGATCGGTGACAGACGGTACGGCGTTGTTTCGGTGGTCTGTGACGTCACCGATCGGTCGCAGACGCTACGGCGCCGTTCCGGACGTCTGTGACGTCACCGATCGGTCGCAGACGCTACGGCGAAGTTTCGGACGTCTGCGACGTCACCGATCGGTAGCAGACGCTACGGCGTTGTTTCTGACATCTGTGACGTCACCGATCGGTGACAGACGGTACGGCGTTGTTTCGGTGGTCTGTGACGTCACCGATCGGTGGCAGACGGTACGGCGTTGTTCCGGACGTCTGTGACGTAACCGATCGGTGACAGACGGTACGGCGTTGTTTCGGTGGTCTGTGACGTCACCGATCGGTCGCAGACGCTATGGCGAAGTTTCGGTGGTCTCTGACGTCACCGATCGGTCGCAGACGCTACGGCGAAGTTTCGGACGTCTGTGACGTCACCGTTCGGTGGCAGACGCTACGGCGTTGTTTCTGACATCTGTGACGTCACCGATCGGTGACAGACGGTCCGGCGTTGTTTCGATGGTCTGTGACGTCACCGATCGGTCGCAGACGCTACGGCGCTGTTCCGGACGTCTGTGACGTCTCCGATCGGTAACAGACGGTGCGGCGTTGTTTCGGTGGTCTGTGACGTCACCGATCGGTCGCAGACGCTACGGCGCTGTTCCGGACGTCTGTGACGTCTCCGATCGGTAACAGACGGTGCGGCGTTGTTTCGGTGGACTGTGACGTCACCGATTGATGGCAGACGCTACGCCGTTGTTTCTGACATCTGTGACGTCACCGATCGGTGACAGACGCAACGGCGTTGTTCCGGTGGTCTGTGATGTCACCGATCGGTCGCAGACGCTATGGCGAAGTTTCGGTGGTCTGTGACGTCACCGATCGGTGACAGACGCTACGGCGTTGTTCCGGACGTCTGTGACGTCACCTATCGCTGACACACGGTACGGCGTTGTTTCGGTGGTCTGTGCCGTCACCGATCGGTGGCAGACGCTACGGCGAAGTTTCGGTGGACTGTGACGTCACGGATCGATGACACACGGTACGGCGTTGTTTCGGTTGTCTGTGCCGTCACCGATCGGTGGCAGACGCTACGGCGTTGTTTCTGACGTCTGTGACGTCACCTATCGCTGACAGACGGTACGGCGTTGTTTCGGTGGTCTGTGACGTCACCGATCGGTCACAGACGGTACGGCGTTGTTCCGGACGTCCGTGACGTCACCGATCGGTAACAGACGGTACGGCGTTGTTTCGGTGGTCTGTGACGTCACCGATCGGTCGCAGACGCGACGGCGAAGTTTCGGTGGTCTGTGACGTCACCGATCGGTCGCAGACGCTACGGCGAAGTTTCGGCGGACTGTGACGTCACCGATCGGTCGCAGACGCTACGGCGCTGTTCCGGTGGTCTGTGACGTCACCGATCGGTGACAGACGCAACGGCGTTGTTTCGAACGTCTGTGACTTCACCGATCGGTGACAGACGCTACGGCGTTGTTTCGCTGATTTGTGACGTCACCGATCGGTGACAGACGCTACGGCGTTGTTCCGGACGTCTGTGACGTCACCGATCGGTGACAGACGCTACGGCGTTGTTCCGGACGTCTGTGACGTCACCTATCGGTGAAAGACGGTACGGCGTTGTTCCGGACGTCTGTAACGTCACCGATCGGTAACAGACGGTATGGCGTTGTTTCGGTGGTCTGTGACGTCACCGATCGGTCGCAGACGCTACGGCGAAGTTTCGGACGTCTGTGACTTCACCGATCGGTGACAGACGCTACGGCGTTGTTTCGCTGATTTGTGACGTCACCGATCGGTGACAGACGGTACGGCGTTGTTTCGGTGGTCTGTGACGTCACCGATCGGTCGCAGACTCTACGGCGAAGTTTCGGTGGTCTCTGACGTCACCGATCGGTCGCAGACGCTACGGCGAAGTTTCGGACGTCTGTGACGTCACCGATCGGTGGCAGACGCTACGGCGTTGTTTCGGTGGTCTGTGACGTCACCGATCGGTGGCAGACGCTACGGCGTTGTTTCTGACATCTGTGACGTCACCGATCGGTGACAGACGGTACGGCGTTGTTTCGGTGGTCTGTGACGTCAGCGATCGGTGACAGACGCTACGGCGTTGTTTCGGTGGACTGTGACGTCACCGATCGGTGACAGACGGTACGGCGTTGTTTCGGTGGTCTGTGACGTCACCGATCGGTCACAGACGGTACGGCGTTGTTCCGGACGTCTGTGACGTCACCGATCGGTGACAGACGGTACGGCGTTGTTTCGGTGGTCTGTGACGTCAGCGATCGGTGACAGACGCTACGGCGTTGTTTCGGTGGACTGTGACGTCACCGATCGGTGACAGACGGTACGGCGTTGTTTCGGTGGTCTGTGACGTCACCGATCGGTCACAGACGGTACGGCGTTGTTCCGGACGTCCGTGACGTCACCGATCGGTAACAGACGGTACGGCGTTGTTTCGGTGGTCTGTGACGTCACCGATCGGTCGCAGACGCTACGGCGAAGTTTCGGTGGTCTGTGACGTCACCGATCGGTCGCAGACGCTACGGCGAAGTTTCGGTGGACTGTGACGTCACCGATCGGTGGCAGACGCTACGGCGTTGTTTCTGACATCTGTGACGTCACCGATCGGTGACAGACGGTACGGCGTTGTTTCGGTGGTCTGTGACGTCATCGATCGGTCGCAGACGGTACGGCGTTGTTCCGGACGTCTGTGACGTAACCGATCGGTGACAGACGCTACGGCGTTGTTTCGCTGATTTGTGACGTCACCGATCGGTGACAGACGGTACGGCGTTGTTTCGGTGGTCTGTGACGTCACCGATCGGTCGCAGACTCTACGGCGAAGTTTCGGTGGTCTCTGACGTCACCGATCGGTCGCAGACGCTACGGCGAAGTTTCGGACGTCTGTGACGTCACCGATCGGTGGCAGACGCTACGGCGTTGTTTCGGTGGTCTGTGACGTCACCGATCGGTGGCAGACGCTAAGGCGTTGTTTCTGACATCTGTGACGTCACCGATCGGTGACAGACGGTACGGCGTTGTTTCGGTGGTCTGTGACGTCAGCGATCGGTGACAGACGCTACGGCGTTGTTTCGGTGGACTGTGACGTCACCGATCGGTGACAGACGGTACGGCGTTGTTTCGGTGGTCTGTGACGTCACCGATCGGTCACAGACGGTACGGCGTTGTTCCGGACGTCTGTGACGTCACCGATCGGTGACAGACGGTACGGCGTTGTTTCGGTGGTCTGTGACGTCAGCGATCGGTGACAGACGCTACGGCGTTGTTTCGGTGGACTGTGACGTCACCGATCGGTGACAGACGGTACGGCGTTGTTTCGGTGGTCTGTGACGTCACCGATCGGTCACAGACGGTACGGCGTTGTTCCGGACGTCCGTGACGTCACCGATCGGTAACAGACGGTACGGCGTTGTTTCGGTGGTCTGTGACGTCACCGATCGGTCGCAGACGCTACGGCGAAGTTTCGGTGGTCTGTGACGTCACCGATCGGTCGCAGACGCTACGGCGAAGTTTCGGTGGACTGTGACGTCACCGATCGGTGGCAGACGCTACGGCGTTGTTTCTGACATCTGTGACGTCACCGATCGGTGACAGACGGTACGGCGTTGTTTCGGTGGTCTGTGACGTCATCGATCGGTCGCAGACGGTACGGCGTTGTTCCGGACGTCTGTGACGTAACCGATCGGTGACAGACGCTACGGCGTTGTTTCTGACATCTGTGACGTCACCGATCGGTGACAGACGGTACGGCGTTGTTTCGGTGGTCTGTGACGTCACCGATCGGTCGCAGACGCTAAGGCGAAGTTTCGGTGGTCTGTGACGTCACCGATCGGTCGCAGACGCTACGGCGAAGTTTCGGTGGACTGTGACGTCACGGATCGATGACACACGGTACGGCGTTGTTTCGGTGGTCTGTGACGTCACCGATTGGTGGCAGACGCTACGGCGTTGTTTCTGACGTCTGTGACGTCACCGATCGGTGACAGACGCAACGGCGTTGTTCCGGACGTCTGTGACGTCACCGATCGGTAACAGACGGTACGGCTTTGTTCCGGACGTCTGTGACGTCACCGATCGGTGACAGAAGGTACGGCGTTGTTCCGGACGTCTGTGACGTCACCGATGGGTAACAGACGGTACGGCGTTGTTTCGCTGATCTGTGACGTCACCGATCGGTGACAGACGGTACGGCGTTGTTTCGGTGGTCTGTGACGTCACCGATCGGTAACAGACGGTACGGCTTTGTTTCGGACGTCTGTGACGTCACCGATTGGTAACAGACGGTACGGCGTTGTTTCGCTGATCTGTGACGTCACCGATCGGCGACAGACGGTACGGCGTTGTTTCGGTGGTCTGTGACGTCACCGATCGGTAACAGACGGTACGGCTTTGTTTCGGACGTCTGTGACGTCACCGATCGGTGACAGACGCTACGGCGTTGTTTCGGTGGTCTGTGACGTCACCGATCGGTGACAGAAGGTACGGCGTTGTTCCGGACGTCTGTGACGTCACCGATTGGTAACAGACGGTCCGGCGTTGTTTCGCTGATCTGTGACGTCACCGATCGGTGACAGACGGTACGGCGTTGTTTCGGTGGTCTGTGACGTCACCGATCGGTGACAGACGGTACGGCGTTGTTTCGGTGGTCTGTGACGTCACCGATCGGTAACAGACGGTACGGCTTTGTTTCGGACGTCTGTGACGTCACCGATCGGTGACAGACGCTACGGCGTTGTTCCGGACGTCTGTGACGTCACGAGTTATAACGGTTTAAAGGGATCAAAGGAAAAAAAATTTTTCTTTAACAATTTTTTTCTCCGAAAGTATAGCACCTAGGAGAACCGGACCGGGGTCATTGGAAAGGGCTCGTCGCGCCCTCTACGCCCATATTTTTTTCGTCCAGATCGGACCAATAGGAGCCGAGTTATAACGGTTTAAAGGGAACAAAGGAGAAAAAAATTTTTCTTTAACAATTTTTTTCTCCGAAACTATAGCACCTAGGAGAACCGGACCGGGGTCATTGGAAAGGGCTCGTCGCGCCCTCTACGCCCATATTTTTTTCGTCCAGATCGGACCAATAGGAGCCGAGTTATAACGGTTTAAAGGGAACAAAGGAAAAAAAAATTTTTCTTTAACAATTTTTTTCTCCGAAACTATAGCACCTAGGAGAACCGGACCGGGGTCATTGGAAAGGGCTCGTCGCGCCCTCTACGCCCATATTTTTTTCGTCCAGATAGGACCAATAGGAGCCGAGTTATAGCGGTTTAAAGGGAACAAAGGAAAAAAAAATTTTTCTTTAACAATTTTTTTCTCCGAAACTATAGCACCTAGGAGAACCGGACCGGGGTCATTGGAAAGGGCTCGTCGCGCCCTCTACGCCCATATTTTTTTCGTCCAGATCGGACCAATAGGAGCCGAGTTATAACGGTTTAAAGGGAACAAAGGAAAAAAAAATTTTTCTTTAACAATTTTTTTCTCCGAAACTATAGCACCTAGGAGAACCGGACTGGGGTCATTGGAAAGGGCTCGTCGCGCCCTCTACGCCCATATTTTTTTCGTCCAGATCGGACCAATAGGAGCCGAGTTATAACGGTTTAAAGGGAACAAAGGAAAAAAAAATTTTTCTTTAACAATTTTTTTCTCCGAAACTATAGCACCTAGGAGAACCGGACCGGGGTCATTGGAAAGGGCTCGTCGCGCCCTCTACGCCCATATTTTTTTCGTCCAGATCGGACCAATAGGAGCCGAGTTATAACGGTTTAAAGGGAACAAAGGAAAAAAAAATTTTTCTTTAACAATTTTTTTCTCCGAAACTATAGCACCTAGGAGAACCGGACCGGGGTCATTGGAAAGGGCTCGTCGCGCCCTCTACGCCCATATTTTTTTCGTCCAGATCGGACCAATAGGAGCCGAGTTATAACGGTTTAAAGGGAACAAAGGAGAAAAAAATTTTTCTTTAACAATTTTTTTCTCCGAAACTATAGCACCTAGGAGAACCGGACCGGGGTCATTGGAAAGGGCTCGTCGCGCCCTCTACGCCCATATTTTTTTCGTCCAGATCGGACCAATAGGAGCCGAGTTATAACGGTTTAAAGGGAACAAAGGAAAAAAAAATTTTTCTTTAACAATTTTTTTCTCCGAAACTATAGCACCTAGGAGAACCGGACCGGGGTCATTGGAAAGGGCTCGTCGCGCCCTCTACGCCCATATTTTTTTCGTCCAGATCGGACCAATAGGAGCCGAGTTATAACGGTTTAAAGGGAACAAAGGAAAAAAAAATTTTTCTTTAACAATTTTTTTCTCCGAAACTATAGCACCTAGGAGAACCGGACCGGGGTCGTTGGAAAGGGCTCGTCGCGCCCTCTACGCCCATATTTTTTTCGTCCAGATCGGACCAATAGGAGCCGAGTTATAACGGTTTAAAGGGAACAAAGGAAAAAAAAATTTTTCTTTAACAATTTTTTTCTCCGAAACTATAGCACCTAGGAGAACCGGACCGGGGTCATTGGAAAGGGCTCGTCGCGCCCTCTACGCCCATATTTTTTTCGTCCAGATCGGACCAATAGGAGCCGAGTTATAACGGTTTAAAGGGAACAAAGGAAAAAAAAATTTTTCTTTAACAATTTTTTTCTCCGAAACTATAGCACCTAGGAGAACCGGACCGGGGTCATTGGAAAGGGCTCGTCGCGCCCTCTACGCCCATATTTTTTTCGTCCAGATCGGACCAATAGGAGCCGAGTTATAACGGTTTAAAGGGAACAAAGGAAAAAAAAATTTTTCTTTAACAATTTTTTTCTCCGAAACTATAGCACCTAGGAGAACCGGACCGGAGTCATTGGAAAGGGCTCGTCGCGCCCTCTACGCCCATATTTTTTTCGTCCAGATCGGACCAATAGGAGCCGAGTTATAACGGTTTAAAGGGAACAAAGGAAAAAAAAATTTTTCTTTAACAATTTTTTTCTCCGAAACTATAGCACCTAGGAGAACCGGACCGGGGTCATTGGAAAGGGCTCGTCGCGCCCTCTACGCCCATATTTTTTTCGTCCAGATAGGACCAATAGGAGCCGAGTTATAGCGGTTTAAAGGGAACAAAGGAAAAAAAAATTTTTCTTTAACAATTTTTTTCTCCGAAACTATAGCACCTAGGAGAACCGGACCGGGGTCATTGGAAAGGGCTCGTCGCGCCCTCTACGCCCATATTTTTTTCGTCCAGATCGGACCAATAGGAGCCGAGTTATAACGGTTTAAAGGGAACAAAGGAAAAAAAAATTTTTCTTTAACAATTTTTTTCTCCGAAACTATAGCACCTAGGAGAACCGGACTGGGGTCATTGGAAAGGGCTCGTCGCGCCCTCTACGCCCATATTTTTTTCGTCCAGATCGGACCAATAGGAGCCGAGTTATAACGGTTTAAAGGGAACAAAGGAAAAAAAAATTTTTCTTTAACAATTTTTTTCTCCGAAGCTATAGCACCTAGGAGAACCGGACCGGGGTCATTGGAAAGGGCTCGTCGCGCCCTCTACGCCCATATTTTTTTCGTCCAGATCGGACCAATAGGAGCCGAGTTATAACGGTTTAAAGGGAACAAAGGAAAAAAAAATTTTTCTTTAACAATTTTTTTCTCCGAAACTATAGCACCTAGGAGAACCGGACCGGGGTCATTGGAAAGGGCTCGTCGCGCCCTCTACGCCCATATTTTTTTCGTCCAGATCGGACCAATAGGAGCCGAGTTATAACGGTTTAAAGGGAACAAAGGAAAAAAAAATTTTTCTTTAACAATTTTTTTCTCCGAAACTATAGCACCTAGGAGAACCGGACCGGGGTCATTGGAAAGGGCTCGTCGCGCCCTCTACGCCCATATTTCTTTCGTCCAGATCGGACCAATAGGAGCCGAGTTATAACGGTTTAAAGGGAACAAAGGAAAAAAAAATTTTTCTTTAACAATTTTTTTCTCCGAAACTATAGCACCTAGGAGAACCGGACCGGGGTCATTGGAAAGGGCTCGTCGCGCCCTCTACGCCCATATTTTTTTCGTCCAGATCGGACCAATAGGAGCCGAGTTATAACGGTTTAAAGGGAACAAAGGAAAAAAAAATTTTTCTTTAACAATTTTTTTCTCCGAAACTATAGCACCTAGGAGAACCGGACCGGGGTCATTGGAAAGGGCTCGTCGCGCCCTCTACGCCCATATTTTTTTCGTCCAGATCGGACCAATAGGAGCCGAGTTATAACGGTTTAAAGGGAACAAAGGAAAAAAAAATTTTTCTTTAACAATTTTTTTCTCCGAAACTATAGCACCTAGGAGAACCGGACCGGGGTCATTGGAAAGGGCTCGTCGCGCCCTCTACGCCCATATTTTTTTCGTCCAGATCGGACCAATAGGAGCCGAGTTATAACGGTTTGAAGGGAACAAAGGAAAAAAAAATTTTTCTTTAACAATTTTTTTCTCCGAAACTATAGCACGTAGGAGAACCGGACCGGGGTCATTGGAAAGGGCTCGTCGCGCCCTCTACGCCCATATTTTTTTCGTCCAGATCGGACCAATAGGAGCCGAGTTATAACGGTTTAAAGGGAACAAAGGAAAAAAAAATTTTTCTTTAACAATTTTTTTCTCCGAAACTATAGCACCTAGGAGAACCGGACCGGGGTCATTGGAAAGGGCTCGTCGCGCCCTCTACGCCCATATTTTTTTCGTCCAGATCGGACCAATAGGAGCCGAGTTATAACGGTTTAAAGGGAACAAAGGAAAAAAAAATTTTTCTTTAACAATTTTTTTCTCCGAAACTATAGCACCTAGGAGAACCGGACCGGGGTCATTGGAAAGGGCTCGTCGCGCCCTCTACGCCCATATTTTTTTCGTCCAGATCGGACCAATAGGAGCCGAGTTATAACGGTTTAAAGGGAACAAAGGAAAAAAAAATTTTTCTTTAACAATTTTTTTCTCCGAAACTATAGCACCTAGGAGAACCGGACCGGGGTCATTGGAAAGGGCTCGTCGCGCCCTCTACGCCCATATTTTTTTCGTCCAGATCGGACCAATAGGAGCCGAGTTATAACGGTTTAAAGGGAACAAAGGAAAAAAAAATTTTTCTTTATCAATTTTTTTCTCCGAAACTATAGCACCTAGGAGAACCGGACCGGGGTCATTGGAAAGGGCTCGTCGCGCCCTCTACGCCCATATTTTTTTCGTCCAGATCGGACCAATAGGAGCCGAGTTATAACGGTTTAAAGGGAACAAAGGAAAAAAAAATTTTTCTTTAACAATTTTTTTCTCCGAAACTATAGCACCTAGGAGAACCGGACCGGGGTCATTGGAAAGGGCTCGTCGCGCCCTCTACGCCCATATTTTTTTCGTCCAGATCGGACCAATAGGAGCCGAGTTATAACGGTTTAAAGGGAACAAAGGAAAAAAAAATTTTTCTTTAACAATTTTTTTCTCCGAAACTATAGCACCTAGGAGAACCGGACCGGGGTCATTGGAAAGGGCTCGTCGCGCCCTCTACGCCCATATTTTTTTCGTCCAGATCGGACCAATAGGAGCCGAGTTATAACGGTTTGAAGGGAACAAAGGAAAAAAAAATTTTTCTTTAACAATTTTTTTCTCCGAAACTATAGCACGTAGGAGAACCGGACCGGGGTCATTGGAAAGGGCTCGTCGCGCCCTCTACGCCCATATTTTTTTCGTCCAGATCGGACCAATAGGAGCCGAGTTATAACGGTTTAAAGGGAACAAAGGAAAAAAAAATTTTTCTTTAACAATTTTTTTCTCCGAAACTATAGCACCTACGAGAACCGGACCGGGGTCATTGGAAAGGGCTCGTCGCGCCCTCTACGCCCATATTTTTTTCGTCCAGATCGGACCAATAGGAGCCGAGTTATAACGGTATAAAGGGAACAAAGGAAAAAAAAATTTTTCTTTAACAATTTTTTTCTCCGAAACTATAGCACCTAGGAGAACCGGACCGGGGTCATTGGAAAGGGCTCGTCGCGCCCTCTACGCCCATATTTTTTTCGTCCAGATCGGACCAATAGGAGCCGAGTTATAACGGTTTAAAGGGAACAAAGGAAAAAAAAATTTTTCTTTAACAATTTTTTTCTCCGAAACTATAGCACCTAGGAGAACCGGACCGGGGTCATTGGAAAGGGCTCGTCGCGCCCTCTACGCCCATATTTTTTTCGTCCAGATCGGACCAATAGGAGCCGAGTTATAACGGTTTAAAGGGAACAAAGGAAAAAAAAATTTTTCTTTAACAATTTTTTTCTCCGAAACTATAGCACCTAGGAGAACCGGACCGGGGTCATTGGAAAGGGCTCGTCGCGCCCTCTACGCCCATATTTTTTTCGTCCAGATCGGACCAATAGGAGCCGAGTTATAACGGTTTGAAGGGAACAAAGGAAAAAAAAATTTTTCTTTAACAATTTTTTTCTCCGAAACTATAGCACGTAGGAGAACCGGACCGGGGTCATTGGAAAGGGCTCGTCGCGCCCTCTACGCCCATATTTTTTTCGTCCAGATCGGACCAATAGGAGCCGAGTTATAACGGTTTAAAGGGAACAAAGGAAAAAAAAATTTTTCTTTAACAATTTTTTTCTCCGAAACTATAGCACCTACGAGAACCGGACCGGGGTCATTGGAAAGGGCTCGTCGCGCCCTCTACGCCCATATTTTTTTCGTCCAGATCGGACCAATAGGAGCCGAGTTATAACGGTATAAAGGGAACAAAGGAAAAAAAAATTTTTCTTTAACAATTTTTTTCTCCGAAACTATAGCACCTAGGAGAACCGGACCGGGGTCATTGGAAAGGGCTCGTCGCGCCCTCTACGCCCATATTTTTTTCGTCCAGATCGGACCAATAGGAGCCGAGTTATAACGGTTTAAAGGGAACAAAGGAAAAAAAAATTTTTCTTTAACAATTTTTTTCTCCGAAACTATAGCACCTAGGAGAACCGGACCGGGGTCATTGGAAAGGGCTCGTCGCGCCCTCTACGCCCATATTTTTTTCGTCCAGATCGGACCAATAGGAGCCGAGTTATAACGGTTTAAAGGGAACAAAGGAAAAAAAAATTTTTCTTTAACAATTTTTTTCTCCGAAACTATAGCACCTAGGAGAACCGCACCGGGGTCATTGGAAAGGGCTCGTCGCGCCCTCTACGCCCATATTTTTTTCGTCCAGATCGGACCAATAGGAGCCGAGTTATAACGGTTTAAAGGGAACAAAGGAAAAAAAAATTTTTCTTTAACAATTTTTTTCTCCGAAACTATAGCACCTAGGAGAACCGGACCGGGGTCATTGGAAAGGGCTCGTCGCGCCCTCTATGCCCATATTTTTTTCGTCCAGATCGGACCAATAGGAGCCGAGTTATAACGGTTTAAAGGGAACAAAGGAAAAAAAAATTTTTCTTTAACAATTTTTTTCTCCGAAACTATAGCACCTAGGAGAACCGGACCGGGGTCATTGGAAAGGGCTCGTCACGCCCTCTACGCCCATATTTTTTTCGTCCAGATCGGACCAATAGGAGCCGAGTTATAACGGTTTAAAGGGAACAAAGGAAAAAAAAATTTTTCTTTAACAATTTTTTTCTCCGAAACTATAGCACCTAGGAGAACCGGACCGGGGTCATTGGAAAGGGCTCGTCGCGCCCTCTACGCCCATATTTTTTTCGTCCAGATCGGACCAATAGGAGCCGAGTTATAACGGTTTAAAGGGAACAAAGGAAAAAAAAATTTTTCTTTAACAATTTTTTTCTCCGAAACTATAGCACCTAGGAGAACCGGACCGGGGTCATTGGAAAGGGCTCGTCGCGCCCTCTACGCCCATATTTTTTTCGTCCAGATCGGACCAATAGGAGCCGAGTTATAACGGTTTAAAGGGAACAAAGGAAAAAAAAATTTTTCTTTAACAATTTTTTTCTCCGAAACTATAGCACCTAGGAGAACCGGACCGGGGTCATTGGAAAGGGCTCGTCGCGCCCTCTACGCCCATATTTTTTTCGTCCAGATCGGACCAATAGGAGCCGAGTTATAACGGTTTAAAGGGAACAAAGGAAAAAAAAATTTTTCTTTAACAATTTTTTTCTCCGAAACTATAGCACCTAGGAGAACCGGACCGGGGTCATTGGAAAGGGCTCGTCACGCCCTCTACGCCCATATTTTTTTCGTCCAGATCGGACCAATAGGAGCCGAGTTATAACGGTTTAAAGGGAACAAAGGAAAAAAAAATTTTTCTTTAACAATTTTTTTCTCCGAAACTATAGCACCTAGGAGAACCGGACCGGGGTCATTGGAAAGGGCTCGTCGCGCCCTCTACGCCCATATTTTTTTCGTCCAGATCGGACCAATAGGAGCCGAGTTATAACGGTTTAAAGGGAACAAAGGAAAAAAAAATTTTTCTTTAACAATTTTTTTCTCCGAAACTATAGCACCTAGGAGAACCGGACCGGGGTCATTGGAAAGGGCTCGTCGCGCCCTCTACGCCCATATTTTTTTCGTCCAGATCGGACCAATAGGAGCCGAGTTATAACGGTTTAAAGGGAACAAAGGAAAAAAAAATTTTTCTTTAACAATTTTTTTCTCCGAAACTATAGCACCTAGGAGAACCGGACCGGGGTCATTGGAAAGGGCTCGTCGCGCCCTCTACGCCCATATTTTTTTCGTCCAGATCGGACCAAGAGGAGCCGAGTTATAACGGTTTAAAGGGAACAAAGGAAAAAAAAATTTTTCTTTAACAATTTTTTTCTCCGAAACTATAGCACCTAGGAGAACCGGACCGGGGTCATTGGAAAGGGCTCGTCGCGCCCTCTACGCCCATATTTTTTTCGTCCAGATCGGACCAATAGGAGCCGAGTTATAACGGTTTAAAGGGAACAAAGGAAAAAAAAATTTTTCTTTAACAATTTTTTTCTCCGAAACTATAGCACCTAGGAGAACCGGACCGGGGTCATTGGAAAGGGCTCGTCGCGCCCTCTACGCCCATATTTTTTTCGTCCAGATCGGACCAATAGGAGCCGAGTTATAACGGTTTAAAGGGAACAAAGGAAAAAAAAATTTTTCTTTAACAATTTTTTTCTCCGAAACTATAGCACCTAGGAGAACCGGACCGGGGTCACTGGAAAGGGCTCGTCGCGCCCTCTACGCCCATATTTTTTTCGTCCAGATCGGACCAATAGGAGCCGAGTTATAACGGTTTAAAGGGAACAAAGGAAAAAAAAATTTTTCTTTAACAATTTTTTTCTCCGAAACTATAGCACCTAGGAGAACCGGACCGGGGTCATTGGAAAGGGCTCGTCGCGCCCTCTACGCCCATATTTTTTTCGTCCAGATCGGACCAATAGGAGCCGAGTTATAACGGTTTAAAGGGAACAAAGGAAAAAAAAATTTTTCTTTAACAATTTTTTTCTCCGAAACTATAGCACCTAGGAGAACCGGACCGGGGTCACTGGAAAGGGCTCGTCGCGCCCTCTACGCCCATATTTTTTTCGTCCAGATCGGACCAATAGGAGCCGAGTTATAACGGTTTAAAGGGAACAAAGGAAAAAAAAATTTTTCTTTAACAATTTTTTTCTCCGAAACTATAGCACCTAGGAGAACCGGACCGGGGTCATTGGAAAGGGCTCGTCGCGCCCTCTACGCCCATATTTTTTTCGTCCAGATCGGACTAATAGGAGCCGAGTTATAACGGTTTAAAGGGAACAAAGGAAAAAAAAATTTTTCTTTAACAATTTTTTTCTCCGAAACTATAGCACCTAGGAGAACCGGACCGGGGTCATTGGAAAGGGCTCGTCGCGCCCTCTACGCCCATATTTTTTTCGTCCAGATCGGACCAATAGGAGCCGAGTTATAACGGTTTAAAGGGAACAAAGGAAAAAAAAATTTTTCTTTAACAATTTTTTTCTCCGAAACTATAGCACCTAGGAGAACCGGACCGGGGTCATTGGAAAGGGCTCGTCGCGCCCTCTACGCCCATATTTTTTTCGTCCAGATCGGACCAATAGGAGCCGAGTTATAACGGTTTAAAGGGAACAAAGGAAAAAAAAATTTTTCTTTAACAATTTTTTTCTCCGAAACTATAGCACCTAGGAGAACCGGACCGGGGTCATTGGAAAGGGCTCGTCGCGCCCTCTACGCCCATATTTTTTTCGTCCAGATCGGACCAATAGGAGCCGAGTTATAACGGTTTAAAGGGAACAAAGGAAAAAAAAATTTTTCTTTAACAATTTTTTTCTCCGAAACTATAGCACCTAGGAGAACGGGACCGGGGTCACTGGAAAGGGCTCGTCGCGCCCTCTACGCCCATATTTTTTTCGTCCAGATCGGACCAATAGGAGCCGAGTTATAACGGTTTAAAGGGAACAAAGGAAAAAAAAATTTTTCTTTAACAATTTTTTTCTCCGAAACTATAGCACCTAGGAGAACCGGACCGGGGTCATTGGAAAGGGCTCGTCGCGCCCTCTACGCCCATATTTTTTTCGTCCAGATCGGACCAATAGGAGCCGAGTTAAAACGGTTTAAAGGGAACAAAGGAAAAAAAAATTTTTCTTTAACAATTTTTTCTCCGAAACTATAGCACCTAGGAGAACCGGACCGGGGTCACTGGAAAGGGCTCGTCGCGCCCTCTACGCCCATATTTTTTTCGTCCAGATCGGACCAATAGGAGCCGAGTTATAACGGTTTAAAGGGAACAAAGGAAAAAAAAATTTTTCTTTAACAATTTTTTTCTCCGAAACTATAGCACCTAGGAGAACCGGACCGGGGTCATTGGAAAGGGCTCGTCGCGCCCTCTACGCCCATATTTTTTTCGTCCAGATCGGACCAATAGGAGCCGAGTTATAACGGTTTAAAGGGAACAAAGGAAAAAAAAATTTTTCTTTAACAATTTTTTTCTCCGAAACTATAGCACCTAGGAGAACCGGACCGGGGTCATTGGAAAGGGCTCGTCACGCCCTCTACGCCCATATTTTTTTCGTCCAGATCGGACCAATAGGAGCCGAGTTATAACGGTTTAAAGGGAACAAAGGAAAAAAAAATTTTTCTTTAACAATTTTTTTCTCCGAAACTATAGCACCTAGGAGAACCGGACCGGGGTCACTGGAAAGGGCTCGTCGCGCCCTCTACGCCCATATTTTTTTCGTCCAGATCGGACCAATAGGAGCCGAGTTATAACGGTTTAAAGGGAACAAAGGAAAAAAAAATTTTTCTTTAACAATTTTTTTCTCCGAAACTATAGCACCTAGGAGAACCGGACCGGGGTCATTGGAAAGGGCTCGTCGCGCCCTCTACGCCCATATTTTTTTCGTCCAGATCGGACCAATAGGAGCCGAGTTATAACGGTTTAAAGGGAACAAAGGAAAAAAAAATTTTTCTTTATCAATTTTTTTCTCCGAAACTATAGCACCTAGGAGAACCGGACCGGGGTCATTGGAAAGGGCTCGTCACGCCCTCTACGCCCATATTTTTTTCGTCCAGATCGGACCAATAGGAGCCGAGTTATAACGGTTTAAAGGGAACAAAGGAAAAAAAAATTTTTCTTTAACAATTTTTTTCTCCGAAACTATAGCACCTAGGAGAACCGGACCGGGGTCATTGGAAAGGGCTCGTCACGCCCTCTACGCCCATATTTTTTTCGTCCAGATCGGACCAATAGGAGCCGAGTTATAACGGTTTAAAGGGAACAAAGGAAAAAAAAATTTTTCTTTAACAATTTTTTTCTCCGAAACTATAGCACCTAGGAGAACCGGACCGGGGTCATTGGAAAGGGCTCGTCGCGCCCTCTACGCCCATATTTTTTTCGTCCAAATCGGACCAAGAGGAGCCGAGTTATAACGGTTTAAAGGGAACAAAGGAAAAAAAAATTTTTCTTTAACAATTTTTTTCTCCGAAACTATAGCACCTAGGAGAACCGGACCGGGGTCATTGGAAAGGGCTCGTCGCGCCCTCTACGCCCATATTTTTTTCGTCCAGATCGGACCAATAGGAGCCGAGTTATAACGGTTTAAAGGGAACAAAGGAAAAAAAAATTTTTCTTTAACAATTTTTTTCTCCGAAACTATAGCACCTAGGAGAACCGGACCGGGGTCATTGGAAAGGGCTCGTCGCGCCCTCTACGCCCATATTTTTTTCGTCCAGATCGGACCAATAGGAGCCGAGTTATAACGGTTTAAAGGGAACAAAGGAAAAAAAAATTTTTCTTTAACAATTTTTTTCTCCGAAACTATAGCACCTAGGAGAACCGGACCGGGGTCATTGGAAAGGGCTCGTCGCGCCCTCTACGCCCATATTTTTTTCGTCCAGATCGGACCAATAGGAGCCGAGTTATAACGGTTTTAAAGGGAACAAAGGAAAAAAAAATTTTTCTTTAACAATTTTTTTCTCCGAAACTATAGCACCTAGGAGAACCGGACCGGGGTCATTGGAAAGGGCTCGTCGCGCCCTCTACGCCCATATTTTTTTCGTCCAGATCGGACCAATAGGAGCCGAGTTATAACGGTTTAAAGGGAACAAAGGAAAAAAAAATTTTTTCTTTAACAATTTTTTTCTCCGAAACTATAGCACCTAGGAGAACGGGACCGGGGTCACTGGAAAGGGCTCGTCGCGCCCTCTACGCCCATATTTTTTTCGTCCAGATCGGACCAATAGGAGCCGAGTTATAACGGTTTAAAGGGAACAAAGGAAAAAAAAATTTTTCTTTAACAATTTTTTTCTCCGAAACTATAGCACCTAGGAGAACCGGACCGGGGTCATTGGAAAGGGCTCGTCGCGCCCTCTACGCCCATATTTTTTTCGTCCAGATCGGACCAATAGGAGCCGAGTTATAACGGTTTAAAGGGAACAAAGGAAAAAAAAATTTTTCTTTAACAATTTTTTTCTCCGAAACTATAGCACCTAGGAGAACCGGACCGGGGTCATTGGAAAGGGCTCGTCGCGCCCTCTACGCCCATATTTTTTTCGTCCAGATCGGACCAATAGGAGCCGAGTTATAACGGTTTAAAGGGAACAAAGGAAAAAAAAATTTTTCTTTAACAATTTTTTTCTCCGAAACTATAGCACCTAGGAGAACCGGACCGGGGTCATTGGAAAGGGCTCGTCGCGCCCTCTACGCCCATATTTTTTTCGTCCAGATCGGACCAATAGGAGCCGAGTTATAACGGTTTAAAGGGAACAAAGGAAAAAAAAATTTTTCTTTAACAATTTTTTTCTCCGAAACTATAGCACCTAGGAGAACCGGACCGGGGGTCATTGGAAAGGGCTCGTCGCGCCCTCTACGCCCATATTTTTTTCGTCCAGATCGGACCAATAGGAGCCGAGTTATAACGGTTTAAAGGGAACAAAGGAAAAAAAAATTTTTCTTTAACAATTTTTTTCTCCGAAACTATAGCACCTAGGAGAACGGGACCGGGGTCACTGGAAAGGGCTCGTCGCGCCCTCTACGCCCATATTTTTTTCGTCCAGATCGGACCAATAGGAGCCGAGTTATAACGGTTTAAAGGGAACAAAGGAAAAAAAAATTTTTCTTTAACAATTTTTTTCTCCGAAACTATAGCACCTAGGAGAACCGGACCGGGGTCATTGGAAAGGGCTCGTCGCGCCCTCTACGCCCATATTTTTTTCGTCCAGATCGGACCAATAGGAGCCGAGTTATAACGGTTTAAAGGGAACAAAGGAAAAAAAAATTTTTCTTTAACAATTTTTTTCTCCGAAACTATAGCACCTAGGAGAACCGGACCGGGGTCATTGGAAAGGGCTCGTCGCGCCCTCTACGCCCATATTTTTTTCGTCCAGATCGGACCAATAGGAGCCGAGTTATAACGGTTTAAAGGGAACAAAGGAAAAAAAAATTTTTCTTTAACAATTTTTTTCTCCGAAACTATAGCACCTAGGAGAACGGGACCGGGGTCACTGGAAAGGGCTCGTCGCGCCCTCTACGCCCATATTTTTTTCGTCCAGATCGGACCAATAGGAGCCGAGTTATAACGGTTTAAAGGGAACAAAGGAAAAAAAATTTTTTCTTTAACAATTTTTTTCTCCGAAACTATAGCACCTAGGAGAACCGGACCGGGGTCATTGGAAAGGGCTCGTCGCGCCCTCTACGCCCATATTTTTTTCGTCCAGATCGGACCAATAGGAGCCGAGTTATAACGGTTTAAAGGGAACAAAGGAAAAAAAAATTTTTCTTTAACAATTTTTTTCTCCGAAACTATAGCACCTAGGAGAACCGGACCGGGGTCATTGGAAAGGGCTCGTCGCGCCCTCTACGCCCATATTTGTTTCGTCCAGATCGGACCAATAGGAGCCGAGTTATAACGGTTTAAAGGGAACAAAGGAAAAAAAAATTTTTCTTTAACAATTTTTTTCTCCGAAACTATAGCACCTAGGAGAACCGGACCGGGGTCATTGGAAAGGGCTCGTCGCGCCCTCTACGCCCATATTTTTTTCGTCCAGATCGGACCAATAGGAGCCGAGTTATAACGGTTTAAAGGGAACAAAGGAAAAAAAAATTTTTCTTTAACAATTTTTTTCTCCGAAACTATAGCACCTAGGAGAACCGGACCGGGGTCATTGGAAAGGGCTCGTCGCGCCCTCTACGCCCATAATTTTTTCGTCCAGATCGGACCAATAGGAGCCGAGTTATAACGGTTTGAAGGGAACAAAGGAAAAAAAAATTTTTCTTTAACAATTTTTTTCTCCGAAACTATAGCACGTAGGAGAACCGGACCGGGGTCATTGGAAAGGGCTCGTCGCGCCCTCTACGCCCATATTTTTTTCGTCCAGATCGGACCAATAGGAGCCGAGTTATAACGGTTTAAAGGGAACAAAGGAAAAAAAAATTTTTCTTTAACAATTTTTTTCTCCGAAACTATAGCACCTACGAGAACCGGACCGGGGTCATTGGAAAGGGCTCGTCGCGCCCTCTACGCCCATATTTTTTTCGTCCAGATCGGACCAATAGGAGCCGAGTTATAACGGTTTAAAGGGAACAAAGGAAAAAAAAATTTTTCTTTAACAATTTTTTTCTCCGAAACTATAGCACCTAGGAGAACCGGACCGGGGTCATTGGAAAGGGCTCGTCGCGCCCTCTACGCCCATATTTTTTTCGTCCAGATCGGACCAATAGGAGCCGAGTTATAACGGTTTAAAGGGAACAAAGGAAAAAAAAATTTTTCTTTAACAATTTTTTTCTCCGAAACTATAGCACCTAGGAGAACCGGACCGGGGTCATTGGAAAGGGCTCGTCACGCCCTCTACGCCCATATTTTTTTCGTCCAGATCGGACCAATAGGAGCCGAGTTATAACGGTTTAAAGGGAACAAAGGAAAAAAAAATTTTTCTTTAACAATTTTTTTCTCCGAAACTATAGCACCTAGGAGAACCGGACCGGGGTCATTGGAAAGGGCTCGTCGCGCCCTCTACGCCCATATTTTTTTCGTCCAGATCGGACCAATAGGAGCCGAGTTATAACGGTTTAAAGGGAACAAAGGAAAAAAAAATTTTTCTTTAACAATTTTTTTCTCCGAAACTATAGCACCTAGGAGAACCGGACCGGGGTCATTGGAAAGGGCTCGTCGCGCCCTCTACGCCCATATTTTTTTCGTCCAGATCGGACCAATAGGAGCCGAGTTATAACGGTTTAAAGGGAACAAAGGAAAAAAAAATTTTTCTTTAACAATTTTTTTCTCCGAAACTATAGCACCTAGGAGAACCGGACCGGGGTCACTGGAAAGGGCTCGTCGCGCCCTCTACGCCCATATTTTTTTCGTCCAGATCGGACCAAGAGGAGCCGAGTTATAACGGTTTAAAGGGAACAAAGGAAAAAAAAATTTTTCTTTAACAATTTTTTTCTCCGAAACTATAGCACCTAGGAGAACCGGACCGGGGTCATTGGAAAGGGCTCGTCGCGCCCTCTACGCCCATATTTTTTTCGTCCAGATCGGACCAATAGGAGCCGAGTTATAACGGTTTAAAGGGAACAAAGGAAAAAAAAATTTTTCTTTAACAATTTTTTTCTCCGAAACTATAGCACCTAGGAGAACCGGACCGGGGTCATTGGAAAGGGCTCGTCGCGCCCTCTACGCCCATATTTTTTTCGTCCAGATCGGACCAATAGGAGCCGAGTTATAACGGTTTAAAGGGAACAAAGGAAAAAAAAATTTTTCTTTAACAATTTTTTTCTCCGAAACTATAGCACCTAGGAGAACCGGACCGGGGTCATTGGAAAGGGCTCGTCGCGCCCTCTACGCCCATATTTTTTTCGTCCAGATCGGACCAATAGGAGCCGAGTTATAACGGTTTAAAGGGAACAAAGGAAAAAAAAATTTTTCTTTAACAATTTTTTTCTCCGAAACTATAGCACCTAGGAGAACCGGACCGGGGTCACTGGAAAGGGCTCGTCGCGCCCTCTACGCCCATATTTTTTTCGTCCAGATCGGACCAATAGGAGCCGAGTTATAACGGTTTAAAGGGAACAAAGGAAAAAAAAATTTTTCTTTAACAATTTTTTTCTCCGAAACTATAGCACCTAGGAGAACCGGACCGGGGTCATTGGAAAGGGCTCGTCGCGCCCTCTACGCCCATATTTTTTTCGTCCAGATCGGACTAATAGGAGCCGAGTTATAACGGTTTAAAGGGAACAAAGGAAAAAAAAATTTTTCTTTAACAATTTTTTTCTCCGAAACTATAGCACCTAGGAGAACCGGACCGGGGTCATTGGAAAGGGCTCGTCGCGCCCTCTACGCCCATATTTTTTTCGTCCAGATCGGACCAATAGGAGCCGAGTTATAGCGGTTTAAAGGGAACAAAGGAAAAAAAAGTTTTTCTTTAACAATTTTTTTCTCCGAAACTATAGCACCTAGGAGAACCGGACCGGGGTCATTGGAAAGGGCTCGTCGCGCCCTCTACGCCCATATTTTTTTCGTCCAGATCGGACCAATAGGAGCCGAGTTATAACGGTTTAAAGGGAACAAAGGAAAAAAAAATTTTTCTTTAACAATTTTTTTCTCCGAAACTATAGCACCTAGGAGAACCGGACCGGGGTCATTGGAAAGGGCTCGTCGCGCCCTCTACGCGCATATTTTTTTCGTCCAGATCGGACCAATAGGAGCCGAGTTATAACGGTTTAAAGGGAACAAAGGAAAAAAAAATTTTTCTTTAACAATTTTTTTCTCCGAAACTATAGCACCTAGGAGAACCGGACCGGGGTCATTGGAAAGGGCTCGTCGCGCCCTCTACGCCCATATTTTCTTCGTCCAGATGGGACCAATAGGAGCCGAGTTATAACGGTTTAAAGGGAACAAAGGAAAAAAAAATTTTTCTTTAACAATTTTTTTCTCCGAAACTATAGCACCTAGGAGAACCGGACCGGGGTCATTGGAAAGGGCTCGTCGCGCCCTCTACGCCCATATTTTTTTCGTCCAGATCGGACCAATAGGAGCCGAGTTATAACGGTTTAAAGGGAACAAAGGAAAAAAAAATTTTTCTTTAACAATTTTTTTCTCCGAAACTATAGCACCTAGGAGAACCGGACCGGGGTCATTGGAAAGGGCTCGTCACGCCCTCTACGCCCATATTTTTTTCGTCCAGATCGGACCAATAGGAGCCGAGTTATAACGGTTTAAAGGGAACAAAGGAAAAAAAAATTTTTCTTTAACAATTTTTTTCTCCGAAACTATAGCACCTAGGAGAACCGGACCGGGGTCATTGGAAAGGGCTCGTCGCGCCCTCTACGCCCATATTTTTTTCGTCCAGATCGGACCAATAGGAGCCGAGTTATAACGGTTTAAAGGGAACAAAGGAAAAAAAAATTTTTCTTTAACAATTTTTTTCTCCGAAACTATAGCACCTAGGAGAACCGGACCGGGGTCATTGGAAAGGGCTCGTCGCGCCCTCTACGCCCATATTTTTTTCGTCCAGATCGGACTAATAGGAGCCGAGTTATAACGGTTTAAAGGGAACAAAGGAAAAAAAAATTTTTCTTTAACAATTTTTATCTCCGAAACTATAGCACCTAGGAGAACCGGACCGGGGTCATTGGAAAGGGCTCGTCGCGCCCTCTACGCCCATATTTTTTTCGTCCAGATCGGACCAATAGGAGCCGAGTTATAGCGGTTTAAAGGGAACAAAGGAAAAAAAAGTTTTTCTTTAACAATTTTTTTCTCCGAAACTATAGCACCTAGGAGAACCGGACCGGGGTCATTGGAAAGGGCTCGTCGCGCCCTCTACGCCCATATTTTTTTCGTCCAGATCGGACCAATAGGAGCCGAGTTATAACGGTTTAAAGGGAACAAAGGAAAAAAAAATTTTTCTTTAACAATTTTTTTCTCCGAAACTATAGCATCTAGGAGAACCGGACCGGGGTCATTGGAAAGGGCTCGTCGCGCCCTCTACGCCCATATTTTTTTCGTCCAGATCGGACCAATAGGAGCCGAGTTATAACGGTTTAAAGGGAACAAAGGAAAAAAAAATTTTTCTTTAACAATTTTTTTCTCCGAAACTATAGCACCTAGGAGAACCGGACCGGGGTCATTGGAAAGGGCTCGTCGCGCCCTCTCCGCCCATATTTTTTTCGTCCAGATCGGACCAATAGGAGCCGAGTTATAACGGTTTAAAGGGAACAAAGGAAAAAAAAATTTTTCTTTAACAATTTTTTTCTCCGAAACTATAGCACCTAGGAGAACCGGACCGGGGTCATTGGAAAGGGCTCGTCGCGCCCTCTACGCCCATATTTTTTTCGTCCAGATCGGACCAATAGGAGCCGAGTTATAACGGTTTAAAGGGAACAAAGGAAAAAAAAATTTTTCTTTAACAATTTTTTTCTCCGAAACTATAGCACCTAGGAGAACCGGACCGGGGTCACTGGAAAGGGCTCGTCGCGCCCTCTACGCCCATATTTTTTTCGTCCAGATCGGACCAATAGGAGCCGAGTTATAACGGTTTAAAGGGAACAAAGGAAAAAAAAATTTTTCTTTAACAATTTTTTTCTCCGAAACTATAGCACCTAGGAGAACCGGACCGGGGTCATTGGAAAGGGCTCGTCGCGCCCTCTACGCCCATATTTTTTTCGTCCAGATCGGACTAATAGGAGCCGAGTTATAACGGTTTAAAGGGAACAAAGGAAAAAAAAATTTTTCTTTAACAATTTTTTTCTCCGAAACTATAGCACCTAGGAGAACCGGACCGGGGTCATTGGAAAGGGCTCGTCGCGCCCTCTACGCCCATATTTTTTTCGTCCAGATCGGACCAATAGGAGCCGAGTTATAACGGTTTAAAGGGAACAAAGGAAAAAAAAATTTTTCTTTAACAATTTTTTTCTCCGAAACTATAGCACCTAGGAGAACCGGACCGGGGTCATTGGAAAGGGCTCGTCGCGCCCTCTACGCCCATATTTTTTTCGTCCAGATCGGACCAATAGGAGCCGAGTTATAACGGTTTAAAGGGAACAAAGGAAAAAAAAATTTTTCTTTAACAATTTTTTTCTCCGAAACTATAGCACCTAGGAGAACCGGACCGGGGTCATTGGAAAGGGCTCGTCGCGCCCTCTACGCCCATATTTTCTTCGTCCAGATCGGACCAATAGGAGCCGAGTTATAACGGTTTAAAGGGAACAAAGGAAAAAAAAATTTTTCTTTAACAATTTTTTTCTCCGAAACTATAGCACCTAGGAGAACCGGACCGGGGTCATTGGAAAGGGCTCGTCGCGCCCTCTACGCCCATATATTTTTCGTCCAGATCGGACCAATAGGAGCCGAGTTATAACGGTTTAAAGGGAACAAAGGAAAAAAAAATTTTTCTTTAACAATTTTTTTCTCCGAAACTATAGCACCTAGGAGAACCGGACCGGGGTCACTGGAAAGGGCTCGTCGCGCCCTCTACGCCCATATTTTTTTCGTCCAGATCGGACCAATAGGAGCCGAGTTATAACGGTTTAAAGGGAACAAAGGAAAAAAAAATTTTTCTTTAACAATTTTTTTCTCCGAAACTATAGCACCTAGGAGAACCGGACCGGGGTCATTGGAAAGGGCTCGTCGCGCCCTCTACGCCCATATTTTTTTCGTCCAGATCGGACCAATAGGAGCCGAGTTATAACGGTTTAAAGGGAACAAAGGAAAAAAAAATTTTTCTTTAACAATTTTTTTCTCCGAAACTATAGCACCTAGGAGAACCGGACCGGGGTCATTGGAAAGGGCTCGTCGCGCCCTCTACGCCCATATTTTTTTCGTCCAGATCGGACCAATAGGAGCCGAGTTATAACGGTTTAAAGGGAACAAAGGAAAAAAAAATTTTTCTTTAACAATTTTTTTCTCCGAAACTATAGCACCTAGGAGAACCGGACCGGGGTCATTGGAAAGGGCTCGTCGCGCCCTCTACGCCCATATTTTTTTCGTCCAGATCGGACTAATAGGAGCCGAGTTATAACGGTTTAAAGGGAACAAAGGAAAAAAAAATTTTTCTTTAACAATTTTTTTCTCCGAAACTATAGCACCTAGGAGAACCGGACCGGGGTCATTGGAAAGGGCTCGTCGCGCCCTCTACGCCCATATTTTTTTCGTCCAGATCGGACCAATAGGAGCCGAGTTATAACGGTTTAAAGGGAACAAAGGAAAAAAAAATTTTTCTTTAACAATTTTTTTCTCCGAAACTATAGCACCTAGGAGAACCGGACCGGGGTCATTGGAAAGGGCTCGTCGCGCCCTCTACGCCCATATTTTTTTCGTCCAGATCGGACCAATAGGAGCCGAGTTATAACGGTTTAAAGGGAACAAAGGAAAAAAAAATTTTTCTTTAACAATTTTTTTCTCCGAAACTATAGCACCTAGGAGAACCGGACCGGGGTCATTGGAAAGGGCTCGTGGCGCCCTCTACGCCCATATTTTTTTCGTCCAGATCGGACCAATAGGAGCCGAGTTATAACGGTTTAAAGGGAACAAAGGAAAAAAAAATTTTTCTTTAACAATTTTTTTCTCCGAAACTATAGCACGTAGGAGAACCGGACCGGGGTCACTGGAAAGGGCTCGTCGCGCCCTCTACGCCCATATTTTTTTCGTCCAGATCGGACCAATAGGAGCCGAGTTATAACGGTTTAAAGGGAACAAAGGAAAAAAAAATTTTTCTTTAACAATTTTTTTCTCCGAAACTATAGCACCTAGTAGAACCGGACCGGGGTCATTGGAAAGGGCTCGTCGCGCCCTCTACGCCCATATTTTTTTCGTCCAGATCGGACCAATAGGAGCCGAGTTATAACGGTTTAAAGGGAACAAAGGAAAAAAAAATTTTTCTTTAACAATTTTTTTCTCCGAAACTATAGCACCTAGGAGAACCGGACCGGGGTCATTGGAAAGGGCTCGTCGCGCCCTCTACGCCCATATTTTTTTCGTCCAGATCGGACCAATAGGAGCCGAGTTATAACGGTTTAAAGGGAACAAAGGAAAAAAAAATTTTTCTTTAACAATTTTTTTCTCCGAAACTATAGCACCTAGGAGAACCGGACTGGGGTCATTGGAAAGGGCTCGTCGCGCCCTCTACGCCCATATCTTTTTCGTCCAGATCGGACCAATAGGAGCCGAGTTATAACGGTTTAAAGGGAACAAAGGAAAAAAAAATTTTTCTTTAACAATTTTTTTCTCCGAAACTATAGCACCTAAGAGAACCGGACCGGGGTCACTGGAAAGGGCTCGTCGCGCCCTCTACGCCCATATTTTTTTCGTCCAGATCGGACCAATAGGAGCCGAGTTATAACGGTTTAAAGGGAACAAAGGAAAAAAAAATTTTTCTTTAACAATTTTTTTCTCCGAAACTATAGCACCGAGGAGAACCGGACCGGGGTCATTGGAAAGGGCTCGTCGCGCCCTCTACGCCCATATTTTTTTCGTCCAGATCGGACCAATAGGAGCCGAGTTATAACGGTTTAAAGGGAACAAAGGAAAAAAAAATTTTTCTTTAACAATTTTTTTCTCCGAAACTATAGCACCTAGGAGAACCGGACCGGGGTCATTGGAAAGGGCTCGTCGCGCCCTCTACGCCCATATTTTTTTCGTCCAGATCGGACCAATAGGAGCCGAGTTATAACGGTTTAAAGGGAACAAAGGAAAAAAAAATTTTTCTTTAACAATTTTTTTCTCCGAAACTATAGCACCTAGGAGAACCGGACCGGGGTCATTGGAAAGGGCTCGTCGCGCCGTCTACGCCCATATTTTTTTCGTCCAGATCGGACCAATAGGAGCCGAGTTATAACGGTTTAAAGGGAACAAAGGAAAAAAAAATTTTTCTTTAACAATTTTTTTCTCCGAAACTATAGCACCTAGGAGAACCGGACCGGGGTCATTGGAAAGGGCTCGTCGCGCCCTCTACGCCCATATTTTTTTCGTCCAGATCGGACCAATAGGAGCCGAGTTATAACGGTTTAAAGGGAACAAAGGAAAAAAAAATTTTTCTTTAACAATTTTTTTCTTCGAAACTATAGCACCTAGGAGAACCGGACCGGGGTCATTGGAAAGGGCTCGTCGCGCCCTCTACGCCCATATTTTTTTCGTCCAGATCGGACCAATAGGAGCCGAGTTATAACGGTTTAAAGGGAACAAAGGAAAAAAAAATTTTTCTTTAACAATTTTTTTCTCCGAAACTATAGCACCTAGGAGAACCGGACCGGGGTCACTGGAAAGGGCTCGTCGCGCCCTCTACGCCCATATTTTTTTCGTCCAGATCGGACCAATAGGAGCCGAGTTATAACGGTTTAAAGGGAACAAAGGAAAAAAAACTTTTTCTTTAACAATTTTTTTCTCCGAAACTATAGCACCTAGGAGAACCGGACCGGGGTCATTGGAAAGGGCTCGTCGCGTCCTCTACGCCCATATTTTTTTCATCCAGATCGGACCAATAGGAGCCGAGTTATAACGGTTTAAAGGGAACAAAGGAAAAAAAAATTTTTATTTAACAATTTTTTTCTCCGAAACTATAGCACCTAGGAGAACCGGACCGGGGTCACTGGAAAGGGCTCGTCGCGCCCTCTACGCCCATATTTTTTTCGTCCAGATCGGACCAATAGGAGCCGAGTTATAACGGTTTAAAGGGAACAAAGGAAAAAAAATTTTTTCTTTAACAATTTTTTTCTCCGAAACTATAGCACCTAGGAGAACCGGACCGGGGTCATTGGAAAGGGCTCGTCGCGTCCTCTACGCCCATATTTTTTTCGTCCAGATCGGACCAATAGGAGCCGAGTTATAACGGTTTAAAGGGAACAAAGGAAAAAAAAATTTTTCTTTAACAATTTTTTTCTCCGAAACTATAGCACCTAGGAGAACCGGACCGGGGTCATTGGAAAGGGCTCGTCGCGCCCTCTACGCCCATATTTTTTTCGTCCAGATCGGACCAATAGGAGCCGAGTTATAACGGTTTAAAGGGAACAAAGGAAAAAAAAATTTTTCTTTAACAATTTTTTTCTCCGAAACTATAGCACCTAGGAGAACCGCACCGGGGTCATTGGAAAGGGCTCGTCGCGCCCTCTACGCCCATATTTTTTTCGTCCAGATCGGACCAATAGGAGCCGAGTTATAACGGTTTAAAGGGAACAAAGGAAAAAAAAATTTTTCTTTAACAATTTTTTTCTCCGAAACTATAGCACCTACGAGAACCGGACCGGGGTCATTGGAAAGGGCTCGTCGCGCCCTCTACGCCCATATTTTTTTCGTCCAGATCGGACCAATAGGAGCCGAGTTATAACGGTTTAAAGGGAACAAAGGAAAAAAAAATTTTTCTTTAACAATTTTTTTCTTCGAAACTATAGCACCTAGGAGAACCGGACCGGGGTCATTGGAAAGGGCTCGTCGCGCCCTCTACGCCCATATTTTTTTCGTCCAGATCGGACCAATAGGAGCCGAGTTATAACGGTTTAAAGGGAACAAAGGAAAAAAAAATTTTTCTTTAACAATTTTTTTCTCCGAAACTATAGCACCTAGGAGAACCGGACCGGGGTCATTGGAAAGGGCTCGTCGCGCCCTCTACGCCCATATTTTTTTCGTCCAGATCGGACCAATAGGAGCCGAGTTATAACGGTTTAAAGGGAACAAAGGAAAAAAAAATTTTTCTTTAACAATTTTTTTCTCCGAAACTATAGCACCTAGGAGAACCGGACCGGGGTCATTGGAAAGGGCTCGTCGCGCCCTCTACGCCCATATTTTTTTCGTCCAGATCCGACCAATAGGAGCCGAGTTATAACGGTTTAAAGGGAACGAAGGAAAAAAAAATTTTTCTTTAACAATTTTTTTCTTCGAAACTATAGCACCTAGGAGAACCGGACCGGGGTCATTGGAAAGGGCTCGTCGCGCCCTCTACGCCCATATTTTTTTCGTCCAGATCGGACCAATAGGAGCCGAGTTATAACGGTTTAAAGGGAACAAAGGAAAAAAAAATTTTTCTTTAACAATTTTTTTCTCCGAAACTATAGCACCTAGGAGAACCGGACCGGGGTCATTGGAAAGGGCTCGTCGCGCCCTCTACGCCCATATTTTTTTCGTCCAGATCGGACCAATAGGAGCCGAGTTATAACGGTTTAAAGGGAACAAAGGAAAAAAAAATTTTTCTTTAACAATTTTTTTCTCCGAAACTATAGCACCTAGGAGAACCGGACCGGGGTCATTGGAAAGGGCTCGTCGCGCCCTCTACGCCCATATTTTTTTCGTCCAGATCGGACCAATAGGAGCCGAGTTATAACGGTTTAAAGGGAACGAAGGAAAAAAAAATTTTTCTTTAACAATTTTTTTCTCCGAAACTATAGCACCTAGGAGAACCGGACCGGGGTCATTGGAAAGGGCTAGTCGCGCCCTCTACGCCCATATTTTTTTCGTCCAGATCGGACCAACAGGAGCCGAGTTATAACGGTTTAAAGGGAACAAAGGAAAAAAAAATTTTTCTTTAACAATTTTTTTCTCCGAAACTATAGCACCTAGGAGAACCGGACCGGGGTCATTGGAAAGGGCTCGTCGCGCCCTCTACGCCCATATTTTTTTCGTCCAGATCGGACCAATAGGAGCCGAGTTATAACGGTTTAAAGGGAACAAAGGAAAAAAAAATTTTTCTTTAACAATTTTTTTCTCCGAAACTATAGCACCTAGGAGAACCGGACCGGGGTCATTGGAAAGGGCTCGTCGCGCCCTCTACGCCCATATTTTTTTCGTCCAGATCGGACCAATAGGAGCCGAGTTATAACGGTTTAAAGGGAACAAAGGAAAAAAAAATTTTTCTTTAACAATTTTTTTCTCCGAAACTATAGCACCTAGGAGAACCGGACCGGGGTCATTGGAAAGGGCTCGTCGCGTCCTCTACGCCCATATTTTTTTCGTCCAGATCGGACCAATAGGAGCCGAGTTATAACGGTTTAAAGGGAACAAAGGAAAAAAAAATTTTTCTTTAACAATTTTTTTCTCCGAAACTATAGCACCTAGGAGAACCGGACCGGGGTCATTGGAAAGGGCTCGTCGCGCCCTCTACGCCCATATTTTTTTCGTCCAGATCGGACCAATAGGAGCCGAGTTATAACGGTTTAAAGGGAACAAAGGAAAAAAAAATTTTTCTTTAACAATTTTTTTCTCCGAAACTATAGCACCTAGGAGAACCGCACCGGGGTCATTGGAAAGGGCTCGTCGCGCCCTCTACGCCCATATTTTTTTCGTCCAGATCGGACCAATAGGAGCCGAGTTATAACGGTTTAAAGGGAACAAAGGAAAAAAAAATTTTTCTTTAACAATTTTTTTCTCCGAAACTATAGCACCTAGGAGAACCGGACCGGGGTCATTGGAAAGGGCTCGTCGCGCCCTCTACGCCCATATTTTTTTCGTCCAGATCGGACCAATAGGAGCCGAGTTATAACGGTTTAAAGGGAACAAAGGAAAAAAAAATTTTTCTTTAACAATTTTTTTCTTCGAAACTATAGCACCTAGGAGAACCGGACCGGGGTCATTGGAAAGGGCTCGTCGCGCCCTCTACGCCCATATTTTTTTCGTCCAGATCGGACCAATAGGAGCCGAGTTATAACGGTTTAAAGGGAACAAAGGAAAAAAAAATTTTTCTTTAACAATTTTTTTCTCCGAAACTATAGCACCTAGGAGAACCGGACCGGGGTCATTGGAAAGGGCTCGTCGCGCCCTCTACGCCCATATTTTTTTCGTCCAGATCGGACCAATAGGAGCCGAGTTATAACGGTTTAAAGGGAACAAAGGAAAAAAAAATTTTTCTTTAACAATTTTTTTCTCCGAAACTATAGCACCTAGGAGAACCGGACCGGGGTCATTGGAAAGGGCTCGTCGCGCCCTCTACGCCCATATTTTTTTCGTCCAGATCCGACCAATAGGAGCCGAGTTATAACGGTTTAAAGGGAACGAAGGAAAAAAAAATTTTTCTTTAACAATTTTTTTCTCCGAAACTATAGCACCTAGGAGAACCGGACCGGGGTCATTGGAAAGGGCTAGTCGCGCCCTCTACGCCCATATTTTTTTCGTCCAGATCGGACCAACAGGAGCCGAGTTATAACGGTTTAAAGGGAACAAAGGAAAAAAAAATTTTTCTTTAACAATTTTTTTCTCCGAAACTATAGCACCTAGGAGAACCGGACCGGGGTCATTGGAAAGGGCTCGTCGCGCCCTCTACGCCCATATTTTTTTCGTCCAGATCGGACCAATAGGAGCCGAGTTATAACGGTTTAAAGGGAAAAAGGAAAAAAAAATTTTTCTTTAACAATTTTTTTCTCCGAAACTATAGCACCTAGGAGAACCGGACCGGGGTCATTGGAAAGGGCTCGTCGCGCCCTCTACGCCCATATTTTTTTCGTCCAGATCGGACCAATAGGAGCCGAGTTATAACGGTTTAAAGGGAACAAAGGAAAAAAAAATTTTTCTTTAACAATTTTTTTCTCCGAAACTATAGCACCTAGGAGAACCGGACCGGGGTCATTGGAAAGGGCTCGTCGCGTCCTCTACGCCCATATTTTTTTCGTCCAGATCGGACCAATAGGAGCCGAGTTATAACGGTTTAAAGGGAACAAAGGAAAAAAAAATTTTTCTTTAACAATTTTTTTCTCCGAAACTATAGCACCTAGGAGAACCGGACCGGGGTCATTGGAAAGGGCTCGTCGCGCCCTCTACGCCCATATTTTTTTCGTCCAGATCGGACCAATAGGAGCCGAGTTATAACGGTTTAAAGGGAACAAAGGAAAAAAAAATTTTTCTTTAACAATTTGTTTCTCCGAGACTATAGCACCTAGGAGAACCGGACCGGGGTCACTGGAAAGGGCTCGTCGCGCCCTCTACGCCCATATTTTTTTCGTCCAGATCGGACCAATAGGAGCCGAGTTATAACGGTTTAAAGGGAACAAAGGAAAAAAAAATTTTTCTTTAACAATTTTTTTCTCCGAAACTATAGCACCTAGGAGAACCGGACCGGGGTCATTGGAAAGGGCTCGTCGCGCCCTCTACGCCCATATTTTTTTCGTCCAGATCGGACCAATAGGAGCCGAGTTATAACGGTATAAAGGGAACAAAGGAAAAAAAAATTTTTCTTTAACAATTTTTTTCTCCGAAACTATAGCACCTAGGAGAACCGGACCGGGGTCATTGGAAAGGGCTCGTCGCGCCCTCTACGCCCATATTTTTTTCGTCCAGATCCGACCAATAGGAGCCGAGTTATAACGGTTTAAAGGGAACAAAGGAAAAAAAAATTTTTCTTTAACAATTTTTTTCTCCGAAACTATAGCACCTAGGAGAACCGGACCGGGGTCATTGGAAAGGGCTAGTCGCGCCCTCTACGCCCATATTTTTTTCGTCCAGATCGGACCAATAGGAGCCGAGTTATAACGGTTTAAAGGGAACAAAGGAAAAAAAAATTTTTCTTTAACAATTTTTTTCTCCGAAACTATAGCACCTAGGAGAACCGGACCGGGGTCATTGGAAAGGGCTCGTCGCGCCCTCTACGCCCATATTTTTTTCGTCCAGATCGGACCAATAGGAGCCGAGTTATAACGGTTTAAAGGGAACAAAGGAAAAAAAAATTTTTCTTTAACAATTTTTTTCTCCGAAACTATAGCACCTAGGAGAACCGGACCGGGGTCATTGGAAAGGGCTCGTCGCGTCCTCTACGCCCATATTTTTTTCGTCCAGATCGGACCAATAGGAGCCGAGTTATAACGGTTTAAAGGGAACAAAGGAAAAAAAAATTTTTCTTTAACAATTTTTTTCTCCGAAACTATAGCACCTAGGAGAACCGGACCGGGGTCATTGGAAAGGGCTCGTCGCGCCCTCTACGCCCATATTTTTTTCGTCCAGATCGGACCAATAGGAGCCGAGTTATAACGGTTTAAAGGGAACAAAGGAAAAAAAAATTTTTCTTTAACAATTTTTTTCTCCGAAACTATAGCACCTAGGAGAACCGGACCGGGGTCACTGGAAAGGGCTCGTCGCGCCCTCTACGCCCATATTTTTTTCGTCCAGATCGGACCAATAGGAGCCGAGTTATAACGGTTTAAAGGGAACAAAGGAAAAAAAAATTTTTCTTTAACAATTTTTTTCTCCGAAACTATAGCACCTAGGAGAACCGGACCGGGGTCATTGGAAAGGGCTCGTCGCGCCCTCTACGCCCATATTTTTTTCGTCCAGATCGGACCAATAGGAGCCGAGTTATAACGGTATAAAGGGAACAAAGGAAAAAAAAATTTTTCTTTAACAATTTTTTTCTCCGAAACTATAGCACCTAGGAGAACCGGACCGGGGTCATTGGAAAGGGCTCGTCGCGCCCTCTACGCCCATATTTTTTTCGTCCAGATCCGACCAATAGGAGCCGAGTTATAACGGTTTAAAGGGAACAAAGGAAAAAAAAATTTTTCTTTAACAATTTTTTTCTCCGAAACTATAGCACCTAGGAGAACCGGACCGGGGTCATTGGAAAGGGCTAGTCGCGCCCTCTACGCCCATATTTTTTTCGTCCAGATCGGACCAATAGGAGCCGAGTTATAACGGTTTAAAGGGAACAAAGGAAAAAAAAATTTTTCTTTAACAATTTTTTTCTCCGAAACTATAGCACCTAGGAGAACCGGACCGGGGTCATTGGAAAGGGCTCGTCGCGCCCTCTACGCCCATATTTTTTTCGTCCAGATCGGACCAATAGGAGCCGAGTTATAACGGTTTAAAGGGAACAAAGGAAAAAAAAATTTTTCTTTAACAATTTTTTTCTCCGAAACTATAGCACCTAGGAGAACCGGACCGGGGTCATTGGAAAGGGCTCGTCGCGCCCTCTACGCCCATATTTTTTTCGTCCAGATCGGACCAATAGGAGCCGAGTTATAACGGTTTAAAGGGAACAAAGGAAAAAAAAATTTTTCTTTAACAATTTTTTTCTCCGAAACTATAGCACCTAGGAGGACCGGACCGGGGTCATTGGAAAGGGCTCGTCGCGCCCTCTACGCCCATATTTTTTTCGTCCAGATCGGACCAATAGGAGCCGAGTTATAACGGTTTAAAGGGAACAAAGGAAAAAAAAATTTTTCTTTAACAATTTTTTTCTCCGAAACTATAGCACCTAGGAGAACCGGACCGGGGTCATTGGAAAGGGCTCGTCGCGCCCTCTACGCCCATATTTTTTTCGTCCAGATCGGACCAATAGGAGCGGAGTTATAACGGTTTAAAGGGAACAAAGGAAAAAAAAATTTTTCTTTAACAATTTTTTTCTCCGAAACTGTAGCACCGAGGAGAACCGGACCGGGGTCATTGGAAAGGGCTCGTCGCGCCCTCTACGCCCATATTTTTTTCGTCCAGATCGGACCAATAGGAGCCGAGTTATAACGGTTTAAAGGGAACAAAGGAAAAAAAAATTTTTCTTTAACAATTTTTTTCTCCGAAACTATAGCACCTAGGAGAACCGGACCGGGGTCATTGGAAAGGGCTCGTCGCGCCCTCTACGCCCATATTTTTTTCGTCCAGATCGGACCAATAGGAGCCGAGTTATAACGGTTTAAAGGGAACAAAGGAAAAAAAAATTTTTCTTTAACAATTTTTTTCTCCGAAACTATAGCACCTAGGAGAACCGGACCGGGGTCATTGGAAAGGGCTCGTCGCGCCCTCTACGCCCATATTTTTTTCGTCCAGATCGGACGAATAGGAGCCGAGTTATAACGGTTTAAAGGGAACAAAGGAAAAAAAAATTTTTCTTTAACAATTTTTTTCTCCGAAACTATAGCACCTAGGAGAACCGGACCGGGGTCACTGGAAAGGGCTCGTCGCGCCCTCTACGCCCATATTTTTTTCGTCCAGATCGGACCAATAGGAGCCGAGTTATAACGGTTTAAAGGGAACAAAGGAAAAAAAAATTTTTCTTTAACAATTTTTTTCTCCGAAACTATAGCACCTAGGAGAACCGGACCGGGGTCATTGGAAAGGGCTCGTCGCGCCCTCTACGCCCATATTTTTTTCGTCCAGATCGGACCAATAGGAGCCGAGTTATAACGGTATAAAGGGAACAAAGGAAAAAAAAATTTTTCTTTAACAATTTTTTTCTCCGAAACTATAGCACCTAGGAGAACCGGACCGGGGTCATTGGAAAGGGCTCGTCGCGCCCTCTACGCCCATATTTTTTTCGTCCAGATCCGACCAATAGGAGCCGAGTTATAACGGTTTAAAGGGAACAAAGGAAAAAAAAATTTTTCTTTAACAATTTTTTTCTCCGAAACTATAGCACCTAGGAGAACCGGACCGGGGTCATTGGAAAGGGCTAGTCGCGCCCTCTACGCCCATATTTTTTTCGTCCAGATCGGACCAATAGGAGCCGAGTTATAACGGTTTAAAGGGAACAAAGGAAAAAAAAATTTTTCTTTAACAATTTTTTTCTCCGAAACTATAGCACCTAGGAGAACCGGACCGGGGTCATTGGAAAGGGCTCGTCGCGCCCTCTACGCCCATATTTTTTTCGTCCAGATCGGACCAATAGGAGCCGAGTTATAACGGTTTAAAGGGAACAAAGGAAAAAAAAATTTTTCTTTAACAATTTTTTTCTCCGAAACTATAGCACCTAGGAGAACCGGACCGGGGTCATTGGAAAGGGCTCGTCGCGTCCTCTACGCCCATATTTTTTTCGTCCAGATCGGACCAATAGGAGCCGAGTTATAACGGTTTAAAGGGAACAAAGGAAAAAAAAATTTTTCTTTAACAATTTTTTTCTCCGAAACTATAGCACCTAGGAGAACCGGACCGGGGTCATTGGAAAGGGCTCGTCGCGCCCTCTACGCCCATATTTTTTTCGTCCAGATCGGACCAATAGGAGCCGAGTTATAACGGTTTAAAGGGAACAAAGGAAAAAAAAATTTTTCTTTAACAATTTTTTTCTCCGAAACTATAGCACCTAGGAGAACCGGACCGGGGTCACTGGAAAGGGCTCGTCGCGCCCTCTACGCCCATATTTTTTTCGTCCAGATCGGACCAATAGGAGCCGAGTTATAACGGTTTAAAGGGAACAAAGGAAAAAAAAATTTTTCTTTAACAATTTTTTTCTCCGAAACTATAGCACCTAGGAGAACCGGACCGGGGTCATTGGAAAGGGCTCGTCGCGCCCTCTACGCCCATATTTTTTTCGTCCAGATCGGACCAATAGGAGCCGAGTTATAACGGTATAAAGGGAACAAAGGAAAAAAAAATTTTTCTTTAACAATTTTTTTCTCCGAAACTATAGCACCTAGGAGAACCGGACCGGGGTCATTGGAAAGGGCTCGTCGCGCCCTCTACGCCCATATTTTTTTCGTCCAGATCCGACCAATAGGAGCCGAGTTATAACGGTTTAAAGGGAACAAAGGAAAAAAAAATTTTTCTTTAACAATTTTTTTCTCCGAAACTATAGCACCTAGGAGAACCGGACCGGGGTCATTGGAAAGGGCTAGTCGCGCCCTCTACGCCCATATTTTTTTCGTCCAGATCGGACCAATAGGAGCCGAGTTATAACGGTTTAAAGGGAACAAAGGAAAAAAAAATTTTTCTTTAACAATTTTTTTCTCCGAAACTATAGCACCTAGGAGGACCGGACCGGGGTCATTGGAAAGGGCTCGTCGCGCCCTCTACGCCCATATTTTTTTCGTCCAGATCGGACCAATAGGAGCCGAGTTATAACGGTTTAAAGGGAACAAAGGAAAAAAAAATTTTTCTTTAACAATTTTTTTCTCCGAAACTATAGCACCTAGGAGAACCGGACCGGGGTCATTGGAAAGGGCTCGTCGCGCCCTCTACGCCCATATTTTTTTCGTCCAGATCGGACCAATAGGAGCGGAGTTATAACGGTTTAAAGGGAACAAAGGAAAAAAAAATTTTTCTTTAACAATTTTTTTCTCCGAAACTATAGCACCGAGGAGAACCGGACCGGGGTCATTGGAAAGGGCTCGTCGCGCCCTCTACGCCCATATTTTTTTCGTCCAGATCGGACCAATAGGAGCCGAGTTATAACGGTTTAAAGGGAACAAAGGAAAAAAAAATTTTTCTTTAACAATTTTTTTCTCCGAAACTATAGCACCTAGGAGAACCGGACCGGGGTCATTGGAAAGGGCTCGTCGCGCCCTCTACGCCCATATTTTTTTCGTCCAGATCGGACCAATAGGAGCCGAGTTATAACGGTTTAAAGGGAACAAAGGAAAAAAAAATTTTTCTTTAACAATTTTTTTCTCCGAAACTATAGCACCTAGGAGAACCGGACCGGGGTCATTGGAAAGGGCTCGTCGCGCCCTCTACGCCCATATTTTTTTCGTCCAGATCGGACCAATAGGAGCCGAGTTATAACGGTTTAAAGGGAACAAAGGAAAAAAAAATTTTTCTTTAACAATTTTTTTCTCCGAAACTATAGCACCTAGGAGAACCGGACCGGGGTCACTGGAAAGGGCTCGTCGCGCCCTCTACGCCCATATTTTTTTCGTCCAGATCGGACCAATAGGAGCCGAGTTATAACGGTTTAAAGGGAACAAAGGAAAAAAAAATTTTTCTTTAACAATTTTTTTCTCCGAAACTATAGCACCTAGGAGAACCGGACCGGGGTCATTGGAAAGGGCTCGTCGCGCCCTCTACGCCCATATTTTTTTCGTCCAGATCGGACCAATAGGAGCCGAGTTATAACGGTATAAAGGGAACAAAGGAAAAAAAAATTTTTCTTTAACAATTTTTTTCTCCGAAACTATAGCACCTAGGAGAACCGGACCGGGGTCATTGGAAAGGGCTCGTCGCGCCCTCTACGCCCATATTTTTTTCGTCCAGATCCGACCAATAGGAGCCGAGTTATAACGGTTTAAAGGGAACAAAGGAAAAAAAAATTTTTCTTTAACAATTTTTTTCTCCGAAACTATAGCACCTAGGAGAACCGGACCGGGGTCATTGGAAAGGGCTAGTCGCGCCCTCTACGCCCATATTTTTTTCGTCCAGATCGGACCAATAGGAGCCGAGTTATAACGGTTTAAAGGGAACAAAGGAAAAAAAAATTTTTCTTTAACAATTTTTTTCTCCGAAACTATAGCACCTAGGAGAACCGGACCGGGGTCATTGGAAAGGGCTCGTCGCGCCCTCTACGCCCATATTTTTTTCGTCCAGATCGGACCAATAGGAGCCGAGTTATAACGGTTTAAAGGGAACAAAGGAAAAAAAAATTTTTCTTTAACAATTTTTTTCTCCGAAACTATAGCACCTAGGAGAACCGGACCGGGGTCATTGGAAAGGGCTCGTCGCGCCCTCTACGCCCATATTTTTTTCGTCCAGATCGGACCAATAGGAGCCGAGTTATAACGGTTTAAAGGGAACAAAGGAAAAAAAAATTTTTCTTTAACAATTTTTTTCTCCGAAACTATAGCACCTAGGAGGACCGGACCGGGGTCATTGGAAAGGGCTCGTCGCGCCCTCTACGCCCATATTTTTTTCGTCCAGATCGGACCAATAGGAGCCGAGTTATAACGGTTTAAAGGGAACAAAGGAAAAAAAAATTTTTCTTTAACAATTTTTTTCTCCGAAACTATAGCACCTAGGAGAACCGGACCGGGGTCATTGGAAAGGGCTCGTCGCGCCCTCTACGCCCATATTTTTTTCGTCCAGATCGGACCAATAGGAGCGGAGTTATAACGGTTTAAAGGGAACAAAGGAAAAAAAAATTTTTCTTTAACAATTTTTTTCTCCGAAACTGTAGCACCGAGGAGAACCGGACCGGGGTCATTGGAAAGGGCTCGTCGCGCCCTCTACGCCCATATTTTTTTCGTCCAGATCGGACCAATAGGAGCCGAGTTATAACGGTTTAAAGGGAACAAAGGAAAAAAAAATTTTTCTTTAACAATTTTTTTCTCCGAAACTATAGCACCTAGGAGAACCGGACCGGGGTCATTGGAAAGGGCTCGTCGCGCCCTCTACGCCCATATTTTTTTCGTCCAGATCGGACCAATAGGAGCCGAGTTATAACGGTTTAAAGGGAACAAAGGAAAAAAAAATTTTTCTTTAACAATTTTTTTCTCCGAAACTATAGCACCTAGGAGAACCGGACCGGGGTCATTGGAAAGGGCTCGTCGCGCCCTCTACGCCCATATTTTTTTCGTCCAGATCGGACCAATAGGAGCCGAGTTATAACGGTTTAAAGGGAACAAAGGAAAAAAAAATTTTTCTTTAACAATTTTTTTCTCCGAAACTATAGCACCTAGGAGAACCGGACCGGGGTCACTGGAAAGGGCTCGTCGCGCCCTCTACGCCCATATTTTTTTCGTCCAGATCGGACCAATAGGAGCCGAGTTATAACGGTTTAAAGGGAACAAAGGAAAAAAAAATTTTTCTTTAACAATTTTTTTCTCCGAAACTATAGCACCTAGGAGAACCGGACCGGGGTCATTGGAAAGGGCTCGTCGCGCCCTCTACGCCCATATTTTTTTCGTCCAGATCGGACGAATAGGAGCCGAGTTATAACGGTTTAAAGGGAACAAAGGAAAAAAAAATTTTTCTTTAACAATTTTTTTCTCCGAAACTATAGCACCTAGGAGAACCGGACCGGGGTCATTGGAAAGGGCTAGTCGCGCCCTCTACGCCCATATTTTTTTCGTCCAGATCGGACCAATAGGAGCCGAGTTATAACGGTTTAAAGGGAACAAAGGAAAAAAAAATTTTTCTTTAACAATTTTTTTCTCCGAAACTATAGCACCTAGGAGAACCGGACCGAGGTCATTGGAAAGGGCTCGTCGCGCCCTCTACGCCCATATTTTTTTCGTCCAGATCGGACCAATAGGAGCCGAGTTATAACGGTTTAAAGGGAACAAAGGAAAAAAAAATTTTTCTTTAACAATTTTTTTCTCCGAAACTATAGCACCTAGGAGAACCGGACCGGGGTCACTGGAAAGGGCTCGTCGCGCCCTCTACGCCCATATTTTTTTCGTCCAGATCGGACCAATAGGAGCCGAGTTATAACGGTTTAAAGGGAACAAAGGAAAAAAAAATTTTTCTTTAACAATTTTTTTCTCCGAAACTATAGCACCTAGGAGAACCGGACCGGGGTCACTGGAAAGGGCTCGTCGCGCCCTCTACGCCCATATTTTTTTCGTCCAGATCGGACCAATAGGAGCCGAGTTATAACGGTTTAAAGGGAACAAAGGAAAAAAAAATTTTTCTTTAACAATTTTTTTCTCCGAAACTATAGCACCTAGGAGAACCGGACCGGGGTCATTGGAAAGGGCTCGTCGCGCCCTCTACGCCCATATTTTTTTCGTCCAGATCGGACGAATAGGAGCCGAGTTATAACGGTTTAAAGGGAACAAAGGAAAAAAAAATTTTTCTTTAACAATTTTTTTCTCCGAAACTATAGCACCTAGGAGAACCGGACCGGGGTCACTGGAAAGGGCTCGTCGCGCCCTCTACGCCCATATTTTTTTCGTCCAGATCGGACCAATAGGAGCCGAGTTATAACGGTTTAAAGGGAACAAAGGAAAAAAAAATTTTTCTTTAACAATTTTTTTCTCCGAAACTATAGCACCTAGGAGAACCGGACCGGGGTCATTGGAAAGGGCTCGTCGCGCCCTCTACGCCCATATTTTTTTCGTCCAGATCGGACCAATAGGAGCCGAGTTATAACGGTATAAAGGGAACAAAGGAAAAAAAAATTTTTCTTTAACAATTTTTTTCTCCGAAACTATAGCACCTAGGAGAACCGGACCGGGGTCATTGGAAAGGGCTCGTCGCGCCCTCTACGCCCATATTTTTTTCGTCCAGATCCGACCAATAGGAGCCGAGTTATAACGGTTTAAAGGGAACAAAGGAAAAAAAAATTTTTCTTTAACAATTTTTTTCTCCGAAACTATAGCACCTAGGAGAACCGGACCGGGGTCATTGGAAAGGGCTAGTCGCGCCCTCTACGCCCATATTTTTTTCGTCCAGATCGGACCAATAGGAGCCGAGTTATAACGGTTTAAAGGGAACAAAGGAAAAAAAAATTTTTCTTTAACAATTTTTTTCTCCGAAACTATAGCACCTAGGAGAACCGGACCGGGGTCATTGGAAAGGGCTCGTCGCGCCCTCTACGCCCATATTTTTTTCGTCCAGATCGGACCAATAGGAGCCGAGTTATAACGGTTTAAAGGGAACAAAGGAAAAAAAAATTTTTCTTTAACAATTTTTTTCTCCGAAACTATAGCACCTAGGAGAACCGGACCGGGGTCATTGGAAAGGGCTCGTCGCGTCCTCTACGCCCATATTTTTTTCGTCCAGATCGGACCAATAGGAGCCGAGTTATAACGGTTTAAAGGGAACAAAGGAAAAAAAAATTTTTCTTTAACAATTTTTTTCTCCGAAACTATAGCACCTAGGAGAACCGGACCGGGGTCATTGGAAAGGGCTCGTCGCGCCCTCTACGCCCATATTTTTTTCGTCCAGATCGGACCAATAGGAGCCGAGTTATAACGGTTTAAAGGGAACAAAGGAAAAAAAAATTTTTCTTTAACAATTTTTTTCTCCGAAACTATAGCACCTAGGAGAACCGGACCGGGGTCACTGGAAAGGGCTCGTCGCGCCCTCTACGCCCATATTTTTTTCGTCCAGATCGGACCAATAGGAGCCGAGTTATAACGGTTTAAAGGGAACAAAGGAAAAAAAAATTTTTCTTTAACAATTTTTTTCTCCGAAACTATAGCACCTAGGAGAACCGGACCGGGGTCATTGGAAAGGGCTCGTCGCGCCCTCTACGCCCATATTTTTTTCGTCCAGATCGGACCAATAGGAGCCGAGTTATAACGGTATAAAGGGAACAAAGGAAAAAAAAATTTTTCTTTAACAATTTTTTTCTCCGAAACTATAGCACCTAGGAGAACCGGACCGGGGTCATTGGAAAGGGCTCGTCGCGCCCTCTACGCCCATATTTTTTTCGTCCAGATCCGACCAATAGGAGCCGAGTTATAACGGTTTAAAGGGAACAAAGGAAAAAAAAATTTTTCTTTAACAATTTTTTTCTCCGACTATAGCACCTAGGAGAACCGGACCGGGGTCGTTGGAAAGGGCTCGTCGCGCCCTCTACGCCCATATTTTTTTCGTTCAGATCGGACCAACAGGAGCCGAGTTATAACGGTTTAAAGGGAACAAAGGAAAAAAAACTTTTTCTTTAGCAATTTTTTTCTCCGAAACTATAGCACCTAGGAGAACCGGACCGGGGTCATTGGAAAGGGCTCGTCGCGCCCTCTACGCCCATATTTTTTTCGTCCAGATCGGACCAATAGGAGCCGAGTTATAACGGTTTAAAGGGAACAAAGGAAAAAAAAATTTTTCTTTAACAATTTTTTTCTCCGAAACTATAGCACCTAGGAGAACCGGACCGGGGTCATTGGAAAGGGCTCGTCGCGCCCTCTACGCCCATATTTTTTTCCTCCAGATCGGACCAATAGGAGCCGAGTTATAACGGTTTAAAGGGAACAAAGGAAAAAAAAATTTTTCTTTAACAATTTTTTTCTCCGAAACTATAGCACCTAGGAGAACCGGACCGGGGTCATTGGAAAGGGCTCGTCGCGCCCTCTACGCCCATATTTTTTTCGTCCAGATCGGACCAATAGGAGCCGAGTTATAACGGTTTAAAGGGAACAAAGGAAAAAAAAATTTTTCTTTAACAATTTTTTTCTCCGAAACTATAGCACCTAGGAGAACCGGACCGGGGTCATTGGAAAGGGCTCGTCGCGCCCTCTACGCCCATATTTTTTTCGTCCAGATCGGACCAATAGGAGCCGAGTTATAACGGTTTAAAGGGAACAAAGGATAAAAAAATTTTTCTTTAACAATTTTTTTCTCCGAAACTATAGCACCTAGGAGAACCGGACCGGGGTCGTTGGAAAGGGCTCGTCGCGCCCTCTACGCCCATATTTTTTTCGTCCAGATCGCACCAATAGGAGCCGAGTTATAACGGTTTAAAGGGAACAAAGGAAAAAAAAATTTTTCTTTAACAATTTTTTTCTCCGAAACTATAGCACCTAGGAGAACCGGACCGGGGTCATTGGAAAGGGCTCGTCGCGCCCTCTACGCCCGTATTTTTTTCGTCCCGATCGGACCAACAGGAGCCGAGTTATAACGGTTTAAAGGGAACAAAGGAAAAAAAAATTTTTCTTTAACAATTTTTTTCTCCGAAACTATAGCACCTAGGAGAACCGGACCGGGGTCATTGGAAAGGGCTCGTCGCGCCCTCTACGCCCATATTTTTTTCGTCCAGATCTGACCAATAGGAGCCGAGTTATAACGGTTTAAAGGGAAGAAAGGAAAAAAAAATTTTTCTTTAACAATTTTTTTCTCCGAAACTATAGCACCTAGGAGAACCGGATCGGGGTCATTGGAAAGGGCTCGTCGCGCCCTCTACGCCCATATTTTTTTCGTCCAGATCGGACCAATAGGAGCCGAGTTATAACGGTTTAAAGGGAACAAAGGAAAAAAAAATTTTTCTTTAACAATTTTTTTCTCCGAAACTATAGCACCTAGGAGAACCGGACCGGGGTCATTGGAAAGGGCTCGTCGCGCCCTCTACGCCCATATTTTTTTCGTCCAGATCGGACCAATAGGAGCCGAGTTATAACGGTTTAAAGGGAACAAAGGAAAAAAAAATTTTTCTTTAACAATTTTTTTCTCCGAAACTATAGCACCTAGGAGAACCGGACCGGGGTCATTGGAAAGGGCTCGTCGCGCCCTCTACGCCCATATTTTTTTCGTCCAGATCGGACCAATAGGAGCCGAGTTATAACGGTTTAAAGGGAACAAAGGAAAAAAAAATTTTTCTTTAACAATTTTTTTCTCCGAAACTATAGCACCTAGGAGAACCGGACCGGGGTCATTGGAAAGGGCTCGTCGCGCCCTCTACGCCCATATTTTTTTCGTCGAGATCGGACCAATAGGTGCCGAGTTATAACGTTTTAAAGGGAACAAAGGAAAAAAAAATTTTTCTTTAACAATTTTTTTCTCCGAAACTATAGCACCTAGGAGAACCGGACCGGGGTCATTGGAAAGGGCTCGTCGCGCACTCTATGCCCATATTTTTCTCGTCCAGATCGGACCAATAGGAGCCGAGTTATAACGGTTTAAAGGGAACAAAGGAAAAAAAAATTTTTCTTTAACAATTTTTTTCTCCGAAACTATAGCACCTAGGAGAACCGGACCGGGGTCGTTGGAAAGCGCTCGTCGCGCCCTCTACGCCCATATTTTTTTCGTCCAGATCGGACCAATAGGAGCCGAGTTATAACGGTTTAAAGGGAACAAAGGATAAAAAAATTTTTCTTTAACAATTTTTTTCTCCGAAACTATAGCACCTAGGAGAACCGGACCGGGGTCGTTGGAAAGGGCTCGTCGCGCCCTCTACGCCCATATTTTTTTCGTCCAGATCGCACCAATAGGAGCCGAGTTATAACGGTTTAAAGGGAACAAAGGAAAAAAAAATTTTTCTTTAACAATTTTTTTCTCCGAAACTATAGCACCTAGGAGAACCGGACCAGGGTCATTGGAAAGGGCTCGTCGCGCCCTCTACGCCCATATTTTTTTCGTCCAGATCGGACCAATAGGAGCCGAGTTATAACGGTTTAAAGGGAACAAAGGAAAAAAAAATTTTTCTTTAACAATTTTTTTCTCCGAAACTATAGCACCTAGGAGAACCGGACCGGGGTCATTGGAAAGGGCTCGTCGCGCCCTCTACGCCCATATTTTTTTCGTCCAGATCGGACCAATAGGAGCCGAGTTATAACGGTTTAAAGGGAACAAAGGATAAAAAAATTTTTCTTTAACAATTTTTTTCTCCGAAACTATAGCACCTAGGAGAACCGGACCGGGGTCAATGGAAAGGGCTCGTCGCGCCCTCTACGCCCATATTTTCTTCGTCCAGATCGGACCAATAGGAGCCGAGTTATAACGGTTTAAAGGGAACAAAGGAAAAAAAAATTTTTCTTTAACAATTTTTTTCTCCGAAACTATAGCACCTAGGAGAACCGGACCGGGGTCATTGGAAAGGGCTTGTCGCGCCCTCTACGCCCATATTTTTTTCGTCCAGATCGGACCAATAGGAGCCGAGTTATAACGGTTTAAAGGGAACAAAGGAAAAAAAAATTTTTCTTTAACAATTTTTTTCTCCGAAACTATAGCACCTAGGAGAACCGGACCGGGGTCATTGGAAAGGGCTCGTCGCGCCCTCTACGCCCATATTTTTTTCGTCCAGATCGGACCAATAGGAGCCGAGTTATAACGGTTTAAAGGGAAGAAAGGAAAAAAAAATTTTTCTTTAACAATTTTTTTCTCCGAAACTATAGCACCTAGGAGAACCGGACCGGGGTCATTGGAAAGGGCTCGTCGCGCCCTCTACGCCCATATTTTTTTCGTCCAGATCGGACCAATAGGAGCCGAGTTATAACGGTTTAAAGGGAACAAAGGAAAAAAAAATTTTTCTTTAACAATTTTTTTCTCCGAAACTATAGCACCTAGGAGAACCGGACTGGGGTCATTGGAAAGGGCTCGTCGCGCCCTCTACGCCCATATTTTTTTCGTCCAGATCGGACCAATAGGAGCCGAGTTATAACGGTTTAAAGGGAACAAAGGAAAAAAAAATTTTTCTTTAACAATTTTTTTCTCCGAAACTATAGCACCTAGGAGAACCGGACCGGGGTCATTGGAAAGGGCTCGTCGCGCCCTCTACGCCCATATTTTTTTCGTCCAGATCGGACCAATAGGAGCAGAGTTATAACGGTTTAAAGGGAACAAAGGAAAAAAAAATTTTTCTTTAACAATTTTTTTCTCCGAAACTATAGCACCTAGGAGAACCGGACCGGGGTCATTGGAAAGGGCTCGTCGCGCCCTCTACGCCCATATTTTTTTCGTCCAGATCGGACCAATAGAAGCCGAGTTATAACGTTTTAAAGGGAACAAAGGAAAAAAAAATTTTTCTTTAACAATTTTTTTCTCCGAAACTATAGCACCTAGGAGAACCGGACCGGGGTCATTGGAAAGGGCTCGTCGCGCTCTCTACGCCCATATTTTTCTCGTCCAGATCGGACCAATAGGAGCCGAGTTATAACGGTTTAAAGGGAACAAAGGAAAAAAAAATTTTTCTTTAACAATTTTTTTCTCCGAAACTATAGCACCTAGGAGAACCGGACCGGGGTCGTTGGAAAGCGCTCGTCGCGCCCTCTACGCCCATATTTTTTTCGTCCAGATCGGACCAATAGGAGCCGAGTTATAACGGTTTAAAGGGAACAAAGGAAAAAAAAATTTTTCTTTAACAATTTTTTTCTCCGAAACTATAGCACCTAGGAGAACCGGACCGGGGTCATTGGAAAGGGCTCGTCGCGCCCTCTACGCCCATATTTTTTTCGTCCAGATCGGACCAATAGGAGCCGAGTTATAACGGTTTAAAGGGAAGAAAGGAAAAAAAAATTTTTCTTTAACAATTTTTTTCTCCGAAACTATAGCACCTAGGAGAACCGGATCGGGGTCATTGGAAAGGGCTCGTCGCGCCCTCTACGCCCATATTTTTTTCGTCCAGATCGGACGAATAGGAGCCGAGTTATAACGGTTTAAAGGGAACAAAGGAAAAAAAAATTTTTCTTTAACAATTTTTTTCTCCGAAACTATAGAACCTAGGAGAACCGGACCGGGGTCATAGGAAAGGGCTCGTCGCGCCCTCTACGCCCATATTTTTTTCGTCCAGATCGGACCAATAGGAGCCGAGTTATAACGGTTTAAAGGGAACAAAGGAAAAAAAAATTTTTCTTTAACAATTTTTTTCTCCGAAACTATAGCACCTAGGAGAACCGGACCGGGGTCATTGGAAAGGGCTCGTCGCGCCCTCTACGCCCATATTTTTTTCGTCCAGATCGGACCAATAGGAGCCGAGTTATAACGGTTTAAAGGGAACAAAGGAAAAAAAAATTTTTCTTAAACAATTTTTTTCTCCGAAACTATAGCACCTAGGAGAACCGGACCGGGGTCATTGGAAAGGGCTCGTCGCGCCCTCTACGCCCATATTCTTTTCGTCCAGATCGCACCAATAGGAGCCGAGTTATAACGGTTTAAAGGGAACAAAGGAAAAAAAAATTTTTCTTTAACAATTTTTTTCTCCGAAACTATAGCACCTAGGAGAACCGGACCGGGGTCATTGGAAAGGGCTCGTCGCGCCCTCTACGCCCATATTTTTTCGTCCAGATCGGACCAATAGGAGCCGAGTTATAATGGTTTAAAGGGAACAAAGGAAAAAAAAATTTTTCTTTAACAATTTTTTTCTCCGAAACTATAGCACCTAGGAGAACCGGACCGGGGTCATTGGAAAGGGCTCGTCGCGCCCTCTACGCCCATATTTTTTTCGTCCAGATCGGACCAATAGGAGCCGAGTTATAACGGTTTAAAGGGAACAAAGGAAAAAAAAATTTTTTTTTAACAATTTTTTTCTCCGAAACTATAGCACCTAGGAGAACCGGACCGGGGTCATTGGAAAGGGCTCGTCGCGCCCTCTACGAACATATTTTTTTCGTCCAGATCGGACCAATAGGAGCAGAGTTATAACGGTTTAAAGGGAACAAAGGAAAAAAAAATTTTTCTTTAACAATTTTTTTCTCCGAAACTATAGCACCTAGGAGAACCGGACCGGGGTCGTTGGAAAGGGCTCGTCGCGCCCTCTACGCCCATATTTTTTTCGTCCAGATCGGACCAATAGGAGCCGAGTTATAACGGTTTAAAGGGAACAAAGGATAAAAAAATTTTTCTTTAACAATTTTTTTCTCCGAAACTATAGCACCTAGGAGAACCGGACCGGGGTCGTTGGAAAGGGCTCGTCGCGCCCTCTACGCCCATATTTTTTTCGTCCAGATCGCACCAATAGGAGCCGAGTTATAACGGTTTAAAGGGAACAAAGGAAAAAAAAATTTTTCTTTAACAATTTTTTTCTCCGAAACTATAGCACCTAGGAGAACCGGACCGGGGTCATTGGAAAGGGCTCGTTGCGCCCTCTACGCCCATATTTTTTTCGTCCAGATCGGACCAATAGGAGCCGAGTTATAACGGTTTAAAGGGAACAAAGGAAAAAAAAATTTTTCTTTAACAATTTTTTTCTCCGAAACTATAGCACCTAGGAGAACCGGACCGGGGTCATTGGAAAGGGCTCGTCGCGCCCTCTACGCCCATATTTTTTTCGTCCAGATCGGACCAATAGGAGCCGAGTTATAACGGTTTAAAGGGAACAAAGGAAAAAAAAATTTTTCTTTAACAATTTTTTTCTCCGAAACTATAGCACCTAGGAGAACCGGACCGGGGTCGTTGGAAAGGGCTCGTCGCGCCCTCTACGCCCATATTTTTTTCGTCCAGATCGCACCAATAGGAGCCGAGTTATAACGGTTTAAAGGGAACAAAGGAAAAAAAAATTTTTCTTTAACAATTTTTTTCTCCGAAACTATAGCACCTAGGAGAACCGGACCGGGGTCATTGGAAAGGGCTCGTTGCGCCCTCTACGCCCATATTTTTTTCGTCCAGATCGGACCAATAGGAGCCGAGTTATAACGGTTTAAAGGGAACAAAGGAAAAAAAAATTTTTCTTTAACAATTTTTTTCTCCGAAACTATAGCACCTAGGAGAACCGGACCGGGGTCATTGGAAAGGGCTCGTCGCGCCCTCTACGCCCATATTTTTTTCGTCCAGATCGGACCAATAGGAGCCGAGTTATAACGGTTTAAAGGGAACAAAGGAAAAAAAAATTTTTCTTTAACAATTTTTTTCTCCGAAACTATAGCACCTAGGAGAACCGGACCGGGGTCATTGGAAAGGGCTCGTCGCGCCCTCTACGCCCATATTTTTTTCGTCCAGATCGGACCAATAGGAGCCGAGTTATAACGGTTTAAAGGGAACAAAGGAAAAAAAAATTTTTCTTTAACAATTTTTTTCTCCGAAACTATAGCACCTAGGAGAACCGGACCGGGGTCATTGGAAAGGGCTCGTCGCGCCCTCTGCGCCCATATTTTTTTCGTCCAGATCGGACCAATAGGAGCCGAGTTATAACGGTTTAAAGGGAACAAAGGAAAAAAAAATTTTTCTTAAACAATTTTTTTCTCCGAAACTATAGCACCTAGGAGAACCGGACCGGGGTCATTGGAAAGGGCTCGTCGCGCCCTCTACGCCCATATTCTTTTCGTCCAGATCGCACCAATAGGAGCCGAGTTATAACGGTTTAAAGGGAACAAAGGAAAAAAAAATTTTTCTTTAACAATTTTTTTCTCCGAAACTATAGCACCTAGGAGAACCGGACCGGGGTCATTGGAAAGGGCTCGTCGCGCCCTCTACGCCCATATTTTTTTCGTCCAGATCGGACCAATAGGAGCCGAGTTATAACGGTTTAAAGGGAAGAAAGGAAAAAAAAATTTTTTTTTAACAATTTTTTTCTCCGAAACTATAGCACCTAGGAGAACCGGACCGGGGTCATTGGAAAGGGCTCGTCGCGCCCTCTACGCCCATATGTTTTTCGTCCAGATCGGACCAATAGGAGCCGAGTTATAACGGTTTAAAGGGAACAAAGGAAAAAAAAATTTTTCTTTAACAATTTTTTTCTCCGAAACTATAGCACCTAGGAGAACCGGACCGGGGTCATTGGAAAGGGCTCGTCGCGCCCTCTACGAACATATTTTTTTCGTCCAGATCGGACCAATAGGAGCCGAGTTATAACGGTTTAAAGGGAACAAAGGAAAAAAAAATTTTTCTTTAACAATTTTTTTCTCCGAAACTATAGCACCTAGGAGAACCGGACCGGGGTCATTGGAAAGGGCTCGTCGCGCCCTCTACGAACATATTTTTTTCGTCCAGATCGGACGAATAGGAGCCGAGTTATAACGGTTTAAAGGGAACAAAGGAAAAAAAAATTTTTCTTTAACAATTTTTTTCTCCGAAACTATAGCACCTAGGAGAACCGGACCGGGGTCATTGGAAAGGGCTCGTCGCGCCCTCTACGAACATATTTTTTTCGTCCAGATCGGACGAATAGGAGCCGAGTTATAACGGTTTAAAGGGAACAAAGGAAAAAAAAATTTTTCTTTATCAATTTTTTTCTCCGAAACTATAGCACCTAGGAGAACCGGACCGGGGTCACTGGAAAGGGCTCGTCGCGCCCTCTACGCCCATATTTTTTTCGTCCAGATCGGACCAATAGGAGCCGAGTTATAACGGTTTAAAGGGAACAAAGGAAAAAAAAATTTTTCTTTAACAATTTTTTTCTCCAAAACTATAGCACCTAGGAGAACCGGACCGGGGTCATTGGAAAGGGCTCGTCGCGCCCTCTACGAACATATTTTTTTCGTCCAGATCGGACCAATAGGCGCCGAGTTATAACGGTTTAAAGGGAACAAAGGAAAAAAAAATTTTTCTTTAACAATTTTTTTCTCCGAAACTATAGCACCTAGGAGAACCGGACCGGGGTCGTTGGAAAGGGCTCGTCGCGCCCTCTACGCCCATATTTTTTTCGTCCAGATCGGACCAATAGGAGCCGAGTTATAACGGTTTAAAGGGAACAAAGGATAAAAAAATTTTTCTTTAACAATTTTTTTCTCCGAAACTATAGCACCTAGGAGAACCGGACCGGGGTCGTTGGAAAGGGCTCGTCGCGCCCTCTACGCCCATATTTTTTTCGTCCAGATCGCACCAATAGGAGCCGAGTTATAACGGTTTAAAGGGAACAAAGGAAAAAAAAATTTTTTTTTAACAATTTTTTTCTCCGAAACTATAGCACCTAGGAGAACCGGACCGGGGTCATTGGAAAGGGCTCGTCGCGCCCTCTACGCCCATATTTTTTTCGTCCAGATCGGACCAATAGGAGCCGAGTTATAACGGTTTAAAGGGAACAAAGGAAAAAAAAATTTTTCTTAACAATTTTTTTCTCCGAAACTATAGCACCTAGGAGAACCGGACCGGGGTCATTGGAAAGGGCTCCTCGCGCCCTCTACGCCCATATTTTTTTCGTCCAGATCGGACCAATAGGAGCCGAGTTATAACGGTTTAAAGGGAACAAAGGAAAAAAAAATTTTTCTTTAACAATTTTTTTCTCCGAAACTATAGCACCTAGGAGAACCGGACCGGGGTCATTGGAAAGGGCTCGTCGCGCCCTCTACGCCCATATTTTTTCGTCCAGATCGGACCAATAGGAGCTGAGTTATAACGGTTTAAAGGGAACAAAGGAAAAAAAAGTTTTTCTTTAACAATTTTTTTCTCCGAAACTATAGCACCTAGGAGAACCGGACCGGGGTCATTGGAAAGGGATCGTCGCGCCCTCTACGCCCATATTTTTTTCGTCCAGATCGGACCAATAGGAGCCGAGTTATAACGGTTTAAAGGGAACAAAGGAAAAAAAAATTTTTCTTTAACAATTTTTTTCTCCGAAACTATAGCACCTAGGAGAACCGGACCGGGGTCATTGGAAAGGGCTCGTCGCGCCCTCTACGAACATATTTTTTTCGTCCAGATCGGACGAATAGGAGCCGAGTTATAACGGTTTAAAGGGAACAAAGGAAAAAAAAATTTTTCTTTAACAATTTTTTTCTCCGAAACTATAGCACCTAGGAGAACCGGACCGGGGTCATTGGAAAGGGCGCGACGAGCCCTCTACGAACATATTTTTTTCGTCCAGATCGGACGAATAGGAGCCGAGTTATAACGGTTTAAAGGGAACAAAGGAAAAAAAAATTTTTCTTTAACAATTTTTTTCTCCGAAACTATAGCACCTAGGAGAACCGGACCGGGGTCATTGGAAAGGGCTCGTCGCGCCCTCTACGCCCATATTTTTTTCGTCCAGATCGGACCAATAGGAGCCGAGTTATAACGGTTTAAAGGGAACAATGGAAAAAAAAATTTTTTTTAACAATTTTTTTCTCCGTAACTATAGCACCTAGGAGAACCGGACCGGGGTCATTGGAAAGGGCTCGTCGCGCCCTCTACGCCCATATTTTTTTCGTCCAGATCGGACCAATAGGAGCCGAGTTATAACGGTTTAAAGGGAACAAAGGAAAAAAAATTTTTTATTTAACAATTTTTTTCTCCGAAACTATAGCACCTAGGAGAACCGGACCGGGGTCATTGGAAAGGGCTCGTCGCGCCCTCTACGCCCATATTTTTTTCGTCCAGATCGGACCAATAGGAGCCGAGTTATAACGGTTTAAAGGGAACAAAGGAAAAAAAAATTTTTCTTTAACAATTTTTTTCTCCGAAACTATAGCACCTAGGAGAACCGGACCGGGGTCATTGGAAAGGGCTCGTCGCGCCCTCTAGGAACATATTTTTTCCGTCCAGATCGGACCAATAGGAGCCGAGTTATAACGGTTTAAAGGGAACAAAGGAAAAAAAAATTTTTCTTTAACAATTTTTTTCTCCGAAACTATAGCACCTAGGAGAACCGGACCGGGGTCATTGGAAAGGGCTCGTCGCGCCCTCTACGAACATATTTTTTTCGTCCAGATCGGACGAATAGGAGCCGAGTTATAACGGTTTAAAGGGAACAAAGGAAAAAAAAATTTTTCTTTAACAATTTTTTTCTCCGAAACTATAGCACCTAGGAGAACCGGACCGGGGTCATTGGAAAGGGCTCGACGCGCCCTCTACGAACATATTTTTTTCGTCCAGATCGGACGAATAGGAGCCGAGTTATAACGGTTTAAAGGGAACAAAGGAAAAAAAAATTTTTCTTTAACAATTTTTTTCTCCGAAACTATAGCACCTAGGAGAACCGGACCGGGGTCATTGGAAAGGGCTCGTCGCGCCCTCTACGCCCATATTTTTTTCGTCCAGATCGGACCAATAGGAGCCGAGTTATAACGGTTTAAAGGGAACAATGGAAAAAAAAATTTTTTTTAACAATTTTTTTCTCCGTAACTATAGCACCTAGGAGAACCGGACCGGGGTCATTGGAAAGGGCTCGTCGCGCCCTCTACGCCCATATTTTTTTCGTCCAGATCGGACCAATAGGAGCCGAGTTATAACGGTTTAAAGGGAACAAAGGAAAAAAAATTTTTTATTTAACAATTTTTTTCTCCGAAACTATAGCACCTAGGAGAACCGGACCGGGGTCATTGGAAAGGGCTCGTCGCGCCCTCTACGCCCATATTTTTTTCGTCCAGATCGGACCAATAGGAGCCGAGTTATAACGGTTTAAAGGGAACAAAGGAAAAAAAAATTTTTCTTTAACAATTTTTTTCTCCGAAACTATAGCACCTAGGAGAACCGGACCGGGGTCATTGGAAAGGGCTCGTCGCGCCCTCTAGGAACATATTTTTTCCGTCCAGATCGGACCAATAGGAGCCGAGTTATAACGGTTTAAAGGGAACAAAGGAAAAAAAAATTTTTCTTTAACAATTTTTTTCTCCGAAACTATAGCACCTAGGAGAACCGGACCGGGGTCATTGAAAAAGGGCTCGTCGCGCCCTCTACGCCCATATTTTTTTCGTCCAGATCGGACCAATAGGAGCCGAGTTATAACGGTTTAAAGGGAACAAAGGAAAAAAAAATTTTTCTTTAACAATTTTTTTCTCCGAAACTATAGCACCTAGGAGAACCGGACCGGGGTCATTGGAAAGGGCTCGTCGCGCCCTCTACGCCCATATTTTTTTCGTCCAGATAGGACCAATAGGAGCCGAGTTATAACGGTTTAAAGGGAACAAAGGAAAAAAAAATTTTTCTTTAACAATTTTTTTCTCCGAAACTATAGCACCTAGGAGAACCGGATCGGGGTCATTGGAAAGGGCTCGTCGCGCCCTCTACGAACATATTTTTTTCGTCCAGATCGGACCAATAGGAGCCGAGTTATAACGGTTTAAAGGGAACAAAGGAAAAAAAAATTTTTCTTTAACAATTTTTTTCTCCGAAACTATAGCACCTAGGAGAACCGGACCGGGGTCATTGGAAAGGGCTCGTCGCGCCCTCTACGCCCATATTTTTTTCGTCCAGATCGGACCAATAGGAGCCGAGTTATAACGGTTTAAAGGGAACAAAGGAAAAAAAAATTTTTCTTTAACAATTTTTTTCTCCGAAACTATAGCACCTAGGAGAAACGGACCGGGGTCATTGGAAAGGGCTCGTCGCGCCCTCTACGCCCATATTTTTTTCGTCCAGATCGGACCAATAGGAGCCGAGTTATAACGGTTTAAAGGGAACAAAGGAAAAAAAAATTTTTCTTTAACAATTTTTTTCTCCGAAACTATAGCACCTAGGAGAACCGGACCGGGGTCATTGGAAAGGGCTCGTCGCGCCCTCTACGCCCATATTTTTTTCGTCCAGATCGGACCAATAGGAGCCGAGTTATAACGGTTTAAAGGGAACAAAGGAAAAAAAAATTTTTCTTTAACAATTTTTTTCTCCGAAACTATAGCACCTAGGAGAACCGGACCGGGGTCATTGGAAAGGGCTCGTGGCGCCCTCTACGCCCATATTCTTTTCGTCCTGATCGGACCAATAGGAGGCGAGTTACAACGGGTTAAAGGGAACAAAGGAAAACAAAATTTTTTTTATCAATTTTTTTCTCCGAAAGTATAGCACCTAGAGCAACCGAACTGGGGTCATTGTAAAGTGCTCCTGGCGCCCTCTACGCGCATATTTTTTTCGTCCAGATCGGTCCAATAGGTGCCGAGTTATAGTGGTTTAAAGAGAACAAACCAAAAAAAATTCTTCTTTACAATTATTTTTTCCGAAACTATAGCACCTAGTGCAACCTGACCGGGGTCATTGGAAAGGCCTCATAGCGCCCTCTACGCCCATATTTTTTTCGTCCAGATCGGACCAATAGGAGCCGAGTTATAACGGTTTAAAGGGAACATAGGAAAAAAAAATTTTTCTTTAACAATTTTTTTCTCCGAAACTGTAGCACCTAGGAGAACTGGACTGGAATCATTGGAAAGGGCTCGTCGCGCCCACTACGCTGATATTTTTTACGTCCAGATCGGACCAATAGGAGCCCGTTATATCGGTTTAAAGGGAACAAAGGAAAAAAGAATTTTTCTTTAACAATTTTTTTCTTCGAAACTGTAGCACCTAGGAGAACTGGTCTGGAATCATTGGAAAGCGCTCGTCGCGCCCTCTACGCCCATATTTTTTTCGTCCTGATCGGACCAATAGGAGGCGAGTTATAACGTGTTAAAGGGAACAAAGGAAAAAAAATTTTTCTCTAAAAATTTTTTTCTCCGAAACTATAGCACCTAGGAGACCCGGACCGGGGTCACTAGAAAGGGCTCGTGGCGCCCTCTACGCCCATATTTTTTTCGTCCTGATCGGACCAATAGGAGGCGAGTTATAACGTGTTAAAGGGAACAAAGGAAAAAAAATTTTTATCTAACAATTTTTTTCTCCGAAACTATAGCACCTAGGAGACCCGGACCGGGGTCACTAGAAAGGGCTCGTGGCGCCCTCTACGCCCATATTCTTTTCGTCCTGATCGGACCAATAGGAGGCGAGTTATAACGTGTTAAAGGGAACAAAGGAAAAAAAATTTTTCTCTAACAATTTTTTTCTCCGAAACTATAGCACCTAGGAGACCCGGACCGGGGTCATTGGAAAGCGCTCGTCGCGCACTCTACGCCGATATCTTTTTCGTCCAGATCGGACCAATAGGAGACGAGTTATAACGGTTTAAAGGAAACAATGGAAAAAAAAATTTTTCTCTAACAATTTTTTTCTCCGAATCTATAGCACCAAGGAGAACCGCACTGGGGTCACTAGAAAGGTCTCGTGGCGCCCTCTACGCCCATATTTTTTTCGTCCAGAGCGGACCAATAGGAGCCGAGTTATAACGGTTTAAAGTGGACAAAGGAAACAAAAAATTTTTTTTTAACAATTTTTTTCTCCGAAACTGTAGCACCCAGGAGAACCGGACCGGGGTCATTGGAAAGCGCTCGTAGCGCCCTCTACGCCCATATTTTTTTCATCCAGATCGGACCAATAGGACCCGAGTTATAACGGTTTAAAGGAAACAATGGGAAAAAAAATTTTTTTCTAACAATTTTTTTCTCCGAAACTATAGCACCCAGGAGAACCGGACCGGGATCATTGGAAAGGGCTCGTAGCGCCCTCTACGCCCACATTTTTTTCTTCCAGATCGGACCAATAGGAGCCGAGTTATAACGTGTTAAAGGGAACAAAGGAAAAAAAATTTTTCTTTAACAATTTTGTTCTCCGAAACTATAGCACCTAGGAGACCCGCACCGGGGTCGCTAGAAAGGTCTCCTGGCGCACTCTACGCCCATATTTTTTTCGTCCAGATCGGACCAATAGGAGCCGAGTTATAACGGTTTAAAGGGAACAAAGGGAAAAAAAATTTTTCTTTAACAATTTTTTTCTCCGAAACTATAGCACCTAGGAGAAACGGACCGGGGTCATTGGAAAGGGCTCGTCGCGCCCTCTACGCCCATATTTTTTTCGTCCAGATCGGACCAATAGGAGCCGAGTTATAACGGTTTAAAGGGAACAAAGGAAAAAAAAATTTTTCTTTAACAATTTTTTTCTCCGAAACTATAGCACCTAGGAGAACCGGACCGGGGTCATTGGAAAGGGCTCGTCGCGCCCTCTACGCCCATATTTTTTTCGTCCAGATCGGACCAATAGGAGCCGAGTTATAACGGTTTAAAGGGAACAAAGGAAAAAAAAATTTTTCTTTAACAATTTTTTTCTCCGTAACTATAGCACCTAGGAGAACCGGACCGGGGTCATTGGAAAGGGCTCGTCGCGCCCTCTAGGAACATATTTTTTCCGTCCAGATCGGACCAATAGGAGCCGAGTTATAACGGTTTAAAGGGAACAAAGGAAAAAAAAATTTTTCTTTAACAATTTTTTTCTCCGAAACTATAGCACCTAGGAGAACCGGACCGGGGTCATTGAAAAAGGGCTCATCGCGCCCTCTACGCCCATATTTTTTTCGTCCAGATCGGACCAATAGGAGCCGAGTTATAACGGTTTAAAGGGAACAAAGGAAAAAAAAATTTTTCTTTAACAATTTTTTTCTCCGAAACTATAGCACCTAGGAGAACCGGACCGGGGTCATTGGAAAGGGCTCGTCGCGCCCTCTACGCCCATATTTTTTTCGTCCAGATCGGACCAATAGGAGCCGAGTTATAACGGTTTAAAGGGAACAAAGGAAAAAAAAATTTTTCTTTAACAATTTTTTTCTCCGAAACTATAGCACCTAGGAGAACCGGACCGGGGTCATTGGAAAGGGCTCGTCGCGCCCTCTACGAACATATTTTTTTCGTCCAGATCGGACCAATAGGAGCCGAGTTATAACGGTTTAAAGGGAACAAAGGAAAAAAAAATTTTTCTTTAACAATTTTTTTCTCCGAAACTATAGCACCTAGGAGAACCGGACCGGGGTCATTGGAAAGGGCTCGTCGCGCCCTCTACGCCCATATTTTTTTCGTCCAGATCGGACCAATAGGAGCCGAGTTATAACGGTTTAAAGGGAACAAAGGAAAAAAAAATTTTTCTTTAACAATTTTTTTCTCCGAAACTATAGCACCTAGGAGAAACGGACCGGGGTCATTGGAAAGGGCTCGTCGCGCCCTCTACGCCCATATTTTTTTCGTCCAGATCGGACCAATAGGAGCCGAGTTATAACGGTTTAAAGGGAACAAAGGAAAAAAAAATTTTTCTTTAACAATTTTTTTCTCCGAAACTATAGCACCTAGGAGAACCGGACCGGGGTCATTGGAAAGGGCTCGTCGCGCCCTCTACGCCCATATTTTTTTCGTCCAGATCGGACCAATAGGAGCCGAGTTATAACGGTTTAAAGGGAACAAAGGAAAAAAAAATTTTTCTTTAACAATTTTTTTCTCCGAAACTATAGCACCTAGGAGAACCGGACCGGGGTCATTGGAAAGGGCTCGTGGCGCCCTCTACGCCCATATTCTTTTCGTCCTGATCGGACCAATAGGAGGCGAGTTACAACGGGTTAAAGGGAACAAAGGAAAACAAAATTTTTTTTATCAATTTTTTTCTCCGAAAGTATAGCACCTAGAGCAACCGAACTGGGGTCATTGTAAAGTGCTCCTGGCGCCCTCTACGCGCATATTTTTTTCGTCCAGATCGGTCCAATAGGTGCCGAGTTATAGTGGTTTAAAGAGAACAAACCAAAAAAAATTCTTCTTTACAATTATTTTTTCCGAAACTATAGCACCTAGTGCAACCTGACCGGGGTCATTGGAAAGGCCTCATAGCGCCCTCTACGCCCATATTTTTTTCGTCCAGATCGGACCAATAGGAGCCGAGTTATAACGGTTTAAAGGGAACAAAGGAAAAAAAAATTTTTCTTTAACAATTTTTTTCTCCGAAACTATAGCACCTAGGAGAAACGGACCGGGGTCATTGGAAAGGGCTCGTCGCGCCCTCTACGCCCATATTTTTTTCGTCCAGATCGGACCAATAGGAGCCGAGTTATAACGGTTTAAAGGGAACAAAGGAAAAAAAAATTTTTCTTTAACAATTTTTTTCTCCGAAACTATAGCACCTAGGAGAACCGGACCGGGGTCATTGGAAAGGGCTCGTCGCGCCCTCTACGCCCATATTTTTTTCGTCCAGATCGGACCAATAGGAGCCGAGTTATAACGGTTTAAAGGGAACAAAGGAAAAAAAAATTTTTCTTTAACAATTTTTTTCTCCGAAACTATAGCACCTAGGAGAACCGGACCGGGGTCATTGGAAAGGGCTCGTGGCGCCCTCTACGCCCATATTCTTTTCGTCCTGATCGGACCAATAGGAGGCGAGTTACAACGGGTTAAAGGGAACAAAGGAAAACAAAATTTTTTTTATCAATTTTTTTCTCCGAAAGTATAGCACCTAGAGCAACCGAACTGGGGTCATTGTAAAGTGCTCCTGGCGCCCTCTACGCGCATATTTTTTTCGTCCAGATCGGTCTAATAGGTGCCGAGTTATAGTGGTTTAAAGAGAACAAACCAAAAAAAATTCTTCTTTACAATTATTTTTTCCGAAACTATAGCACCTAGTGCAACCTGACCGGGGTCATTGGAAAGGCCTCATAGCGCCCTCTACGCCCATATTTTTTTCGTCCAGATCGGACCAATAGGAGCCGAGTTATAACGGTTTAAAGGGAACATAGGAAAAAAAAATTTTTCTTTAACAATTTTTTTCTCCGAAACTGTAGCACCTAGGAGAACTGGACTGGAATCATTGGAAAGGGCTCGTCGCGCCCACTACGCTGATATTTTTTACGTCCAGATCGGACCAATAGGAGCCCGTTATATCGGTTTAAAGGGAACAAAGGAAAAAAGAATTTTTCTTTAACAATTTTTTTCTTCGAAACTGTAGCACCTAGGAGAACTGGTCTGGAATCATTGGAAAGCGCTCGTCGCGCCCTCTACGCCCATATTTTTTTCGTCCTGATCGGACCAATAGGAGGCGAGTTATAACGTGTTAAAGGGAACAAAGGAAAAAAAATTTTTCTCTAAAAATTTTTTTCTCCGAAACTATAGCACCTAGGAGACCCGGACCGGGGTCACTAGAAAGGGCTCGTGGCGCCCTCTACGCCCATATTTTTTTCGTCCTGATCGGACCAATAGGAGGCGAGTTATAACGTGTTAAAGGGAACAAAGGAAAAAAAATTTTTATCTAACAATTTTTTTCTCCGAAACTATAGCACCTAGGAGACCCGGACCGGGGTCACTAGAAAGGGCTCGTGGCGCCCTCTACGCCCATATTCTTTTCGTCCTGATCGGACCAATAGGAGGCGAGTTATAACGTGTTAAAGGGAACAAAGGAAAAAAAATTTTTCTCTAACAATTTTTTTCTCCGAAACTATAGCACCTAGGAGACCCGGACCGGGGTCATTGGAAAGCGCTCGTCGCGCACTCTACGCCGATATCTTTTTCGTCCAGATCGGACCAATAGGAGACGAGTTATAACGGTTTAAAGGAAACAATGGAAAAAAAAATTTTTCTCTAACAATTTTTTTCTCCGAATCTATAGCACCAAGGAGAACCGCACTGGGGTCACTAGAAAGGTCTCGTGGCGCCCTCTACGCCCATATTTTTTTCGTCCAGAGCGGACCAATAGGAGCCGAGTTATAACGGTTTAAAGTGGACAAAGGAAACAAAAAATTTTTTTTTAACAATTTTTTTCTCCGAAACTGTAGCACCCAGGAGAACCGGACCGGGGTCATTGGAAAGCGCTCGTAGCGCCCTCTACGCCCATATTTTTTTCATCCAGATCGGACCAATAGGACCCGAGTTATAACGGTTTAAAGGAAACAATGGGAAAAAAAATTTTTTTCTAACAATTTTTTTCTCCGAAACTATAGCACCCAGGAGAACCGGACCGGGATCATTGGAAAGGGCTCGTAGCGCCCTCTACGCCCACATTTTTTTCTTCCAGATCGGACCAATAGGAGCCGAGTTATAACGTGTTAAAGGGAACAAAGGAAAAAAAATTTTTCTTTAACAATTTTGTTCTCCGAAACTATAGCACCTAGGAGACCCGCACCGGGGTCGCTAGAAAGGTCTCCTGGCGCACTCTACGCCCATATTTTTTTCGTCCAGATCGGACCAATAGGAGCCGAGTTATAACGGTTTAAAGGGAACAAAGGGAAAAAAAATTTTTCTTTAACAATTTTTTTCTCCGAAACTATAGCACCTAGGAGAACCGGACCGGGGTCATTGGAAAGGGCTCGTCGCGCCCTCTACGCCCATATTTTTTTCGTCCAGATCGGACCAATAGGAGCCGAGTTATAACGGTTTAAAGGGAACAAAGGAAAAAAAAATTTTTCTTTAACAATTTTTTTCTCCGAAACTATAGCACCTAGGAGAACCGGACCGGGGTCATTGGAATGGGCTCGTCGTGCCCTCTACGCCCATATTTTTTTCGTCCAGATCGGACCAATAGGAGCCGAGTTATAACGGTTTAAAGGGAACAAAGGAAAAAAAAATTTTTCTTTAACAATTTTTTTCTCCGAAACTATAGCACCTAGGAGAACCGGACCGGGGTCATTGGAAAGGGCTCGTCGCGCCCTCTACGCCCATATTTTTTTCGTCCAGATCGGACCAATAGGAGCCGAGTTATAACGTTTTAAAGGGAACAAAGGAAAAAAAAATTTTTCTTTAACAATTTTTTTCTCCGAAACTATAGCACCTAGGAGAACCGGACCGGGGTCATTGGAAAGGGCTCGTCGCGCCCTCTACGCCCATATTTTTTTCGTCCAGATCGGACCAATAGGAGCCGAGTTATAACGGTTTAAAGGGAACAAAGGAAAAAAAAATTTTTCTTTAACAATTTTTTTCTCCGAAACTATAGCACCTAGGAGAACCGGACCGGGGTCATTGGAAAGGGCTCGTCGCGCCCTCTACGCCCATATTTTTTTCGTCCAGATCGGACCAATAGGAGCCGAGTTATAACGGTTTAAAGGGAACAAAGGAAAAAAAAATTTTTCTTTAACAATTTTTTTCTCCGAAACTATAGCACCTAGGAGAAACGGACCGGGGTCATTGGAAAGGGCTCGTCGCGCCCTCTACGCCCATATTTTTTTCGTCCAGATCGGACCAATAGGAGCCGAGTTATAACGGTTTAAAGGGAACAAAGGAAAAAAAAATTTTTCTTTAACAATTTTTTTCTCCGAAACTATAGCACCTAGGAGAACCGGACCGGGGTCATTGGAAAGGGCTCGTCGCGCCCTCTACGCCCATATTTTTTTCGTCCAGATCGGACCAATAGGAGCCGAGTTATAACGGTTTAAAGGGAACAAAGGAAAAAAAAATTTTTCTTTAACAATTTTTTTCTCCGAAACTATAGCACCTAGGAGAACCGGACCGGGGTCATTGGAAAGGGCTCGTCGCGCCCTCTACGCCCATATTTTTTTCGTCCAGATCGGACCAATAGGAGCCGAGTTATAACGTTTTAAAGGGAACAAAGGAAAAAAAAATTTTTCTTTAACAATTTTTTTCTCCGAAACTATAGCACCTAGGAGAACCGGACCGGGGTCATTGGAAAGGGCTCGTCGCGCCCTCTACGCCCATATTTTTTTCGTCCAGATCGGACCAATAGGAGCCGAGTTATAACGGTTTAAAGGGAACAAAGGAAAAAAAAATTTTTCTTTAACAATTTTTTTCTCCGAAACTATAGCACCTAGGAGAACCGGACCGGGGTCATTGGAAAGGGCTCGTCGCGCCCTCTACGCCCATATTTTTTTCGTCCAGATCGGACCAATAGGAGCCGAGTTATAACGGTTTAAAGGGAACAAAGGAAAAAAAAATTTTTCTTTAACAATTTTTTTCTCCGAAACTATAGCACCTAGGAGAAACGGACCGGGGTCATTGGAAAGGGCTCGTCGCGCCCTCTACGCCCATATTTTTTTCGTCCAGATCGGACCAATAGGAGCCGAGTTATAACGGTTTAAAGGGAACAAAGGAAAAAAAAATTTTTCTTTAACAATTTTTTTCTCCGAAACTATAGCACCTAGGAGAACCGGACCGGGGTCATTGGAAAGGGCTCGTCGCGCCCTCTACGCCCATATTTTTTTCGTCCAGATCGGACCAATAGGAGCCGAGTTATAACGGTTTAAAGGGAACAAAGGAAAAAAAAATTTTTCTTTAACAATTTTTTTCTCCGAAACTATAGCACCTAGGAGAACCGGACCGGGGTCATTGGAAAGGGCTCGTGGCGCCCTCTACGCCCATATTCTTTTCGTCCTGATCGGACCAATAGGAGGCGAGTTACAACGGGTTAAAGGGAACAAAGGAAAACAAAATTTTTTTTATCAATTTTTTTCTCCGAAAGTATAGCACCTAGAGCAACCGAACTGGGGTCATTGTAAAGTGCTCCTGGCGCCCTCTACGCGCATATTTTTTTCGTCCAGATCGGTCCAATAGGTGCCGAGTTATAGTGGTTTAAAGAGAACAAACCAAAAAAAATTCTTCTTTACAATTATTTTTTCCGAAACTATAGCACCTAGTGCAACCTGACCGGGGTCATTGGAAAGGCCTCATAGCGCCCTCTACGCCCATATTTTTTTCGTCCAGATCGGACCAATAGGAGCCGAGTTATAACGGTTTAAAGGGAACATAGGAAAAAAAAATTTTTCTTTAACAATTTTTTTCTCCGAAACTGTAGCACCTAGGAGAACTGGACTGGAATCATTGGAAAGGGCTCGTCGCGCCCACTACGCTGATATTTTTTACGTCCAGATCGGACCAATAGGAGCCCGTTATATCGGTTTAAAGGGAACAAAGGAAAAAAGAATTTTTCTTTAACAATTTTTTTCTTCGAAACTGTAGCACCTAGGAGAACTGGTCTGGAATCATTGGAAAGCGCTCGTCGCGCCCTCTACGCCCATATTTTTTTCGTCCTGATCGGACCAATAGGAGGCGAGTTATAACGTGTTAAAGGGAACAAAGGAAAAAAAATTTTTCTCTAAAAATTTTTTTCTCCGAAACTATAGCACCTAGGAGACCCGGACCGGGGTCACTAGAAAGGGCTCGTGGCGCCCTCTACGCCCATATTTTTTTCGTCCTGATCGGACCAATAGGAGGCGAGTTATAACGTGTTAAAGGGAACAAAGGAAAAAAAATTTTTATCTAACAATTTTTTTCTCCGAAACTATAGCACCTAGGAGACCCGGACCGGGGTCACTAGAAAGGGCTCGTGGCGCCCTCTACGCCCATATTCTTTTCGTCCTGATCGGACCAATAGGAGGCGAGTTATAACGTGTTAAAGGGAACAAAGGAAAAAAAATTTTTCTCTAACAATTTTTTTCTCCGAAACTATAGCACCTAGGAGACCCGGACCGGGGTCATTGGAAAGCGCTCGTCGCGCACTCTACGCCGATATCTTTTTCGTCCAGATCGGACCAATAGGAGACGAGTTATAACGGTTTAAAGGAAACAATGGAAAAAAAAATTTTTCTCTAACAATTTTTTTCTCCGAATCTATAGCACCAAGGAGAACCGCACCGGGGTCACTAGAAAGGTCTCGTGGCGCCCTCTACGCCCATATTTTTTTCGTCCAGAGCGGACCAATAGGAGCCGAGTTATAACGGTTTAAAGTGGACAAAGGAAACAAAAAATTTTTTTTTAACAATTTTTTTCTCCGAAACTGTAGCACCCAGGAGAACCGGACCGGGGTCATTGGAAAGCGCTCGTAGCGCCCTCTACGCCCATATTTTTTTCATCCAGATCGGACCAATAGGACCCGAGTTATAACGGTTTAAAGGAAACAATGGGAAAAAAAATTTTTTTCTAACAATTTTTTTCTCCGAAACTATAGCACCCAGGAGAACCGGACCGGGATCATTGGAAAGGGCTTGTAGCGCCCTCTACGCCCACATTTTTTTCTTCCAGATCGGACCAATAGGAGCCGAGTTATAACGTGTTAAAGGGAACAAAGGAAAAAAAATTTTTCTTTAACAATTTTGTTCTCCGAAACTATAGCACCTAGGAGACCCGCACCGGGGTCGCTAGAAAGGTCTCCTGGCGCACTCTACGCCCATATTTTTTTCGTCCAGATCGGACCAATAGTAGCCGAGTTATAACGGTTTAAAGGGAACAAAGGAAAAAAAAATTTTTCTTTAACAATTTTTTTCTCCGAAACTATAGCACCTAGGAGAACCGGACCGGGGTCATTGGAAAGGGCTCGTCGCGCCCTCTACGCCCATATTTTTTTCGTCCAGATCGGACCAATAGGAGCCAAGTTATAACGGTTTAAAGGGAACAAAGGAAAAAAAAATTTTTCTTTAACAATTTTTTTCTCCGAAACTATAGCACCTAGGAGAACCGGACCGGGGTCATTGGAAAGGGCTCGTCGCGCCCTCTACGCCCATATTTTTTTCGTCCAGATCGGACCAATAGGAGCCGAGTTATAACGGTTTAAAGGGAACAAAGGAAAAAAAAATTTTTCTTTAACAATTTTTTTCTCCGAAACTATAGCACCTAGGAGAACCGCACCGGGGTCATTGGAAAGGGCTCGTCGCGCCCTCTACGAACATATTTTTTTCGTCCAGATCGGACCAATAGGAGCCGAGTTATAACGGTTTAAAGGGAACAAAGGAAAAAAAAATTTTTCTTTAACAATTTTTTTCTCCGAAACTATAGCACCTAGGAGAACCGGACCGGGGTCATTGGAAAGGGCTCGTCGCGCCCTCTACGCCCATATTTTTTTCGTCCAGATCGGACCAATAGGAGCCGAGTTATAACGGTTTAAAGGGAACAAAGGAAAAAAAATTTTTTCTTTAACAATTTTTTTCTCCGAAACTATAGCACCTAGGAGAACCGGACCGGGGTCATTGGAAAGGGCTCGTCGCGCCCTCTACGCCCATATTTTTTTCGTCCAGATCGGACCAATAGGAGCCGAGTTATAACGGTTTAAAGGGAACAAAGGAAAAAAAAATTTTTCTTTAACAATTTTTTTCTCCGAAACTATAGCACCTAGGAGAACCGGACCGGGGTCATTGGAAAGGGCTCGTCGCGCCCTCTACGCCCATATTTTTTTCGTCCAGATCGGACCAATAGGAGCCGAGTTATAACGGTTTAAAGGGAACAAAGGAAAAAAAAATTTTTCTTTAACAATTTTTTTCTCCGAAACTATAGCACCTAGGAGAACCGGACCGGGGTCATTGGAAAGGGCTCGTCGCGCCCTCTAGGAACATATTTTTTTCGTCCAGATCGGACCAATAGGAGCCGAGTTATAACGGTTTAAAGGGAACAGAGGAAAAAAAAATTTTTCTTTAACAATTTTTTTCTCCGAAACTATAGCACCTAGGAGAACCGGACCGGGGTCATTGGAAAGGGCTCGTCGCGCCCTCTACGCCCATATTTTTTTCGTCCAGATCGGACCAATAGGAGCCGAGTTATAACGGTTTAAAGGGAACAAAGGAAAAAAAAATTTTTCTTTAACAATTTTTTTCTCCGAAACTATAGCACCTAGGAGAACCGGACCGGGGTCATTGGAAAGGGCTCGTCGCGCCCTCTACGCCCATATTTTTTTCGTCCAGATCGGACCAATAGGAGCCGAGTTATAACGGTTTAAAGGGAACAAAGGAAAAAAAAATTTTTCTTTAACAATTTTTTTCTCCGAAACTATAGCACCTAGGAGAACCGGACCGGGGTCATTGGAAAGGGCTCGTCGCGCCCTCTACGCCCATATTTTTTTCGTCCAGATCGGACCAATAGTAGCCGAGTTATAACGGTTTAAAGGGAACAAAGGAAAAAAAAATTTTTCTTTAACAATTTTTTTCTCCGAAACTATAGCACCTAGGAGAACCGGACCGGGGTCATTGGAAAGGGCTCGTCGCGCCCTCTACGCCCATATTTTTTTCGTCCAGATCGGACCAATAGGAGCCGAGTTATAACGGTTTAAAGGGAACAAAGGAAAAAAAAATTTTTCTTTAACAATTTTTTTCTCCGAAACTATAGCACCTAGGAAAACCGGACCGGGGTCATTGGAAAGGGCTCGTCGCGCCCTCTACGAACATATTTTCTTCGTCCAGATCGGACCAATAGGAGCCGAGTTATAACGGTTTAAAGGGAACAAAGGAAAAAAAAATTTTTCTTTAACAATTTTTTTCTCCGAAACTATAGCACCTAGGAGAACCGGACCGGGGTCATTGGAAAGGGCTCGTCGCGCCCTCTACGCCCATATTTTTTTCGTCCAGATCGGACCAATAGGAGCCGAGTTATAACGGTTTAAAGGGAACAAAGGAAAAAAAAATTTTTCTTTAACAATTTTTTTCTCCGAAACTATAGCACCTAGGAGAACCGGACCGGGGTCATTGGAAAGGGCTCGTTGCGCCCTCTACGCCCATATTTTTTTCCTCCAGATCGGACCAATAGGAGCCGAGTTATAACGGTTTAAAGGGAACAAAGGAAAAAAAAATTTTTCTTTAACAATTTTTTTCTCCGAAACTATAGCACCTAGGAGAACCGGACCGGGGTCATTGGAAAGGGCTCGTCGCGCCCTCTACGCCCATATTTTTTTCGTCCAGATCGGACCAATAGGAGCCGAGTTATAACGTTTTAAAGGGAACAAAGGAAAAAAAAATTTTTCTTTAACAATTTTTTTCTCCGAAACTATAGCACCTAGGAGAACCGGACCGGGGTCATTGAAAAAGGGCTCGTCGCGCCCTCTACGCCCATATTTTTTTCGTCCAGATCGGACCAATAGGAGCCGAGTTATAACGTTTTAAAGGGAACAAAGGAAAAAAAAATTTTTCTTTAACAATTTTTTTCTCCGAAACTATAGCACCTAGGAGAACCGGACCGGGGTCATTGAAAAAGGGCTCGTCGCGCCCTCTACGCCCATATTTTTTTCGTCCAGATCGGACCAATAGGAGCCGAGTTATAACGGTTTAAAGGGAACAAAGGAAAAAAAAATTTTTTTTTTAACAATTTTTTTCTCCGAAACTATAGCACCTAGGAGAACCGGACCGGGGTCATTGGAAAGGGCTCGTCGCGCCCTCTACGCCCATATTTTTTTCGTCCAGATCGGACCAATAGGAGCCGAGTTATAACGGTTTAAAGGGAACAAAGGAAAAAAAAATTTTTCTTTAACAATTTTTTTCTCCGAAACTATAGCACCTAGGAGAACCGGACCGGGGTCATTGGAAAGGGCTCGTCGCGCCCTCTACGAACATATTTTTTTGTCCAGATCGGACCAATAGGAGCCGAGTTATAACGGTTTAAAGGGAACAAAGGAAAAAAAAATTTTTCTTTAACAATTTTTTTCTCCGAAACTATAGCACCTAGGAGAACCGGACCGGGGTCATTGGAAAGGGCTCGTCGCGCCCTCTACGCCCATATTTTTTTCGTCCAGATCGGACCAATAGGAGCCGAGTTATAACGGTTTAAAGGGAACAAAGGAAAAAAAAATTTTTCTTTAACAATTTTTTTCTCCGAAACTATAGCACCTAGGAGAACCGGACCGGGGTCATTGGAAAGGGCTCGTCGCGCCCTCTACGCCCATATTTTTTTCGTCCAGATCAGACCAATAGGAGCCGAGTTATAACGGTTTAAAGGGAACAAAGGAAAAAAAAATTTTTCTTTAACAATTTTTTTCTCCGAAACTATAGCACCTAGGAGAACCGGACCGGGGTCATTGGAAAGGGCTCGTCGCGCCCTCTACGAACATATTTTTTTCGTCCAGATCGGACCAATAGGAGCCGAGTTATAACGGTTTAAAGGGAACAAAGGAAAAAAAAATTTTTCTTTAACAATTTTTTTCTCCGAAACTATAGCACCTAGGAGAACCGGACCGGGGTCATTGGAAAGGGCTCGTCGCGCCCTCTACGAACATATTTTTTTCGTCCAGATCGGACCAATAGGAGCCGAGTTATAACGGGTTAAAGGGAACAAAGGAAAAAAAAATTTTTCTTTAACAATTTTTTTCTCCGAAACTATAGCACCTAGGAGAACCGGACCGGGGTCATTGGAAAGGGCTCGTTGCGCCCTCTACGCCCATATTTTTTTCCTCCAGATCGGACCAATAGGAGCCGAGTTATAACGGTTTAAAGGGAACAAAGGAAAAAAAAATTTTTCTTTAACAATTTTTTTCTCCGAAACTATAGCACCTAGGAGAACCGGACCGGGGTCATTGGAAAGGGCTCGTCGCGCCCTCTACGCCCATATTTTTTTCGTCCAGATCGGACCAATAGGAGCCGAGTTATAACGGTTTAAAGGGAACAAAGGAAAAAAAAATTTTTCTTTAACAATTTTTTTCTCCGAAACTATAGCACCTAGGAGAACCGGACCGGGGTCATTGGAATGGGCTCGTCGTGCCCTCTACGCCCATATTTTTTTCGTCCAGATCGGACCAATAGGAGCCGAGTTATAACGGTTTAAAGGGAACAAAGGAAAAAAAAATTTTTCTTTAACAATTTTTTTCTCCGAAACTATAGCACCTAGGAGAACCGGACCGGGGTCATTGGAAAGGGCTCGTCGCGCCCTCTACGCCCATATTTTTTTCGTCCAGATCGGACCAATAGGAGCCGAGTTATAACGTTTTAAAGGGAACAAAGGAAAAAAAAATTTTTCTTTAACAATTTTTTTCTCCGAAACTATAGCACCTAGGAGAACCGGACCGGGGTCATTGGAAAGGGCTCGTCGCGCCCTCTACGACCATATTTTTTTCGTCCAGATGGGACCAATAGGAGCCGAGTTATAACGGTTTAAAGGGAACAAAGGAAAAAAAAATTTTTCTTTAACAATTTTTTCCTCCGAAACTATAGCACCTAGGAGAACCGGACCGGGGTCATTGGAAAGGGCTCGTCGCGCCCTCTACGCCCATATTTTTTTCGTCCAGATCGGACCAATAGGAGCCGAGTTATAACGGTTTAAAGGGAACAAAGGAAAAAAAAATTTTTCTTTAACAATTTTTTTCTCCGAAACTATAGCACCTAGGAGAACCGGACCGGGGTCATTGGAAAGGGCTCGTCGCGCCCTCTACGCCCATATTTTTTTCGTCCAGATCGGACCAATAGGAGCCGAGTTATAACGGTTTAAAGGGAACAAAGGAAAAAAAAATTTTTCTTTAACAATTTTTTTCTCCGAAACTATAGCACCTAGGAGAACCGGACCGGGGTCATTGGAAAGGGCTCGTGGCGCCCTCTACGCCCATATTCTTTTCGTCCTGATCGGACCAATAGGAGGCGAGTTACAACGGGTTAAAGGGAACAAAGGAAAACAAAATTTTTTTTATCAATTTTTTTCTCCGAAAGTATAGCACCTAGAGCAACCGAACTGGGGTCATTGTAAAGTGCTCCTGGCGCCCTCTACGCGCATATTTTTTTCGTCCAGATCGGTCCAATAGGTGCCGAGTTATAGTGGTTTAAAGAGAACAAACCAAAAAAAATTCTTCTTTACAATTATTTTTTCCGAAACTATAGCACCTAGTGCAACCTGACCGGGGTCATTGGAAAGGCCTCATAGCGCCCTCTACGCCCATATTTTTTTCGTCCAGATCGGACCAATAGGAGCCGAGTTATAACGGTTTAAAGGGAACATAGGAAAAAAAAATTTTTCTTTAACAATTTTTTTCTCCGAAACTGTAGCACCTAGGAGAACTGGACTGGAATCATTGGAAAGGGCTCGTCGCGCCCACTACGCTGATATTTTTTACGTCCAGATCGGACCAATAGGAGCCCGTTATATCGGTTTAAAGGGAACAAAGGAAAAAAGAATTTTTCTTTAACAATTTTTTTCTTCGAAACTGTAGCACCTAGGAGAACTGGTCTGGAATCATTGGAAAGCGCTCGTCGCGCCCTCTACGCCCATATTTTTTTCGTCCTGATCGGACCAATAGGAGGCGAGTTATAACGTGTTAAAGGGAACAAAGGAAAAAAAATTTTTCTCTAAAAATTTTTTTCTCCGAAACTATAGCACCTAGGAGACCCGGACCGGGGTCACTAGAAAGGGCTCGTGGCGCCCTCTACGCCCATATTTTTTTCGTCCTGATCGGACCAATAGGAGGCGAGTTATAACGTGTTAAAGGGAACAAAGGAAAAAAAATTTTTATCTAACAATTTTTTTCTCCGAAACTATAGCACCTAGGAGACCCGGACCGGGGTCACTAGAAAGGGCTCGTGGCGCCCTCTACGCCCATATTCTTTTCGTCCTGATCGGACCAATAGGAGGCGAGTTATAACGTGTTAAAGGGAACAAAGGAAAAAAAATTTTTCTCTAACAATTTTTTTCTCCGAAACTATAGCACCTAGGAGACCCGGACCGGGGTCATTGGAAAGCGCTCGTCGCGCACTCTACGCCGATATCTTTTTCGTCCAGATCGGACCAATAGGAGACGAGTTATAACGGTTTAAAGGAAACAATGGAAAAAAAAATTTTTCTCTAACAATTTTTTTCTCCGAATCTATAGCACCAAGGAGAACCGCACCGGGGTCACTAGAAAGGTCTCGTGGCGCCCTCTACGCCCATATTTTTTTCGTCCAGAGCGGACCAATAGGAGCCGAGTTATAACGGTTTAAAGTGGACAAAGGAAACAAAAAATTTTTTTTTAACAATTTTGTTCTCCGAAACTATAGCACCTAGGAGACCCGCACCGGGGTCGCTAGAAAGGTCTCCTGGCGCACTCTACGCCCATATTTTTTTCGTCCAGATCGGACCAATATTAAACGAGTTATAACGGTTTAAAGAGAACATAGGAAAAAAAAATTTTTCTTTAACAATTTTTTTCTCCGAAACTGTAGCACCTAGGAGAACTGGACTGGAATCATTGGAAAGGGCTCGTCGCGCCCACTACGCTGATATTTTTTACGTCCAGATCGGACCAATAGGAGCCCGTTATATCGGTTTAAAGGGAACAAAGGAAAAAAGAATTTTTCTTTAACAATTTTTTTCTTCGAAACTGTAGCACCTAGGAGAACTGGACTGGTATCGTTGGGAAGGGCTCGTCGCGCACTCTACGCCCATATTTTTTTCGTCCAGATCGGACCAATAGGAGCCGAGTTATTACGGTTTAAAGGGAACAAAGGAAAAAAAAATTTTTCTTTAACAATTTTTTTCTCCGAAACTATAGCACCTAGGAGAACCGGACCGGGGTCATTGGAAAGGGCTCGTCGCGCCCTCTACGCCCATATTTTTTCCGTCCAGATCGGACCAACAGGAGCCGAGCTATAACGGTTTAAAGGGAACAAAGGAAAAAAAATTTTTCTTTAACAATTTTGTTCTCCGAAACTATAGCACCTAGGAGACCCGCACCGGGGTCGCTAGAAAGGTCTCCTGGCGCACTCTACGCCCATATTTTTTTCGTCCAGATCGGACCAATATTAAACGAGTTATAACGGTTTAAAGGGAACATAGGAAAAAAAAATTTTTCTTTAACAATTTTTTCTCCGAAACTGTAGCACCTAGGAGAACTGGACTGGAATCATTGGAAAGGGCTCGTCGCGCCCACTACGCTGATATTTTTTACGTCCAGATCGGACCAATAGGAGCCCGTTATATCGGTTTAAAGGGAACAAAGGAAAAAAGAATTTTTCTTTAACAATTTTTTTCTTCGAAACTGTAGCACCTAGGAGAACTGGACTGGTATCGTTGGGAAGGGCTCGTCGCGCACTCTACGCCCATATTTTTTTCGTCCAGAGCGGACCAATAGGAGCCGAGTTATAGCGTTTTAAAGTGGACAAAGGAAAAAAAATTTTTCTTTAACAATTTTTTTCTCCGAAACTGTAGCACCTAGGAGAACTGGACTAGAATCATTGGAAAGGGCTCGTCGCGCCATCTACGCCCATATTTTTTTCGTCCAGATCGGACCAATAGGAGCCGAGTTACAACGGGTTAAAGGGAACAAAGGAAAAAAAAATTTTTCTTTAACAATTTTTTTCTCCGAAACTATAGCACCTAGGAGAACTTGACCGGGGTCGTTGGAAAGGGCTCGTCGCGTCCTCTACGCCCATATTTTTTTCGTCCTGATCGGACCAATAGGAGGCGAGTTATAACGTGTTAAAGGGAACAAAGGAAAAAAAATTTTTCTCTAACAATTTTTTTCTCCGAAACTATAGCACCTAGGAGAACTGGACTAGAATCATTGGAAAGGGCTCGTCGCGCCATCTACGCCCATATTTTTTTCGTCCAGATCGGACCAATAGTAGCCGAGTTACAACGGGTTAAAGGGAACAAAGGAAAAAAAAATTTTTCTCTAACAATTTTTTTCTCCGAAACTATAGCACCTAGGAGTACCGGTCGGGGGTCACTAGAAAGGGCTCGTGGTGCCCTCTACGCCCATATTTTTTTCGTCCAGAGCGGACCAATAGGAGCCGAGTTATAGCGGTTTAAAGTGGACAAAGGAAAAAAAAATTTTTCTTTAACAATTTTTTTCTCCGAAACTGTAGCACCTAGGAGAACTGGACTAGAATCATTGGAAAGGGCTCGTCGCGCCATCTACGCCCATATTTTTTTCGTCCAGATCGGACCAATAGTAGCCGAGTTACAACGGGTTAAAGGGAACAAAGGAAAAAAAAATTTTTCTTTAACAATTTTTTTCTCCGAAACTGTAGCACCTAGGAGAGCTGGACTGAAATCATTGGAATGCGCTCGTCGCGCCCTCTACGCCCATATTTTTTTCGTCCAGATCGGACCAATAGGAGCTGAGTTACAACGGGTTAAAGGGAACAAAGGAAAAAAAAATTTTTCTTTAACAATTTTTTTCTCCGAAACTATAGCACCTAGGAGAACTGGACCGGTGTCGTTCTAAAGGGCTCGTCACTCCCTGTACGCCCATGTTTTTTTCGTCCAGATCGGTCCAATATGAGAAGAGTTATAGCGGTTTAAATGGAACAACGAAAATAAAAAATTTTTCTTTAACAATTTTTTTCTCCGAAACTGTAGCACCTACAGCAACCGGACCGAGGTCACTGGAAAGGCTTCGTAGCGCCCACTACGCCCATATGTTTTTCGCCCAGATCGGTCCAATAGGGGTCGAGTTATAGCGGTTTAAAGGGGACAAAGGAAAAAAAATTTTTTTTTAACAATTTTTTTTCTCCGAAACTATAGCACCTACAGCAACTGTTCCCAGGTCGTTGGAAAGGGATTGTCGCGCCCTCTACGACCATATTTTTTTCGTCCATATCGTACCAATAGCAGCCGAGTTATAGTGGTTTAAAGGGAACAAACGAAAAAAAATTCTCCTTTAACAATTTTTTCTCCGAAAGTATAGCACCTAGAGCAACCGGACCGGGGTCATTGGAAAGTGCTCCTTGCGCCCTCTACACCCATACTTTTCGTTCAGATCGGACCAATAGGAGCCGAGTTATAACGGTTTAACGGGAATAAAGGAAAAAGATATTTTTCTTTAACAATTTTTTCCTCCTAAAATATAGCACGTAGAGCAACCCGACCGGGGTCATTGGAAATGGCTCGTGGCGCACTCTACGCCCATATTATTTTCGTCCATATCGGACCAATAGCAGCCGAGTTATAGTGGTTTGAAGGGAACAAACGAAAAAAAATTCTCCTTTAACAATTTTTTCTCCGAAAGTATAGCACCTAGAGCAACCGGACCGGGGTCATTAGAATGGGCTTGTCGCGCCCTCTGCGCCCATATTTTTTTCGTCCAGATCGGACCAATAGGGGCCGAGTTATAACTTTTTAAAAGTAACAAAAGAAGAAAAAATTGTTCTTTAACATTTTTTTATCGGAAACTCTGTCACCTGGAGCAACCGGACCTGGGTCGTTGGAAAAGGCGCCAGTATTTTTTTGTCCAGATGGGACCTATAGGAGCCGAGTTATAGCGGTTTAAAGGGAACAAAGGAAAAAATAATTTCTCTTTAACAATTTTTTTCTCCGAAACTATAGCACGTAGAGCAACCGGACCGGGGTCATTGGAAAGGGACCGCCGCGCCCTCTAGGCCCATAGTTTTCTCGTCCACATCGGACCCATAGGCGCCGCGTTATAGTTGTTTAAAGGGTACAAACGAAAAAAAATTCTCCTTTAACAATTTTTTCTCCGAAAGTATAGCACCTAGAGCAACCATACCGGGGTCATTGTAAAGTGCTCCTGGCGCCCTCTACACCCATATTTTTTTCGTCCAGATTGGTCCAGTATGTACGGAGTTATAACGGTTTAACGGGAACAAAGGAAAAAAATATTTTTCTTTAACAATTTTTTTCTCCGAAACTATAGAACCTAGAGCAACCGAACCGGGGTCATTGGAAAGAGCTCGTCTCTCCCTGTACGCCCATGTTTTTTCCGTCCAGATCCGTTCAAGAGGAGCCGAGTTATAGCGGCTTAAAGGGAACAAAGGAAAAAAAAATTTTCTTTAACAATTTTTTCCTCCTAAATTATAGCACGTAGAGCAACCCGACCGGGGTCATTGGAAAGGGGTCGTCGCGCCCTCTACGCCCATACTATTTTCGTCCATATCGGACAAATAGCAGCCGAGTTATAGCGGTTTGATGGGAACAACGAAAATAAATAATTTTTCTTTAACAATTTTTTTCTCCGAAAATGTAGCACCTAGAGCAACCGGACCGGGGTCATTGAGAAGTGTTCGCGGCGCCCTCTACGCCCATATTTTTTCGTCCGTATCGGACCGATAGGAGCCGAGTTATAACAGCATAAAGAGAACAAAGGAAAAAAAATTCTTCTTTAACAATTTTTTTCTCCGAAACTACAGCACCTACAAGGACTTGGCCTAGGTCATTGGAAATCTCTCGTCGCGCCCCTACGCGCATATTTTTTTTGTCCAGATCGGACGAATAGGAGCCGAGATATAACAGTTTAAAGAGAACATAGGAAAAAAAAGTTTTCTTTAACAATTTTTTCTACGAAGCTATATCACTTAGAAGGACGGGACTGGGGTCATTGGAAAGCTCTCGTCGCGCCCCTACGTGCATATTCTGTTCGTCCAGATCGGACCAATAGGAGCCGAGTTATAACGCTTTAAAGAGAACATGGAAGAAAAAATTTTATTTAACATTTTTTTTCTCCGATACTATAGCATCTAGAAGATCGGTACCGGGGTCATTGGAAAGCTCTCGACGCGCCTTCTACGCCCATTTTTTTCGTCCAGAGCCCAGCCACAGGAGCTGCAGTATAACGGTTTAAAGAGAACATAGGAGAAAAATGTTTCTTTTCACTATTTTTTTCTCCGAAACTATAGCACCTAGAAGGACGGAACCGGGGTCATTGGAAAGTACTCGTCGAGCCACTACGCGCATTTTTTTTCGTCCCGATCGAACCAGTGGGAGCCGAGATAGAACTATTTAAATAGCACAAAGGGAGAAAAAGTTTTATTTAACATTTTTTCTCTCCGAAACTATAGCACCTAATAGAACGAGACGGTGTCATTGTAAATCGCTCGTAGCGCACCCTACGCTCACATCTTTTTCGCCAAGATCGGACCAATAGGAGCCGTTTTATAACTTTTTAATGGGAACAAAGGAAAAAAAATTTTTTCTTTAACAATTCTTTTCTCCGAAGCAATAGCACCTAGAAGGACAGGATCGATATCATTGGAAAGCCCTCGTTGCGCCCTCTACGGCCCTATATTTTTGTCCAGATCGGACTAACAGGAGCCGTTGTGTAACTTTTTAAAGAGAACAATGGAAAAAAAATTTTTCTTCAACAATTTTTCTCTCCGAAACTATAACACCATGAGGAACGGGACTGGGTCATAGGAAAGCGCTCGTCGATCCTTCTACGCCCATATTTTTTTTGTCCAAATCGGACCAATAGGAGCCGAGATATAATGGTTTAAAGTGAACAGGGGAAAGAAAAATTTTCTTTTAACAATTTTATTCTCCGAAACTATAGCACCTAAAAGGACGAGACGGTGTCATTGGAATGCATTCATCCCGCCATCTACGCCCATATTTTTTTCGTCATGATTTGACCAATAGGACCCGTTGTATAACTTTTTATAGGGAACAAAGGAAAAAAAAATTTTTTTTAACAATTTTTTTAACCGAATCTATACCACCTAGAAGAACGGGACCGAGGTCCCTGGAAAGCTCTCGTCGCTCCCTCTATGACCATATTTTTTTCCTCCAGATCGGACCAAGAGGAGCCGAGATATAACGGTTTAAAGAGAAGATAGAAAAAAAAGTTTTTCTTTAACAATTTTTTTCTCTGAAACTACAGCATCTAGAAGGGCAGGACCGGGGTCATTGGAAAGCCCTCGTGGCGCCCTCTACGCCGATATTTTTTTTGTCCAAATCGGACTAACAGGAGCCGTTGTATTACTTTTTAAAGAGAAGAATGCAAAAAAAAATTTTTCTTTAACAATTTCTGTCTCCGAAACTATAGCACCTTAAAGAACGGGATGGTGTCACTGGATAGCGCTCGTCGCGCCATCTACGCCCATATTTTTTTCGTCGAAATCGGACCAATCGGAGCCGAGATATGACGGTTTAAATGGAAGAATGGAAAACAAAATTTTTATTTAACAATTTTTGCCTCCAAAACTATAGCACTTTGAAGAACGCGACCGGGGTCACTGGAAATTCTCGTTGCGCTCTCTACGACTATATTTCTTTCGTCCTGATCTGACTAATAGGAGCCGTTGTATAACTTTTTAAAGGGAACAGGGAAAAAAATTTTTTTTTAACAATTTTTTTCTCCGGAACAATAACACCTAGAAGGACGGGACTGGGGTCATCGAAAAGCTCTTTTCCCGCCCCTACGCACATATTTTTTTCGTCCGGATTGGACCAATAGCAGCCGAGATATAACGATTTAAAGAGAACAAAGGAAGGAAAATTTTTTTCAATAATTTGTTTCTCCGAAACTATAGCACCTAGAAGGACGCGACCGGGATCATTGGAAAGCCCTCGTTGCGTCCTCTACGCCCATATTTTTTTTATCCAGATCAGACCAATATGAGTCGAGATATATCGTTTTAAAGAGAACAAAGGAAACAAAATTTTTCTTTAATAATTTTTTTCTTCGAAACTATACCACCTAAAAGAACGGGACCGGAGTCATTCCAAAGCTCTCGTCGCGCCCTCTACGCAGATATCTCGCTCGCAAGAATCAGAAAAATGGGAGCCGAGATATGGCGATTTATGTAGAAAAAAAACAAAAATATTTAAAAAGTAATATCTCGGAAACAACGCCACCTATTGGGACGTTCAAAACGTAGCCGTCTATTCGCTCATATCTTGTTTGCCAGGTTCGGACAGATAGTAACCGTGATATGACGATTTATGTAAAAACAAACAAAAATATTTGAAACATAATATCTCCGAAAATACGCCACCTAAGGGTACGTTCTAAAACTCCTTGGAAAGCCTGCTTAGCGCCCTATACGCCGGTATTTTTTCCCGGAGCGTCGGTCCAGTACGAGGGGGATAGGTCGCCATATTTTAAAACGAACAAGTCCGATTATCACCCAAACTGCGCAACCTGGCTGGAGGTTCTGTAGGTCGTAGAAAAGCTCCTGTTGCACCCTCCACGCCCGAATATCGATCGCCAGTTACGGACCAAAAGGAACTGAGATATAGCAGTTTATGTAAGAGCAAACAAAAATATTTGAAAGTGAATATCTCGGAAACTACGCCACCTGTGGGGACGCTCTAAAGTTCGCTGGAAAGCGGTCGCTGTACTCTATACGCCCAATTTTTTCCAGCAGTGTCAGACTAATATGAGGAGAGATAGGGCGCCATATTTGAAGACGATCTTCAGGTCCTTGGAAAGATCTCCTTGCGCCCTCCACGCCCGTATATCGTTCACTAAGATCGGACCAATAGGAGCCGAGATATAGCGATTTATGTAAAAAAAAAAACAAAAATATTTGAAAATTAATATCTCGGAAACTACGCCACCTAAGGGGACGTTCTAAAGGTCCTTGGAAAGCTCGCTTAGCGCCCTATACGCACATATTTTTTCCGTTAGCTCCGGTCCAATAGGAGGGGCGATAGGGCGCTATATTTTAAAACGATCAAGTCCAATTATCTCCCAAACTACGCCACATGGCGGGACGTTCTCTCGGTCATGGAAAGCGCTCGCTGCCCCCTCTACGCCCATATCTCGTTCGCCAGTATCGGACCAATAGGAACCGAGACATGGCGATTTATATAAAAAAAAAACAAAAATATTTGTAAAGTAATATCTCGGAAACTACGCCATCTAGGGGGATATTCTGAAGTTCGTTGGAAAGCTCTTGCTGCGCACTATACGCCCATATTTTTTCCCGTAGCGTCGGACCAACAGGAGGGGAAATAGGGCGCCATATTTTAAAACGATCAATTCCAATTATCTCCCAAACTGCGCCACCTATGTGGACGTCCAAAAGGTCCTCGGAAAACTCATTGTGCCCTATTCGCCCAATTTCTTCCGGGAGTGTCGGACAAATAGTAGGGGAGATTGTGCGCCATATTTGAAAACAATCAAGTTCGATTATCTCCCAAATTACGCCATCTAGACGGACGTTCTCTATGTCGTTGGAAACCTCTTGTTCCGCCCTCTACGCCCCTATCTTGTTCGCCAGAATCGGACCAATAGGAGCCGAGATATGGCCATTTATGTAAAATTCCAAAAATATTCTTTGAAAATTAATATCTCGGAAACTGCGCCACCTAGGGGGACGATCTAAAGGTCGTTGGAAAGACCTCGTTGCGCTCTATATGCCCATATTTTTCCGGCTGTGTCGGACTAACAGGAGGCGAGATAGGGCATCATCTTTGAAAACGATCTAGTACGATTATCGCCCAAACTACGCCACCTAGCGGTATACCCTATAGGTCGTTGGAAAGCACTCGTTGCGGCCTTTATGCCAATATTGGTTCCACGGGAACGGACTATTAGGAGCCGAGATAAGGCAATTTAAGTAAAATTAAAAAAAAATGTTTTTAAATCAATATCTCCGAAACTACTCCACCGAAGCGGTCGTTCTAAATGTCCTTGAAAATCCCTCGTTGCGCTCTGTACGCCCATCATTTTCCCGCAGTGTTGGATTAATAGGAGGGGAGATAGGGCGCCATGTTTGAAACAGTCAAGTCCGATTATCTCCCAAACTACGCCACCTAGGTGGTCGTTCTAAAAGTCTTTGAAAAGCTCTCGTTTTGCCCTCTACGCATACATCTTGTTCGCCAGTAGCGGATCAATAAGAGCCGAGATATGGCTCTTTATGTAAAATTAAAAAATAATTTTTTAATATTAATTGCTCCGAAACTGCGCCACCTAGTGGGACATTCTATAGGTCGTTGGAAAGCTTTCGTTGCGCTCTCTATGCCCATATCTTGTTCCCTTGGAGCAGACCATTAGGAGTCGAGATATGGCGATGTATGTAAATTAAAAAAAAAATTTTTTGAAAATCAATATCTCCTAAACTGCGCCTCCGAGGGGGTCGTTGTAAAGGTCGTTGGAAATCTCTCGTTGCGCTGTATACGCCCATATTTATTCCGGCAGTGTCGGACAAATAGGAGGGGAGATAGGGCGCCATGTTTGAAAACTGTCAATTCCAATTATCTTCCAAACTACACCATTTAGCGGAACGTTCTATGGGGAAAGCTCTCGTTGCCCTCTATACGCCGTTATTTTTCCGGTAGTGTTGGACCAATAGGAGCGGAGATATAGCGATTTATGTAAAATTAAGGAAAAATTTTTTGTAATTTATATTTCCGAAACTACGCCTTCTAAAGTGTCATTCTATAGGTCGTTGGAAAGCTCACGTTGCACCCTTTATGCCCGTATCTTATTCGCCAGGATCGAATAAATAGAAGCCGAAATAGCGATTTATGTAAAATTGAAGAAAAAATTCTTTTAAAATTTATATCTCCGAAACTATGCTACCTAGAGCGTAAATTATTATTGCATGAAAAATTAATTAAATATTCAATCTATTTCGTTCATACAAGAAAAGTCTCAATAGAGTCATGGTTTTTAAAAAAAAATCCAATAGAGTCATTACTAATGAAAGAGCAAAGGGACTTGTAGAGTCATAGTTCGTACGCCCCAGTTAATAAGCTAATCAATTTTTAGATCAGGATTTTTAACTTCTAATAAACTAATTCCCGTTCCTTCTCCCCATGCTTTCTGCGTTATCATCTATGCGTGTGCCCAGATGTTGCCCGTTGGGTGAGGAAATGTCAGTATGGATTTAGTTTTAAGTTCTCCCTTATTCGCGGCTGACATTGCGTTAGTGATTGGGCACGATGTACTTTTCACTTGTGTGCTCGTGTTAGATGGTAAAATAGTACATCGTTTCGCGATAACTTTTAAATAATTACATACCATACATACCTAATATATTATTATTAATATCGTTTTATATAGTGGATTGCCACATTTTATGAAAATATTGAAATACTCGTATATTACTAGTATGTTGGTATACTAGTATGTACTAGTATTTTTTGGTTTAGTCATTTACGCGATAATCATTAATCTTGACAGTCGATTACAGCAATTGGTACATACTCCTTATTAGTTCAGAACCATACGCGTTTGAGCTAGGGTATCGGAGGTGCCCTGGAACATACTCTTTAGTATAGGCTTCCTGGCGGTATGTGACATAATCGTAGAGCATTTGTGTTGGAATGATTTTTAAATTTTGCTATTTTCTAAATATAGATTATAGGCAGGCAGGTAGCATACATTTTTTTGTGAGATTATATAGTTAATTTTAAACAGGTAGGACCAGATGGTAAAATTTCCACTCAAGATTGGAAAGTACCATCTCCTGATATTATGCAAAATTTCAGCAAATTTTAATATCTTCCAACGTATATGTCTTTTTCCATATTTGAACATTTCGTATCGCGTGATATATCATTATCAAATGGTTCGAAAGTCTTTGCATATCTTTCGAATTGATAAAGACTTTTGAATATGTTCGACAATTAAGTATATTAAGTGTATTAACTCTTCGTATTTCCGCGATTTCCCATAATTATTTCTATAATATTTAATTTATTATATGGATATATACATATATAAAGTTGTGTTATAAATTTCATAGTTTTCTAATTTCGATTATTTTTTACACACCGAAGTGGGAAGAGTTAGTATTTTATCGATTTGAAGGAATGTCTGCTGGGACATTCGAGTAAGTGTGCCTGTTTAATGTGCACATTAATGTGTCAATGAATTCTTTGAGTCCATTGATTGTCCGCAGGCTAGGATAATTCGCAAAATATATAATAGTCTTATATTTTTAATTTTTTTTATTTTTTAAATATTTATAAAATATGAAATAATTCGTAGCCAAGGATATGTAGTAGCCAGATAACATCGAATCGTCGTTCGAATTGTTGTATTTACTGATTTCGATATATTATTACTGCTAGTTTATTCGATTCGAAACGAAGATTTACGTAAAAATTTCTACTCTTGTTGAAAAAAGAGAAAGAATTAATTACTTACATAAGATAAGAGATTCGATGTTAGGTTTTTAAGAACGGGGACGTTTTTATCCTGTGACATAGTCCAGATTACTATGTTGATTTCTTTAATTATACAGTTAAAATAATGGGATGATGTTTTTTGGTGCATAAACTTTTCTTGCGTCGCAGGTAGGAAATGCCCTTGAAAAGCAGCGAAGCAAAGAAGCGGCTGTGTACCGAAGAGGGGTCCACAATCATCGTCGACATGTGATTACTGACCTCATTAGGATAAGGAGGATTCCGCAAAAGGTCTCACAAAAACTCTTGAAATAATGCGAAGGTGCAAACGATCTTGCAAAATCCCACAATATAATGCACACACGCAAGTGATCTCTCAAAAACTCTTGGGAGGACGCAAAAACTCATCGGATGACGCAAAAACGCAAGTGGTCTCGAAAGAGTCTTAAAATAACACTAAAATGCAAATGGTTTCGCAGAATCTCACAAAATAATTCAAAAACACAAGTGTCCATCTAAAAACCCAAGTGTCCTTGCATTCCATTGGATGACATAAAAATGCAAGTGGTCTCGCAAACAACACTCAGGATGATATCAAGATTCAAATGGTCTCGCAAAATCCCTCAAGATAATGCAAAGACGCAAAGTAGCCTCGAGAAAACTCTTTGGATGACGTAGAAACGTAAGAAGTCTCGCTACAACGCTCAGAATGACATCAAGATTCAAACAAGGTCTCGCAAAATCTCTCAAGATAATGCAAAGATGCAAGTGGTCTCGCAAAAGCCCACCGGAAATATTGCGACATTAAAAATATGATATACAATCTTAAAGGCTGTGCAAACGGATACCTGGTTAGTCCAATCTATTAAAATTAATCATTACAATTCGATATCTATAGAAACAAAATTCAAGAATATAAAAAAAGTTGCATGGAAAAAAACTATATGTGCGCATATAATTATTTTCCATTTGGATATTTCTTATTTTTGACTTTGTCATGACTCGTTAACAATATCGATTAATAATTATTTATTTGAGAATTGGTTAGAATATTGGAAAGTGTTCTACGTTAGAAAATATATACCAATTATCTGAATTAGCAGGATGACGGTGCTTCGTTACGATCTTTAGCAACACTCGAATTCAAAAGAGTGTTAATTGATTGCGCGTAGTGAGCGAGCACTTTGAACACACATACGCAACGTGTCACTTTGTATATATTATGTGAATATGTATGTGTATGTGTATGTGTCTGTGTGTTTGTGCGTGTACAGTAATTTCTTAATTTTTATTTATAATTAAAAAGTAGTATATCATATAAAATCTAATAGCCATTAGAAGTTTTATTAATCGATAATATGAAATTAAATAAGTATTTTCTTAAGTATTAATTCAAATACATCTTTCTTATGCACACGCTAGCTTATTGTCTCAAATTGCTAGCTTCTCCTATTACAGCGTGAGTTAAAACTATATAAAAAATAACTGTACAAAAATAATTTTAAAATAAAATAATAAATAAACAATATTTCAATCGCAAAATTTTTATAAATGTGTTAAATAAATATTTATTCATTGCTTCTATCAAAAGGAGATAAATACTTCTTAATATAACAACAGAATGAGAAAGAACTGTAAGATACATTGTTACAATTAAAAAAGTCAAATTTTTTAAATCAGGAACAATAACAATGGAATTGATTCACTAAAACTTTATTATCCGATTGCTGAAAAAGGAAATTAAACAATGATTATAAACTTATCGATAAAAATGATTACAAAATACACAGTATAAAATAAAAATACAATAAAAAAAAGATTGATGGAATCATCCAGCCTTGTACGCACGATTCCTGAATAACAAATCTAGATTCTATTAATTGCTTATAAGATTTATATCTCTAGTATATAAAATATAAAAAAAATTACACATTTTTCTAAAATTTAATATCACAAACACATCTATTAATATGAACGACTGTAGACGCATTTCCTTATTTTTACCATTTGTTCAAAACTTATTAAACTTCCTAAGTGAATTACTACAGTTTCTACATATAAGCATGGTAAAATATTTTTTCTTATGTTTGGAATAAATTAGAAAATTTGTGCATTATTTTACGTACACAAAACCAGACAATTCATCTATTTCAATGAAAAAAAAACACACCATTCAAATGTAAAAATGAAAAGCAGTAGTGAAGTTAGGCGCTTTTTCTCTTTCATCGCAAATTTCACGGGGCATCATTGTATAATACTCACCTTTCACGAAAAATATCAAAAAATGTTAAAAATAGTGTTTAAAGCCAACAATAAATCTAGGCATAATTCTTGATTAATTTTGATAAAAAACATTTCAAAGGCTCATTTTTAAAGTGAAGATTTAAACAAGAAAATGATTTTATCCAATTTTTTAAAAAAATTGTATGTGATATTTCTTCGATAATAGTTTATGCATAAAAATAATGCTTTTTCAAAAATTCAAGAAAGTCGTATTCTTGTTTAAAAATCTCGTTTAAATTTCTTTTTAAATCTCGTTAAAAATTCATTTTTAAAATGAGACCTTATTTATTAAAATCAGCCAAGAATTACGCCTCGAGTTATTGTAAACTATTATAAAACCGATATGATGAACAGCCTTAACGATATTTAATTTTCTACTATTTTATTAAATACTAATAAAAAATATTAGAATAATTAATTTAAAAATTTTAATAATAAATTATTATTATGCATAGAAGATGGGGGAAAAAATTTTATTTATTTAATGCAAAATTTAAACGAAAAAGATCAAGAGAGATTCTTTTCTTTTATTTTACAAAAATGGAAACTTATAGAAAATGTATTCTAGTATCTATTAGGTTTGTAATTTTTACAAATTATTTATTTTGAAAAGTATATCAATTTTATTACTTATTTAATTGTAAGCAATTGCAGATGATTTAAGGAAAAATATGGAGGATGCAATTATAGATGATCTTATAATCTTATTAAATTCAATTGTCTGCAATATCAAGAACAAAGTTCCTTTTAATGAAATATTAACTACGGACATATAGAATCTAGAGAAGGAATATTATGCTTAATTAAAATTATGAAGTCTTTATAATGTTTCATTAAATTTATATATTTCTATAGAACTAATATACTTCTAATATACTTCTATAGAAAAATTATAAAAATATTACTGCATTGACTATGGATTATGAGATATAAAACTATTAAATAAGATTATAAAATTACAGAATCTTTATATTTTATAAAATTTTTCCAATATATATATATTTTATATTTCGCAGTTTTTATCTCACATTCCATGTTACTTTACATTTTATATTTAACACCTTATTATTAACTTTAGAAAGGAAAATGGTATTGGATATTAGACAATTAGATACACTTTTGTACGGTATAAGTATAAAGAAAAATTATTTTATTTATATGCATTACATGTAATATAGTTGTGGTAAATACAAAACGATATATTTTGCAAGTATATGTCTATGCAGATGCTATTGAAATCATTAATATTAAAATGAATGAAGAATTTTATGATATTCAATATAGGATTGTAAATCAATATAAAATAAATGACAATTGAAATTTTACATGAAAAGATTGAGTATATTTCAGAAGTTGTAAAAACAAGTAATGTTGTCATGAATAATCTTTTTGAATTTTATTTTCCTAAGTGTACAAGAAAAATATCAAGATTTTTAAAAGGCAATTTAAAGAAAGAAACAATTGTTGTCGTACATCCAAATATTGGAACAATGTTAACAGACTTACAAATAGGAGTTATAATAAATAATTGATTAAAATCTCTACCACGATATCAGTCAAATAATGAAGCAGTTTCCTTTTTTTTTCATTTATAACTATTCAAAGTGATGACAAATACGATAATATTGTATACTATGAAATTAAATGAAATACATCAATATTTTAATATACTTTAATTTAGATCATATTTCAATTGTAACAAAAGTGTTTCAATTGTACAACTATGATATACTAATTATGAAGGCATGTATATAAGTATAAAGATATATAATATATATGTACTTTTTGTATATCCATACATTAATCATATTTTTGTAAGTAATCAGCAAATTTTGTGACAACCAGGAACTAAATTAAGATTCAAATTATTCTTTTCGTCAGTAGATAGTTTTATCTAATTTAAAACTAAATATTGATGAATCAAAATAGAAATTAATTATGAAGTTTATATCTAAATCGTCAATCTCATTAGCTAGAAAATATTTTTGACAAATATCATTGGATAGGATTCGCTAGTTGAGAAAGTCATGAATAAGCGCCATCTTGTGATGCTTCAGAGTACTTGCATAATGTTTTTGGAACAGGGATCGTCATTTCACAAATTTGTGGTTGTGTATTACGATAACAAAGAAGTAGGTGATTTATTAAGCGAATAAATAGAGAATTTATAGAGTTTTTGCGGTTCTACGCATGATATGCTTTTAAGGAAAGACATAGAAGGTTCCCGAAATAATTGACGTAGTTTTTGTCATTGCATAGGGAGACAAAATAATGCGAGGTGCGTATGTATGACGTACGATCAATAAATTACTAAGAAATTCGCATCAAAGTTTATCTTAAAAATGCTTTTCTTTTGCTGTGAGATATTAAATAGAAAAGCTCTGAACTTAAATTCGTAACTGTAAGAAAAAGTTGTGAGCATTGTTTCTACTTTAATAGCATTTCAATGTCTATCTATACAATGACAGTAGCCACAAGTTGACATTAATTGGCAGTGCCCATATTCTACGATCCTGTTCTAAAAATTCGAACACCGGGAATAAATAAAATTCATAATACGTTGCGACTTCGTAGTAATTTGAATAAATATTTTTTGCTTAATCATTATATTAATGAATTATGTGTGTATATGTATGTGAGGTAATTACATAAAAAATAAAATATTAAAATCAGACTGTTTATTTTTTAATCTTGTGTAGCAGATGTGTATCTGTTTGACGTGTATTTAAAAGATAGTTATTAGTGCATAAAGAACATCTATGAATATAATATTCTAATTATTTCCTTATAATATTTCAATTAATAAATAAGTTATGATTTTATATATCATAATATTTTTAAAAGATGTATTCAAAAGTATAAATTAAGTCTAATTTAGATATTATAAGATCATTAAAATAGAATACATATAATTATATAATATATATATATATATATATATATATATATATATATATATATATATATATATATATATATATATATATATATATTGATACAGTAACATTATAGTGAATTAGAATTAATATTTGTATATCTTATGTATTTGTATTCTTAGGTAAACAAGTATAAATAAATATGTCTCATGGCTGCAAAAAAGTTACACAACAGGGAAAATGGAAATATAGGAAGAGTACAACAGTGGTTGCAAGATCAATCATTCTGTACTTTAAACATATATGAATTTCTTTTGACTTTGCAATTTAAGAAATTGCAGAATCAGCAAGGGAATAAAATTTATGATAAAGATATCCATCGAACATATAAATATTTTTTAAGGTAACTTTTTATTATTTGTTGTAGATATAGAAAAGATAAATGCTTCCAGTAATACAATATTCATTGATTAACCTTTAATCTATCCATTTATAAAATGTTAATTATATTTTACAGATATTTGCACAATAACTTGGATTTCTTACAAAAGAAATGGCTATCAATATTATTTATTCACGATATTGCTACTAAACCTCCAATAAGAAGTTTTTTTTACTTCAATAATGGATCAAATTTCAGTGAAAGGTTTTTTTTTAAGTAATAGTGGTACATCATTTTTTATTCGAATCTATAAGCTTACATAGCAATTTTTATTCTTATAGTTGCTTTTTTATGTATGTCTTTCTTTTTATGAAATAACTTCTTGTTTATAAAACAATAATTATATTTTTGTCATAAAAATTTGATTGATATCTTTTTGTCTTTACAGAGTACATAAAATATGGTCACTATCAAGTTGTACAACTGAACAATATCTGAAGGTGGACAAATGCTATGTTGCGATAAATACAAATCCTATGTCATTAGAAATGGCTCATTCTAGTGTAGAAGCTGACTCAGTCAATCATCTTGAAACTATAACTTCAGAAAATTTGGGTGTAGATTTTGAGGAATCACAATTACCAATATATACTTCAACTATTAATGCAACGCATTCAGCTCATATTACACAAACAGATCATGAAGACAATGTATCTACTACTGATTTCAAGCATGATAATACTTTGACCACTTATAGTGATTCGTGTCGTACAAAAGATTTAAATAAAATAGCATTAATGGATTATCTTGTAAATGATAGCAGTGCTACAAGCTCTTCTATAAATAGCCAACATGAATATTCATCAGGTTCATCAATAGAAAATGCTAAAAAAGTAATATTACATAATGATGAGATTGCAGAGTATGAAAATGAAGTTCTTGGTGATCCATTTTATGAATCAGATTGTGGAAGTGAAGGAAATGAAACATCAGAATCTGCTCCAAAAGAAAATGATGAATATAAAGAGAAAGTATTAGGGAAGTTAGAAGATGAAGAAATGCATGATAATTGTTCCCAAGCAGAAAGTACATGTGCAGAGAACATGCAACACAAATTGACTGATTTCACGAGTTCATCAGTATGCAATAATTCTAATACAAGCAATCATTACTTTATAGATGCATCTTCTCTGAATGATGAAATGGAAATTTTAAATATAAATGTTAAAGAAGATGGTAGGAACGCAGGATCTTATATGTCTGTTTCTGCTGATTTTGCACAGACTTTATCAAGTACTACTGCAGATCAATTCTATAAGTTTACATGTCCATTTAAAGTAACAAATTTACAGAATGAATGTAGTAAAATTGTGGAATTTGAACCGGAAATGAAAGTAACAAAATACTTTCAACCATTTGCTGACATAGCTAGGATAACGAAAGTTAATTCTACATTAATCAGCAAAGATGATGTGAATAAAGGTACAAACAAAGAGTCATTAGCCGTAGAAATTAAAGAAGCAGATAGCGGTGAAAGTACACATGCTTCACCTTGTCCTGATAATAGCACAAATATCAATAATTGTCAAGATAAAATAAATGTAAACAGTGATGAGAACTTACTCTTGGATATTACAAATGATGAGTTAGAGAATCCTAAAAAAAGTACTACAAATTTTACTGGAGATACACAGCAACCATTATTAATAAGAAGAAATACATTTGAACTTGATTCAAGTGATAAGCTTTCTGTTTTAAGGCAAGAATATGAACGTAGACAAGGCAATCTTGTTTTTCAAAGTGCCATACCACAATATTCAGGACACCGTGTAGATAGTGATATGATTTCTAGTGTGGCACCAGATTCAACAGCTGTACCTATTAATGATGTATTAAATAATTATACTTCTGATATTCAAGTAGCAACTACAAATATGCAGTATCATACAAGATATTTATCTTTAGACAGTTATGAACATAAAATTGATAAAAAGATATTAGAAAATAATTATCTTCTGCAAAATAGTATTACTAATTCTGATATATTATATCCTGCAGTAGATATAACAAATGATAAAGTTGCATCACACAGTTATGCAGATGATGATAATGCGTATAAGTGTAGCAATAGCTTACCAGTTACTGTAGATTGTAATATAGAAAATGTTAAATCTATAGATGTCATCAGAAAAACTAAAAGAAATGAAACTGCTCCTATTATTTCTGGTGGTGTTAGCACATCAGATTTTACAAAACCCATCGATAGTCCTATCGTACAACGTAAAACAGAATCCACACCTATTGTATCAGGTGGTTCTGTGATTATGGATGATACTAAAGATAGACCATCAAGAATGTCTTCTTCCATGACAGCATGGATTGTAGATATGAGTGATTGTACAAAAAATGAATCAGGATCAAGCGCAAAAGATAACTCTGTAACAAATATGTCACAAAGCTTTTCTACTTCTGAATGTGTTAAGAATTCTGTAAGATCTAACAACCATGAAAAGTATAGCAGTTTAGGTTTTTTTGTCAATTTAAATAATGTAGAATCAAGGGAAGAGGTACCAGTCAAAGAAAATGTGGAAAACAAAAAAGAGTCATATAAAACTGATAAAGCATATTGTGAATTCTATATTGATATATCTAATAAAAATGATTTTCCGAAGAATAAAAAGATTGTAAAAGAGGATACGAATCATAAAAACGTTGAAGAAGGTGATAAGAAGAACATATTCTCTATGTTTATTGATTTAGGTGATCCACAAAAAACAACTGAAAATGCTCAGAAAACAACGCATAAACGAAATTTATCATCATTTACTGATAAACGCATGGAAACGAAAATTGACGAAGTTGTGACAAGTGAAAACTCTAATACTCTTCAAGAGGATCAAGATTTAAATTCAACAAAATCTATAAAAGAAAAACCAAAACGAGGTGTTTTTATGTTTATTGAATCTGATTCTCCTATAGTAAGAAGACGAACGTTGTCATCTTCACGATCAGTTTTAAAACGTCATTCGTGGAATATCGATAAAACACAAAGTAATAATGGCAATGGACAACCTGCTAAGGAATTAATAATAAAAAAAGAACACAAACGCGCGCATAGCTTGTCAGTAGATCAAAGGGATTTGAAGAAGATGCAAACAAAGCAAAGTTCTTCTAGTCATTCTCTTAGTGATGCTGCAGGAGGTGAATCCACAAACCATAAGAATTCAAATTTTTTACAAGAATTGGAAAGTAATTCTAATAATAATATGGATACATCCACAGAAGAATGTTTGGCATATGATATAAAGGATACGCCACCAAACTCTCACATAGAAATCATTGATAAGGAACTACGTGCGAGTATCAAACATCAACAATACAAGGAATTAGGTAATGATAGAGAGCAGCAGTTGGAAGATGATCCAAAAATATATGAGGACGAGTATTCAGACGTGTCTGGATGGGGGAAGACTTGCACAGGAAGTACTAATGGACAAACACGTAAAAGTGAAACATTTGACATTAGCAGTGGCAGTGGGCCATCTCCAAATAGTGATCATCGTGATTATGAATTATCAGATTTATTAAGCAGGGATGTGGAAACTACAGCTAATAAACATCCAATTATTCCTTCGACTGGCAATAAAATATTAGAAACTCATAAATCTTTAAATGAAACAATTAAGAAAATAGAATGTGAGTTAAAAGGCCCAGAGTATGAAAAATTAGATACAACTTATAACAATCATACATCTATATCAAATACAGATGAAAATCTTGTTAGCCATGATGTAAAGGAGCTAAAATTGAATAAGAAAAAATCAAGTTCTAAATTTGTGAGACTTTCGGACTTAACTGAAACATCAGGACATTCTCATACATCAGAATATTTAATTGGCAAGGAAAATAGAGCTACATATCGTATGAGTAGTAGTATTCCAGAAACATCTTGGATCGAAAGTAAATTAGTTATGTCAAGAACAAATGATTCAGTAAGAACTCTCTCACGAGTATTTTCTTCTGTCATGAGTACTTCACTACCGTCGAAACAAAAGTCACCGCTTGAAGATTTAACTGGAGATGGTGAGGCAGAAGGTATCATTTCTGAGAGTGACATAAGTAGCATGCAAAGCAGCATGGGACGTTCTGGAGCTGGTATGTAAATCATCATATACTAATATATTGATTTTCTAAACCATTATTAAAATATTATTTTATAGAAGGAAGTACAGAAGAAACAGAAACATCAAGTTTGGCTGGAGGAAAACCATATAATCGATTGGGTGAAGATTTATTAAGAATGTTTTTGGAAGAGATTAATCCAGATGTTACAATTGATGTAGCTGGAAGACGAATTAGGGCACATAAGTGTATATTAAGTTCTCGTTGTCAATATTTTGCGGCGATTCTTAGTGGTGGATGGATTGAAAGTGCAGGAAATGTGATATCTTTGCAAGGGTATATTACCACTATAATATCATATTTATATGTAATATATCTGATAAAATGTAATATTGCAACTAAAGTTAAGAATATTTTGCAGATATTCTTATAATGCAGTTCATTTTGCACTACGTCATATATATAGCGGAGAAAGCAATATACCAGATTGTATAAGTATTGTCGAATTAGCTACATTAGCTGATATGCTGTGTCTAGAGGGTCTTAAAGAAGTTATAGGTTATACTCTGAAAGTCAAATATTGTCATCTTTTTCATAAAGTAAATATCGCGTTTTATCATGTCCCTAATTTAATATATATATATAGTATTAATATGCATAAAATTGTTAGCCTTGCCAAGTATGTGCTGTTGGAGTTTTGGAGTGTATGCCATTAGCTGCAGCTTATGGGCTGGATGAAATATATCGTAAATCTCTAAGATGGATAACAAGACATTTTGTAAGAATATGGCCGTGCAAAGCATTTGCAACCCTTCCAAGAGAATTGATGGAAAAGTGTTATTTACAGCATATAGTACATATGGTATGTGTAAAAGCACAATATTATACATATTTAGTATTTATATATTTGATAATTATTCTTTTCAATGTAACTAATAGATTTTTGTAATGTCGTTACATTTTAATCTTATTATTTCACTGTTTAGTCTACAGATAATGTACTTCAAACTATGATGGATTGTGATAAACTGTTAGCAACTTTACCGAATGTACGCTGGGCAGAACCAGTATACAGAATGGTTTCAAACTTGTTAGAAACATCACTAAAATTTTTAGCAGACAATTTTGCAGCTATATTAAATAATGAAAATTTTCAATCACTTGGTCGTGATTTAACATGGAATATAAGTCGTTTGGAGGATAACTTTTTATCAGCTGCAGAACGTTTGCCACCTGAACAAGCATGTAAAAGTTATTCAAAATTACATAAAATGTTGTCATCCACGCAAACAGATAACTTTCAAACAAAAATGAAATGGGGTCCGTTATTTATTGAGTTTTTAAAGAAAATTCAAGTTCGTGTTGAAAAATGTTTGGTTCGTGAGGCAGCGAGGGCTGCAAGATCGACAACATGGTTAAAAATGGATTTGGAACTTCGCCGTAGAATACAAGAATTAGCATGTCTGGTTATTCTACCACACGAAACATCGAGATATCAATCGAGGCATTCGAACTTTATAAAGGTACTCGTTATTCGTTTTTAAACTTTATAAAGGTATTCGTTAAAGGAATTAAATTAATTTTATTTTTATTATTAAAGGAATCAAAAACATCGTCTGCTTGCTCAGCAAATCGCAATTTAGATCTAAAACGTGTGAAAATGGCTATATCGGAACATAATGATAAAACAATGAAGCAAATGTCAACGACGCAAACGCGAAAAGTTTTAAATAAACCTAAAAGCGATCCCGTTGAACGAAAAATGCAAGAGGATAATAAACCAAGCACCAGTGATGCACCAAATCGACCTAAGTCATGGCCCAATAAAATAGAGGTAAATATCTACATTTTTAATGTTATATTATTGTTATACTTAATGTTATATTATTTATTAATTATATGAATAAAATTTTGTAGGTAAAATCTAGATATTTAGAACCAAGAACCAAATTTGTACCTAAAGAAAATGTGTCAGTAAGTCAAGATAAAGTGATAATACAACGACGAAAAATCACAATTTCATCGTCAGACTCATCGCGTACATCTAGTCCTGCGACAAAACGAGTGACAGAGAAGAAGCCTATAGCAAGAGTAAAGCTGCCTGTAAAAAAAGACGTGAAAGCTCTTTCGTCTGATAGTTTGACAGAATCGAACATGACCAGACCAAACAAGAAGAAAAATGTGATCAGTAAAAGTTGTGGTATCACTCGTCCCGAATCACCATCCTTTAAACAGAAAAGCACAGAAATTGGATTGTCTGTGGATTCATTAGCAGAATCTAAGAACAAGGCATCGATTGTAAAGAAAAATGTTAACAAAATGGATACGTCAATATCTACGGATAGTCTTATGACAGAAATAACTGCAAATCCTAAATCTAATACGTTGCAGAAATTATCACCAACATTAGGAAAAAGTATAAACAAAACACAAATTTATGATAAAACGAAGAAAAATATATTGCCAATTCAACAGAAGAATCCAATGACAGTAACACGTAGGCCACCAAGATCATTAGAGAATTCAACCGCGGCCAGTAGAAGTAGAGCAGCAGCTATAAGTGCTTATCACGGTTCACCTAATCTACGTAGGAATCTTTTAGATGCTGCAAAGACACCGGATATTTCAAGTAAATCAGTAAATAATGTTACTTGTAGGATATCAAATGCACGACAAGCTTTACAATCGACCACTATGGTTAATTCTATCGTGAAAAGAGAAAAGAAAGATAATAGCGCTACTCAACAAGGATCGGATAACTCTAGCAGAAAATCTTCCCCTAAATCTGGCATTAACAGATTAAATAAGCCGGCCCTTACTAATAAAAAATCATCTTCCAAGGTCAACGATGAAAAGATCAAAACAAAGTGCCATACCGAAGAGACTCCCAAACAACTTACAGTGGGTTCTAGATCAGGCACGTTTCTTAAAGATGAGCCTACAATACTTAAAAAAACGGACATTGCGTCATCTCAGATAAGTACTTAAATGTGCGTATGAAATGTAATCTTTTTCAAGATACATACCTATTAATGAACACGCATAGAAAGTCATATAACGCAGCTACGAACATGATAAATTAAATGAATCATGCTCGATATAAGATAGATGATAATTTAAATCATATTATGGCACAATATAAATGCACACTGGAAATATGTACATGTATATGCTCGCATGCACATATATGAACGTTCTTATAGCATGTGATTTTGTTACAATATCAAATATCGCTACATACAGTCAGACGTTATACTACATACACACACGTGTGGGATATATATACGTCCATGTATATTTTAATCGCATTCCTTTTTGACATAAGTTTATCATTTAAAATTATACTATTCATTATTCATAATTTATTTGTATTATATATATATATATATATATATATATATATATATATATGTATGATGGATGTATGTATGTATGTTTGTATGTATGTATGTTTGTATGTATGTATGTTTGTATGTATGTTTGTTTGTATGTATGTTTGTATGTATGTATGTATGTATGTATGTATGTATGTATGTATGTATGTATGTATGTATGTATGTATATGTATATGTATATATAGTATAATTTATGTCTTTATTAGGACTGTATACATAACATCTTGTTGTTAGAGGTGCAGTCGAATTTTTATGATAAAATATATCTTAGGTTAATTAAAAAGTAAAGAATGAAAAAGATTGTGAATTTATAAAATATTTTTTTCAGAGATAATTCATCAATTAATTAATCTTTTTTTTTGTAATGGACTATACTGCTGATAATAAGCAGATCTTATAGTTTTATAATAAATTTGAATATTTCGAATTTTTTTTTCAGCATCTACTATATAAACAAAAATCTTTAAAGATCGGATGAAGCTTGATAAAAAATCATGTATTACTTCACATAGATATGTATTTTAAATATTTGCAACTACATTTTCTGTCTATATCGAAAATACATATAATATGGTCACTTATAATATATTTTTAGATAGTTGCAAAGATTCCCTTTTCAAATAGAGCCATATGTTTATCTTTTATTTTTTCTAGCCTATTGATTATTTCTACAATACATCTGTAATAAAATAAATTATGATCGAATTTTACTTACTAGATATTGCCATAGTATATATGTATATTTATTTCATTGATATACATTTTTGACCTGTATAATATTTAGAATACAAGGAATACATTTATTATATATAACAGTAAGAAAATGTCATATATGTAAACAAATTTTTATTTACTATTTTTAAGTTTCATATTAATTTCTTCGACTGATGAAGATATACTATAGCGAAATAGAAAAATATACGTTTTGATTTAATATTATATGTGATATTTTGAGATCTAAGTTATCTTTCAAATAATCAATTATTTTCTTATACACTAAACGATCAGAATGGAAAAAATATATAAAAATTGTAATTCTGTTCTGATCATTTAGAGATCTATTTAAGAAAATTATTACTTCTGTTTTATTATAGATTTAAGTTTATTCAAATTAAAAATAGTCTAGATTGATATATTGGAGAATAATTTAATTTTTATTTTCATTGACATCTACAAAACATAAACTTCTTGCTTTGCCTTAATATAGTGTACGTTAATATATTTATTTATTAAATTCTAATCTATATTTTGCAATGTACATTTTTATGCAATGTTTATATCTAGTCATTTGTATATTAATTACTTTTACGTAATGTTAATAAACATTTAAAAGTGTTAAAATATTTTAGTTAACTTAAAATTACCTAACTTAAAACTTAGAAACATATAAATTAGAAAAATCATTTTAATATATAATAATATATTTAAGATATGTTACTTATAATATAAAACTATAATACAAATTAGAATACAAAACTTCATTATACTTTATGATACTTCAGAATACATAGTAGTTAACAAACTATACATCTAATAATGTTCCTCTTGGTCTTGTCCGTTTAATATTTGTTTCAGTTGGTGGCATAGCTTTTCTTTTATTCATTCCTTTTCTTTCAAGTTGCTTTTCTATGATTCGTGCATTATTTGCATATGAATCAGCAACTTCTCTCTAAAAATACAATTTGATTTAGAAATTTTTATTGTATTTGCAAAAATATATCAAGTATTAGCTTATTAAACTTACAGCTTCGATTTCATCTTCTTCTTCATCTATCGTAGATACAGTTACTGAACTAAATTTGCCCATATTCTTGGTATGTTTCGTTACCATTATTTTTTTAGGTTTTTCAATTGCTACTTGATTATATATATCAGTCATTGGACCTTCACCAGAACTTTTTATCACAGCACCTTTTACAATAAATACAATATTCACGCTAAGGCCATGTTTATAATATAGAAAAAGACCACATCTGTAAAAATGTAATTTTTATGGCAATTGTAGAAAAACACTTTATATATGTTAATTATAATAATAATCAAAATGGTACACACTTTTTACATTTTTGTCGATATTGTTTTTCTATTCCTTCTGGACGTTTCAAATAAACAATTTCATCTTGTTCGCAAGTCATTTTATGAGCATGCTTGCTACCATCAATGACCCGTGCTCCATCTCTTTTTCTTAGTGGTAATTTTTCAATAGCACAATCTGTAATATAATTGTTTTCTAATTGTTCCTTTTATAGAGATATATATTAACAAAATTCTATAATAATCTAACCTAAAATCAATGTCATTTGACCACATAAACAATAATAAATATGTAATGGTTTTTCTTCACCATATTCTTCTTGATCTTTGGTATCAGAACATATAATACTTCTTGAAACTACCTTTGGCATTTTGTCTCACATTAGGTCTTTTATCAAAAATATAATTTCAGATAACCTTTAAAACTTTACAGCAATATAAATAACGATATTTATTTTTATACTGTATATATTACTATATACGAAAATTTTTTATTGAAGAAGAAATCACAGTTATTTCGAGGTTATACTATTATACTGTTATATTGAATTTATACTACCATATTCGAATTATATTGCTATCAATTGTTATACTAAAGAGTATAACAATTATGAGATATTTTTAGAGCTAGAAATTATATGGGATAAGATAAAGAATATGCAATTGATGTCGTATCAACTTTATAATGCGAACAAACAAACCAATGACGAACCTTCTACTAATTTTAGTTCTTTTTAAAATTGTCATTGCAATTTATTTTTTGTTAATTGGCAACACATAGAATGAAATTGATAAATACAAAATTTTTGTTCAGATTATTTATAATTTGTTTTTATTGTTTGTAAATTTTGTGTAATAAATTTAAGCAATGCTGTATAAATTAAACGTACTTTATAAATTATATAAATTCTCACGTAAAGAATACTACGTTATCGATATAGGTTCGTCCTCGTCGGTAATAATCTTCAGCATTTATTCTCATGATCTGTTAACTTCAGCTATAAGTCATTAACATAGCAAGGGATGGTAATAATGTAATAAAATATCATTCGACGATAAGTAGGGTTTGATATAATTGTTAACAAACAAAGAAGTAATTCGATCATTAGATTATCGCGGTAATTATTTAAAAGAGAACAAGTCAATGCGAAAACGTCAAAATTAATTAAATTGATTGACTAAGGTTTATTAACATTAATTTGATATTATGTAATCATCTATTTCGTCGTTTTAGGCTTAAACTTGAATACTTTACGTTTACTTTTCTAGGTCAAGATGTGATATCAAATCGATCGCGATAAGAAGAGAAATAAACGAAATTGTTAATAGGGTTAGAAAGATAAAACGAAGATAACAAGAGTATGTAAACAATATTTTATTATTGTATATTTAATCTTTTGTATTACATCAATGAGAAATAATTATTAATTTTGTTTACGAAATAAAAATACATAATTTGATACGTAAAGTAAAGTAAACATAAACATATATACATACATTCATACGTACGTACTCGTAACTATATGAGATTAAATGTAAATACGGGAGATTATAGAGACTTGGTCGTAAGAGTCTGATCGATCAAGTAGAGATATTACACTGGTATGGTTTTGTGTCCTTGAAAGTGTGAAATAAAATATTCGTGAACTGTCTGCGGATATTCAACTAGTAAAAAGAATTTGACGTTATATAAATTTCAAAGAACTCTTCGAATTTTATTTTATTATTTCTTTTATATAAATGTTAAGTATAAATATAAATGTGTGTGTGTGTGTGTGTGTGTACTTACATATATATGTCTTTCTAATATCATTATTACGAGCAATGAGTGTAAATAAAACGCATGTACTTACTTCATAGTAAAACATCTTCGTGCGAAATATCATCATATTTATAAAGGACACACTCGATGTGTGTGTGTGTGTGTATGTGTGTACCCTTAAAAGCAGTTATTTCCAAGCTCTCAAAATTCTTTTTGACTGGAAAAGCGACTAGAAAGTCGAATAATTGAAGATGTATTAATAGGTAAAAAGCAAATATCTTTACGAATGCAATTGAGTGACGGCATCTTAATACATCACAATGATCGACAAAATGACGTCACGCCAACTTTTGGATCAATGAATTCGTAATTGTGATAGGATGCCACTGAATGCGTTACATAGAATCTCTTTAGATCGATTAAGTACACATACGTACTAACTAGACGACTATGTATCAAGATTTAAACAATTTATTTTTTCTAGAATTTATTTTTTTCTTCTTTCTTCAAATAACAAACAATTATTCTTGACATATTGCAAAAATAAATCGGTAAGATGTATTTGCATAGTCAAGAGTCTTTGTAAAAAAAGAAGAAAAAGTGTGTGCGAGAGAGTGTGTTTGAGAGAGAGAGAGAGAGAGAGAGAGAGAGAGAGAGAGAGAGAGAGAGAGAGAGAGAGAGAGATCGAACATAGGAAAGTCCTTGACATGGCGGACTGTGCATATCGAATTTTATTCTCTCATGGTATTTACGTCTATACGTTTACGTCATAATATAACACCGAGACGACCTTATTGTTAGAGATACGCATCACCGATCAAACGAAGTTTTTATTCTTTCTCGTATTTTTATCGTTTTTCAACGTCATTAAAGGAAGAAAGTCATTAAAAGTAGCATATAAGTATAGCTAACGTTTAAGGAAATATTTCTGAATCGAAAATATAATACACAAATAAAAGATAAAAATAATCGAATAATTAAAAAATAAGCGTATAACAATATTATGGGAAGAATAGATATAAAATCAGATGAGAGAGTAATTCAAAAATAACCGTCTTACGCGCCATATTGTAATACCAATCAGCTTGAGTTGGCAACGCTGGGAACAATAGCAGTGAATAGGGAGTCGTGATGCGCGGCGGTGGATGCGCAGTTATATCAGGCGCGTGTGTTACTTCCGACAGGAGCCGTTCGTCGCGACGCAGGACGAGTTCTCTTCGAGAGTCTCCACTTCTCTTCGTTATAAAAGGCTACGTCGGTGGTACGTACGGTAACTTTGTTCGTGCGTGCTCGTTCGTTCGCCCGTCCATCGTCCTTGTCGTTAATTCTTTTTTTTTTAATCCCCCTTGTCGTTTCTCATTCTAATGCCATACCTTTTTTGAATGTATCGCGAGTGTATCGCAATCTCAATATAATCCATTCGTGATCATCATTATATCATTATCGTCGTCGTCGTCGTCATCATCATCATCATCATCATCATCATCATCATCATCATCATCATCATAATTAACATCATCATCATCATCATCATCATCATCATCATCATCATCATCATCATCATCGTCGTCGTCGTCGTCGTCGTCGTCGTCGTCCTCGTCGTCGTCGTCGTCGTTATCATTGGTTATTGTCATCGGTCGTGGTTGGTGTGCGTGGTACAGACGACGGGGTACGCAGGAGGAGAAACAGAAGGAGGAGGAAGAAGAGAAGGAGCAGGAATAGGAAGAGGAGGCGGAGGAGGAGGTGGAAGTGGTGGAGGAAGGGGTAAGGAAGAGGAAGAGAAAAAGAAGGAGGAGGTGGTGGAGGAGGAGAAGGAACAGGAGCAGAAGAGGAGAAGGAAGATTTACCAAAGAAGTAGGGAGAAAGGAGAAAGGACGAGGTGTAACTTTTCTTTTTATTTTTATTTTGTTCTTTTTCCTTTTTCTTTTTTCTTTTTACGCTATGTCACAAGCTAGGGATCATGCATGCATGCGAGAAAGTGATAGAGTTCTCACCCGTCGACGGTAACACATGTACGTGTGAAAGACACAAGCGTATTATTCTATTGATACTTACTTTATTTATTTCAATATCTAATTTAATGTGTATGCCAATAAAACGGGAAATCGAATCATCTTGAAGGACATATTTTTTTCCTTTTGAAAAGAAGAAGAAACATTCTATACGTCTCGAGATGTAAACTATCGAGAGAAAAAGAGAAAAAGAGAAAAAGAAACAGAGAGAGAGAGAGAGAAAAGGGTATCGCCATTCAAAATCATGTTCGCCGACATTTCCACCCGTTTGACCGGCTGGCTATCTCTCGAGTCTTCTTGCAACAGGTAATGTTCTAGAACCCCATACATTTCATTACGTTATATTTATATTAATTTTCTATTATTCTTATAATCGAATAGCGACTAAATAAAATCGAAACATATTCATCTTTATCTTTACTTTTCTTTTTTTACTTTTTTTATTTCTTTTTCATTTTTCACTTTACGCGTTAGACCGACATCCTGTAAATTTCTATAGTTTAAAATTATCATCGTTTTTTTTAGTTGAAAATATAACACGATCATATACGATTAAGATGATCATATGGATTTTTAACGGTTTCTTTCTACTAGTCGATATTACTTGCTGGCCAATGGGGTTACTAACCTGAAAACATTCCTTTTCGTGAGGTATTCGTAGTGAGCTTAGAAAGAGCTCGCGTAATACACACGTATCCCTTCTTCCTCCTTATCAAGCATCGACCCGATTAATCCTTTCGTGCATAATCGTCGTTATACTTTAACTATTTAAAAGCGATTTTTATGAAAATTGTAGTAGGTGGTTTACAAAGACTGTCAATTATATCGCTTGGAGTAAATAAGTTTTTTGTTCTCTCTCTCTCTCTCTTTCTTTCTTTTTTCTCTCCTTTTTTTTGTCTATTTACGATATTTTCACGTAGGTATACCGATTTTTGTTCGTTGGTATTTATATAAACGCTTAATAACACGATAAAGCCAGGCAAATCAATAATATGTTGATACTTTATAAAAGAGTGTTTACATAATTGAATATGTGAATGTGGTAATCGCGAAATTCGCGACGTTACTATTGTGGCAACGTGTAATAGCATCGATCGATCGGCAACGGTCGTTATTCGATCTGGAATGTAGATTGAATATTTTTAAAGGGTTAGTTAATTCATCGAAAGGTAATTACATATCGAGACTTATTAACTAATTTTTATCGAGATTTTATCGAGAATGTCTCGTATAAAAAAAGAAATGAATTTCCGTGCGAATTTATTGGTACGTTCTCTCTCTCTCTCTCTCTCTCTCTCTCTATATATATATATATATATATATATATATATATATATATATATATTAATTTATCTCTCTCTCTCTCTATCTATCTATCTATATATCTATTAATTTATATCTCTCTCTCTCTCTCTCTCTCTCTCTCTCTCTCTCTCTCTCTCTCTATCTATCTATCTATCTATCTATCTATCTATCCATCTATTTATCCATCTATCTATCTGTCTATTTATCTCGTTCTTGTATCTTTCCAACTATATGAATATCGGCCTGATAATGTCCAGATTTTCCATGAAATCAAACGAAATTAATCATCCGAACAATTTCTTTTGGAGAGATATTAACAAGATTAATAAATCGAGAGATTTATCATCCTTTACTTTTCGTTTATCATTTATTTTTGAGATGAAAGATTTTTGATAATCTGCGTCGTATCATAGATGAACGTGTACGTTGAATACATATATTTGCAATTAAAAGGACGATTTATCGTTCTTCCGATTGTAGGAAAGCACGAAGGTTGTAATTAGTTGCAATAGGGTGTGCCTTATCTGTCTGTCTCATTCACCCTCATTCACCTTTCTATTTCCTTTTCCTGAGGGATGAAACTACGAGATACAAAGACGTATCTCCGCATCGTTCTTTTTGTTTATTTTTTCTATTGGTTTTCTCGCGATCAACCGTTCCGTATATTTTCCTCCTCACCTTCCGGTGTTCCTTCGATGAATATGTAGAGATATTTCTACGTAGTAACGATATACAGGCTGTTTCAGAACATGTGGAAACATAATTTTGGGGCGCTAGAATAAGTAAATATAAAGTTAGTTTATACAAACGTATGCCCGACATATGATCTTGTTTCCCTGATAGCTATTTATTTACAACCGTTTTTGTATTATATTTCTTGTTTACTCGTTTTTTACAATAATTCTTCTAAGTAACCATATAGGACTCTACCTTCTAAACATCTACGCAAAACGTCGTCTTATCATTAACATTTTTACTCGTTCGAAGTTGTCTGATATTGTATGAATTTACTTGGGAACTTCGCTGATAATACATTGTCGGAGTATCTGAATGTTATCTCTACTCCTACTGTGTTGTAAACTAAATTGTTTTGAGTGACCCCATAGATAAAAAAATCTATCGGATTTCAGTCCGAAAAGCGAGATGGCCAACTGATTGGATGTAATCTACGAGCTGATTTTCATTTATTTATTTTAAGAACATTTTTGATAATCCTCTTAAATGAGGAGGTGTATCAAAAAAATAGGCTGTATTTTCGGAAACGAGATCCAATATACCGGGTTGGTATATTTGTATGAACTTTTTTCTTTCTCTTTATTTTTTATTATTATTATAATAATTTTTTTAATGTTATTTTAATGTACTGAATACGGCAATGGAAATTATGCGCATATGTTCTGAAACATCCAGTATAAAAGTAGTAGAAACGCGAGACAAGCCTGACGCGACGACGACGTCGTCGGCCTTTTTGACGTCGTGTCTACGTATGCGTATGTAAATGGACGCGCGCATGTTATCTATGTATATAGGTAAAACGTCAGCTTAAAGTAAAATCGATTAATGCCGTTTTCCTCTTTGTTCGCGCGACTTCGGTCCTTTTATCCTTTACCAGAGTGAAATAACAAAAAGAGTGTTATTCCACGCGATCGATCGATCGTGGATCGATGAATTTTTATTGTATGCGAATATCTCGTTTATAAAACACCGAATATAAGCTCACTGCGAAGATATTAAACGATTTTTTTTTCTTTCTCTCCCTCGTTTTTATTTTAATATAGCCTTTAATTCTAATCGACTCGCTGAGGTATTAATCGAAGTTTTTTTTTTCTTTTTTTAATGCCAACGAGCTACGTCTGTGATTTTTTTTACTTACTTTTATTCGTTTCCGCATGTTTGAAATATTGAGATTTTTTTTTAAGTATTAAAAATACCGGGAGTAACGATTTCTCTTTTTTTTCAATTATCATTTGACTCGTAATGTCAATTTTACAATATGTACGCGATATATACATCACGATGTTGGTTATTTTTTAATATTATTAATAAAATCTCAACAATATTTATGTGAATCGATACAAAATAGATCACCTCGTAGACATATATTTCGTTATAGCAGTTTATATAAAGCTTTTCTACGAAGAGAAAGAAAGATGCATATGTATACAATAAAAAGTTCTTTCCTCCTCCTCCCAGAAAAAGTATATCCGGCATCCACATTGTTGTATATACGTTCTTGTGTGAACACGTAAATACATTTACATACGTTTGATGGCAACGCGATCACCCGAAGAGATCCATTTTTCACACTCGATTTACATTCTATGGCCCTTTCATTTCTCAATTGCGAAAACAAAATTCACATTTTTCCCGGAAGCTTTTGGTATTATTATCCATTCTAATGTTAACAAGAACTTTGAAGTTTTACAAATACGCTTTGCAAATATATTTAGAATTTTCGGGAAATGTTTCGACGATTTTACAACGTAATAAAAATCATGTTTTTTCGATTTTATCTCGAATTAATAAAAAAAGAAGAATATAACTAGATTATAATTTAGGAGGAAAACATCTGGAGAAATTATTTGCAAATCGGCCATCGCGATTACGTCAATGTTATCTTGAATAATCTTGAAATACATGGATCGCGTCGTCGAAAGACTTCCGTGGTTTTCTATCTTGAAATGCGATCTGACATGATCGAACGTTGTTCGCGCTGAATAATTTAAACGTTCCTATTTTTATTATTATCCGTAGCGAGATATGCGAGATATATTCGATATGTTATAATCCTTTTAACAAAGGACAATCTGAACGAGATCTTAATTGACTTGTTATATTTTTAAACTTTATTTTGTTTTTATCAATTTCTTTTTTTTTCCCCTTTTTTCTTTCATTTCTCATGATATTGATGCTGTCATTGTTACGAATGTTCCAACACTTGGCGGAACAGTGCTGCGATATTTCACATAAAATATTACAATATGGACGTTGACGACCGCGTCTCAACCTACTTGCCTTCCTCATTTAACGGCGTTTCTTTGATGTTCTACAAAACCTAGGTCCGGATTGGCCTAGTTTCCTTTTTACTTTAAGGAGCATTGTTTCGTCAGCGGGAAGACGGTACAAAGACGAAATTAAGTAGGATATCACATAGTATAGTAGTTATAATGCGTTATTGAATCGAATAAAAAACAAACAAAAAAGGAACAAGAAAAAATAAAAAAATAAAAAATAAAAAGAAATAAAAAAGAAAAGAAGAAACAAAAATATCCACGCGCGAACTTTCGATAGATGGGTACACAAATTTTCCTTAATTTGTTGCATCAGTTTATAGTGTAGTAATTATGCAGTAATTCTATTAATTCCCTCTCCCCCCCCCCCTCTTGGTCTCTTTCGGTCTCTTTTGCTGATGTCGTGTATATCGACCTCGTTTCTACAGGACAATATAAATTGTGCGTTGAAAATCAATAACTACTGTGCCGTGAGACCACGCTTGACGCACGTTCGATTTATTTTCCACTTGTCGGTTTTCTGCTTCCATGGAATGGTTACAAAAAGTACGATAATATCTATCAGTTTAATCGATCCAATCGGTTTACTTGCCGTTTCTTTCTTATTCCTATTTTTTCTTTTTTTTTTCTTTTTTAAATTTCCCACCATTCTCTCGTCTTCGTTTTTGGAACATTTTATACAATCTTTACCGATCGTCCATCATGATTTATTCGAAAAATTCATCGTCAAGGGCATGATCACGATAAAATCAACCGTCTTGTGTGTAGGCGTGTGCGTTCGCGGAACTTTGACATTGATTTTTCGAAGCATTATCCTTTGATGACTGATATTGATATGTTGTGACTGCGATCACAGGTTTTTCCTTAAACATAGAATGATAATATGATGGTGTTATAATGAAATGTACAAGTACGTGTTTATACATTTTTATGGATTAAATAATTACTTTTTCGTTTTCTTTTTCTTTTTAATTTTTCTTTTCTTTTTTCGTGTTTCTTTCTTTTGAGCGAAAAATGCATTTTGAGGTTTGTAAAGAGACGTAGATGTTAATTAACGTATCGTATACATTATATAAATATTTTCTACTAATACCATTGATTTTTATAAATATTATAAATTTTATTTGAATTAGCGAATTCTCTGATGAAGTAGACATTTTGTTTTTTTTTTCAGATCACTGACTCACAACTGACAATTTATTTCTCTACAATTTTTCAAATATATTTTTTTTTATTGTTTCAAAAACATAACACTCGTACGCTTATCAATGGCGTTTAGTAATAATATTTTTTGAAGTTAACTGTACCTACGCATATATGCGATATATTCCATTAAGATGGCTGTGTTGCGCTATAACGTTTGTGAACTCGACGTCTAGGTGTACCTACTGGTGACTCGTCTATTTTTGTTAACTCACCCTGATATCGATTGTTTTAGAATGTTAGAATGTCACCAAAGTTTACCTTTTAACGCGATTTAATCCCCTCCCACTAAGCTTGTGTAACTTTCGTTAAAAGTTCGTCCTTTTCTTAGCTTCGATTTCTCTTTCTTTTTCTATTTTCTTTTTCTTTTTTTTTCTTATACTTTGCAACCGTCCGTCTTGTCTTCCTTTATCCAACAATTGCGACGAAATTCTTTGGTTCATTGATTCGAATCGAGTAATATAATAACGTTTATTCATACATGTCGACAGCGAATGAAGGTGTTATTTTACTTTCTCTACATTGGTTGCATCGTTGAGTTATGTTTAACCCTATCCGATGGCTTTCAATATATGTTCTTTTTCCCTTATTGTGTCTAATAGTAGATAGTAGTTCATAAAGTTCGACCATGACCAGTTTGACTTACTCTTGTATTTTCGATGACACGCATATTCAATGCTTTTCATATGTCAATGCTGAGCATTAATCGATCTATGCAAATGTTATCGAATTGTCAATAATACGTGTCAGGCAACATATTCATGTCAATTGGCACATTGACCGATTAAAACAGAATTCGTTGTATATGCATAACTATAGGATAGAAATGTTTCGTTATTTATTATGTATATATTTTACATTTAACAGTTCCTCAGATTATAACATTAAATATTTTTATATATACATATATGTACATATGTATGTAGGTGTGTATAAACTGTTTATATATTATTCATGGATGTTATTCACGTTTTAATTAAGGTCAACATTGTTATCGATAACCGACACAATAGTAAATCTATTAACTATTCTATGAGATTGAACTTAATCAAAATTTCAAGGTCAAGAAAGCCTTAAGAAAGAAAACAGAAAAAATGTGTTAGCTACGTCTTAAATCATGCATTCTACGTATGTATCTATTATAGTACGTGTATCACGAATGATTGATACGTAGCAAGAAAAATTCATGCGTTTAAAATACATTTCCATGATATAGCAGAAAAAAGAAAGAAAGAAAAGAAAGATCGATCCAATCGATTTGTGAATACACATTTCATGGTTCATCTGTCTTTCTAAATGTTAATACTTTTACTAGTCATGTTGATTTATCTTTTTCTAAAGTCTACTTTTTAGTTTTTTCTTCTTTTTTTTTTAAATTGTTTTTTAAAAATTCTCTACTATTTATATATTTTTGATACTTGCATACCGAGAGAACGGAGACGTGGTAATAAATTAAAAATTGATTGTTTCATAATTTATTCTGTTAATAAATTTCGGGATCTTTATTTCATATCGAATAATTTATTAGAAATATCCACGAATTAACTGTAGTAATTAATTACTAAAATAGAAAAATAAATTAAGACGACTAAATCACATCCATCATGCATATACTAAATATATATGTGAATTAATTGTATACATATATGTGTGTGTGTATATATATATATATATATATATAAATAAATAAATAAAACCGGTGAAGTAATATGGTTCAGATATATCAATGTAAAACGTATTTGTGTACAAGAAAAGCAAAAAAAAAAGAAAATAAAAAGAAGAAAAGGGAAAAGGAAAATTCGGAAAATCTTATCCGTTCTCATGTTTCACGAGATTCTGGAATTTTGTAGCTCCGCATGCTCGTTAAATGTCAGGCCGTCTATTACCACTGAGATCTCCATTACTTTCAAGCAATATACCATTCAACTTTAATAACTTTAGCTACTCGATTTGATAAGTATGGTTACATCGTATCTTGACGAGGCCGAGATCAAACGTCTTGATGAAAATGAACATTTCAAATTAAGCATATACTCGAAACATATCTCAAAATGAAGAGAAGAAATGAAAGAAAATTAATAAGAGGAGTGAGAGAGAGAGAGAGAGAGAGAGAGAGAGAGAGAGAGAGAGAGAGTTCACTAGTTTACTCATTCGGGAAAGCAGCAATCTCGAAAGTCAAGTATTGTACTATGTTTATATTAACAAGTTAAACATGAGTAGTGGGACTAGTCAATGAGTCAGTAAAACGAGCATCGGGGTTATATAGTAATCCTTATCTTCTAACCTTCATTATTTTTTATGTCTTTCTCGTAGGTATACATCTATTGTATAATCATATACATAAGTATGCATATATGCGTGTGCATTTGTATGAATGCTCGAATGTTATACCGATTCAATAAGAAACGAGAATACACAACATGACTAATATATACGTTCTTTGTTTCATCAGCTTATAATTTTGATATTATTTTTTCCTTTTTCCTTTTTAACACAGTTTTTATTATTTTGAGATATACATAGTTACATACATTTATATATATATATATATATATATATATATATATATACATACACATCTGTATATATGTGTGTGTGCGCGCGCGTGTGTGTCTATATATATATATTTATATCTTTCTTTTGTTTTAAATAATCTATTAGAAGAGTCTACAAGACGACGTGTACGATACACACATACGCGTGCGTGCGTAGAGTATGAAAAAATATTGTTGTACGTATCATGTGGGTATCTTTCTTGTCGAGAATCTATTTTAAGAAATAATTAATGATGATCACGGATACGATAACGAGAAGGGATGGTCTTGGAACGAAACCGAAACATACTAGAGACATCTGGGTGCGGCGGAATAAAGGGTGCGTTTTGTCTTTTCCATAGATACCTTTGTGCGCGCGCGCGCGTACACACACATTGTCTTCTTACGTATGGATATGTGGATAGAAACCTGCTTACACAGATGCCTATCTACAAAGACAGGTCGCATGTTCATCATTTTCTTCTCTTTGAAACAAATTAACTTCCGGCTGTAAGAAACTGTTCCCATCCACTTTACGAAATGCATCAATTCTTAGCCCTTGTTTCCAACTCTGATGTGTTTTCGGGAATATACGCGGATAAATAAGACGCGCATGTTGCAAAATAATATTTTTCTTTTCTTTTGTCTTTTCTTTAAGATTAGATTAAGCAATAAAATCACTGATTTTAAAAGTCCTTTTAATTTTAATTAATTAGGATTTAGATGAAACGATTATAAAATAAAATCAAAAGCATTCAAGTGAAACAAAAAAATGTTTGATGTATTATAGATATATTTTTTCCCTCAAGGTTAGAGTAAACAGTAGGATCATTAATTACAGTGACCAAATTCTTTTTAATCTTGAATAATAATGATTCAGATTTATAGATTATAAAATAAAATCTATTATTCAAGTAAAATTCAAGTAAAAATGTTTCGTATACCAAAGGATTATTTTTTTTTCTTTTTTCCCCTCAATATACATGTAGGAGAAGAGAATGAAGTTGAATGAAATTTTAGATAAATGATCAAATGCCAGAGGAGAATCTGTTGAAAGTTGAAGGAAAATTTTGGGATTGAACATTTTTTCCGAGTGATCCGAACATGTGATAAATCGTTTTCCGTCGATTTCTTCGACGATAAATCGAAGAAATGACGAACCCAAAAATGATTAATGTAAGGTAGAAACGAGTCACGTCATACGGCTCGCTGTATGATGTTCATCGAGTTAATAAAGTCGTATCTCACACTCGACTACCTTCTTTCAAACGTCCTCTTTCTTTATTTTTTATTTTCCGTTTTTTGGTTTATTTTTCTTTTCTTTTTTTTGTTATCTTTCACGATGAGTCAGTTTTTTATCATCACATTTTATGTCACATTTCGACTTTTTTTTCGATTATGTAAGAAGAAAGAAAGAAAAAAAGAAGAAAAAGGATCTGATGTAGCAAGTCACAAATGATGCATTAAATTATTACGTAAATTTCAAGAAATTTATTTCAATCTGAAATCTATGTATATAAGAGAAGATTAGGAATTATTATCACGGAAAGCATCGAATCAATTGATGTGGTTTGCGAATTTCAATGTACATCATTGGCTTTACGTAATGACTCATGTTGACTCAACGTAACACGCTATTCAGTTAAGGTCTATTTTACGATACATCTAACTGATTTTTCAATTCTTTTCTCATATTTTCTATACGATTAGAAAATTTTCCACGAGGTAACGAGATTCGATTGGTCAATTCGAATACATACACCAAGTACGAGGGTATCTTAACAAATTTTATACGCGTTGGGATTCTCCGCAATTTATTAATTATTATAGTTGTATAAATATATACGTTTGTGTTGATTTTATTTATTTGCTTTATTTACGTTTGTTTTTCTTAATGTTATTATTTTCTCGATAATTAAGAATGAATGTTTTAGTAGAGATTAGATATAAAACCATTAAATGTTTTATGTTTAAACGATACGTTATCTCGAGTCTTCGAAATGTCCCGATAAAGTGTCTGGATACATAGTTTTCTAGTACTCTCGTTCAGTATTTGATGGAAAAGATAGAGTTAGACAGAAAGAAAGGGAACGAAAGAGAACAAGAAATGGTTCGACTTAACGAGTGACATTTTCTCTCAACTGCAATGCAGATGTTATAAAATTTATGCATCCGGTATAAAATCGCACCGTACTATCAGGCTTAACATATAAATTTTCTCTTGACGAAACGAACTTAACCAATAAAATGACCCAGAAAGACTTTTAACATTTCGAATTTCATGAAATTTTATCGGCAAAATAACGGATTTTCGTCGACGTATTTACATGTGTATGCGTATGTGTGCGTGTTCCAAGGAAAAGTGTCCACTAGGTTTATTATGAAATCTAATGATCTCTTCGAAAAACTACAAGACACATTAATTTTATTTCCGAAGGGGATAGGTTCTTATCATAAATTCACCCACTTTGAGATTCCTAAAAAAATCCTGAATGACAATAAGTGACATCATTTGAAAGATCTTTTAATTTTACAACCGTGCTTTCTTTACAACCGTGCTATTTTAAAAATTTGGAGTCAATAGTTTTCGAAAAAATATGTTTCTAAATTCTAGGTTGAAAACTTGATTCTTAGTTTATCATATATGCAAAACGTGTATTGCCGATCCACGCAATAATAAAATCTTTTCTCGATGTTACATCGAACATTTTGCATCACAACCGATATAATTACTGGCATTCTTCAAGTTTTCCTATTGAAGCCGATTGGGTGGCACATATTCTTGACTTTAGATGTTCACATAAAAAAAATTACAGAGTGTGAATGATAGGAAAAATACTGGTTTAAAAACTGCTGTATTGAATCTGCATATAGTCTGGAGTAGTTCCAGAGTGTTGAGAAAACATCTCTTTCGGTATATTCAGGTCGTTCTAAATGATTTATACGATCAATGGATAAATCTAATTCCCAAGTAAATTAAACTACAATTCTCTGATAAAATTATTTGGTAAAAAAAGTGGAGCAGTAATTTTGTTAACCAAAATACCAGCCTACACATTTATCCAAGTACACCAGGTGTATTGTAGAATGCTTAACGTAATACTGTGGAGAAACTTTATTACTGCATGGATATTGGCGATATATGTTTTGATATATATATTTAATAATTGATTTATTTGATTTATTTGATATATTTAATAATTGATTTATATTTAATAAAATAAAATTTCTTCTCAATTTGAAATTCCAAATGCATTTTTTCGGGAATTATTGACTCAATATTAATAAAAAATAAAAATAAAAAAAAAATAAAAAACAAAATGAAAAATAGCACCATTCTAAAGAGAATTAAAAGACCTTTCAAATGATATCCCACTTGACCTCCGTTGTCACTTAAGATCTTTAAGGAGCTTGTCACCCTAATCCCGTAAGGGAGCTAGTTCAAAGTGGGTGAATATATAAGGACCTGTCCCCTCAAAAATAAAATTGATCTATCTAAGCGTTTTTCGAAAAAATTACTAGGTTTCATAATAATCTCGGTAGAACACTTTTCATTAGAACACTTTGTATGTGCGTGTACATATTTCGTGCGGTTTAAGTTTATCAACGCGTTGTCCACCGATAGAACACATGAGAGAGTAATAAATCAAGTTAGATGACTAGTATACAGTTATAATAACTAATTTTCCTATCGAACACGTGCGGACACGATTTCTATCGAGTTACTCGGAAATTGGTGGTTCGATCGATAACGAGGGAACTATGGTTGAACATTGGGAGAAGAAAAAAGAAATGTACTACGTGTCGCGATAATATAGCAATGTCTATAATATAGACGAGGACATGATCGTGACTGGTTTCTTCCTTTGTACGAGCTCTGTGCCATTCTAGCGAACTAGACCCACTAACCGCGACACACGTTTCCCAATCGATCTATAACTACATTATAAGCATCTCTTGCGTGTGCATGCGTTCATAGTTCGTTGCATATAATTTCAAATCTATGCGTGAGTAGGATAAGGGCATATGTATTCATGAAGTACTACAATTAATTTGATGGTCAAAATTGGATAATTAATTGTAAGTACATAAACACGTAGATGTATACCATGTCTACAACAATGGAAAGTATAAATAACAAAAAGAGAAGCTGTTTTTGTAAAACGATCGAATAAAATAACAGTATCAACGCGTATTATATCGACATTAGCATCTTATTGTTTGTAAAATAATACGAGTCGAGTAGATAATGAAAAAATTTTTGGACTGTAATCGTCAATTCCGAAAGAAAACTATAATGTTAAATTAATAAGATCTATAATTTCAAAATAAACGCCTTATATATGAAGTAATTCAAGTTAAGTAAATAATGAGAAGAATTTTCGACTTTTGATCTAAGCTTGAAAATAAATTATCATCTTAAATTAATTTTTAACTTAATTCCATGTAGCTTCAAAGTCACGAACTTATATTTCTTTATTGTATTCAGTTTTATTTCATTTTATTAACACAAATGTAATATTACTTCATATTTGCAGTTTCAAATGTTTTTTTAAGTATAAATTATATTTAGTATAACCAAATTATACTAATATACGTAATACTATAACTATATTTTTCTTGAAACGAAAACAAAATTATGTTATATGCTAAATGCACGTGATTGTGTAATTACAAGATACGAATGTTTAATGTAGTTTAATTCTCAATGATACGCATATGCGACGATTAAATTCTTTGTTAAATTACGTAAATGAAAAGATTGTAAAAGATTTTCTTAAATTATTTCCATTGAAATATTTGGTGATTTGAAATAAAGCTGCTATAATATCTGTCCTCTAATCATTTCTAAGAGAAATAAGTTTTAACACGTAACGACGATCGAATCGTAATTTCTTTTTTTCTTTTTTATCTTTCAGATTTCCAAACTATTAATTTGGGGTGCGTGAGGTAGCTGTTTTAACCGAACGGAGGACAATTTCGCTATAACAAGTTGGAGAATTGATCGATTTTGGTGAGCGGGGTATGGTCTCAGGTGCGACGGCGGGGCGATGACGCTCTATCACCGTCCACCGTCATCACCAGGAGTCCCCCAGGACTCACCCAGCTTCCTAAATCTAATCCCGTACCCTATCCCGATCCCAATAATCTCGACAACGAGGACGTATCGTCTCTCCCGTCGATCGACAAGGACGACGTGGACGACGACGACGAGGACGACGAGGACGACGACGACGACGACGACGACGACGACGACGACGACGACGACGACGACGACGACGACGACGACGACGACGACGACGGCGACGGCGACGACGACGACGGCGACAGCGACGGCGACGGCGACGGCGACGACGACGGAAACGGCGACGACACCGCCGAAGACGAGAAGCGTCGCGAAGACGGACGCTACGTGTTCGTTCGCGAAAAGGTATGAGAGATCGTCCTCATCGTTATCGAGAACATCACGGACAGGCCATGCCCCTCGAGGAGGTCCAAGGATTGTTACTTCCACCCTCAAGAACAGGCGAGTATTTATCTAACTTATTCTATTTTATCATATTCTTCTTATTAAGATAATCATAAAGATAATAAGATACAATATATTAAATAAATGAATGTAAAAATTGAATTGTTATAAAAAGTCGGACATTTAATATAACAGATTGGAAAAAGGATGACCATAGTTTTCAAGTCGTTTATTTGCTTTCGTTATAAATTCACTTTTTCTTTTTTTTAGGGTTTAAATTCTCATACGACTGAAACTACAATTTTTACGGAGAGATCTGGTTAATCTGTAGGAGTGTTATAAAGATGGCGTTCTACTCGTTAAATTTACTTTCGTATTTTAACGAGAGTTATATATTAGTTGGATAGATCCAACTTAGATAGAATGTTTTGGATTGATCGTTTTATTTTAACATTTTATATTAATATTGAAATTTTCTTTTGTTCCGAGTTTTCCCGGTTATAATACCGTCGTGATTGCCCCGAGGTATAGCTTTAATTACCTCCGCACATAAATGCACATGTGCCTCATTATAATACTACATATCTACTTGAATGCTGTATAAGCATACTACAAATGTCGAATAGGTAAACACTAAGAACAAGATGTTGTAGCTCTTGTCAAACTGGGTCATTCAAAGTTGTCTTCAATGGATCCCACACACTGGTCGTGCGGTAGAGAGAGCCTCAGGAAACAAGTACCAACCCAGTGGCGATTTATATGCGTTTCGTGACTTCTACTTCGCTCTTTTCAGTCGTCTTTTCATAAGATTCTTCAAGTTTTCAAGAAAATAAACTTTGTTTTTCTTTTTTTTATCTTTTTTCTTTTTTTCTCTTTTTCTTTTTTTCTTTTTTTAACGCATGGCTTACGTTGCATACGTACGTTGACGTTTGTCCGAATTCCTAGTAGAACAGTGAATACTTTATTTAATACGTTCACTGTCCAGTGACCCATATATATAGGTCAAGATAATTCTTCACTCGTACGTGGCACAGGATTATTCACAAAAGTGGATAATCTCTATACCGAAAGTCCAGCTCCTCATGACTTTACATATGAAATCAAACTTTTCATACGTCACGAGAACTTTTATTTAAACAATTCACGACTTCAATATCTCTCTAGAATCAAAGTCTTCGAATTCTTTTTCATGATGATGCTATTTTTAATATGACTTCAGATAGATTTACGTCGTAGTATTATTATTAGATAAAATATATTATTGTTATAATTAGATCAATCGTGTTTTATTTTTGCTTTTCCTTTTTTTTTTGTATTATTAAGTTTATCTATCTCTGACAAAATTGCAAGAAGTGAGAAGTATTCCACTTGCAGTTGCAAATGTCTAAGAGTTGAGAATCCTTTTATTTTCTTGGAAATTTAGTTTTTAATATAGGAAAAATAGTGGATTTTCTATTCAGAGATTCTTCTTTCCCCTCAACGCGTATCTGCTCCATAAAATACGAGGTACAAGAAGCGTTCGCCGCAGATTGCAACATCATAAATAATTTTCCCGAGGATTTTGCTATCTCTCTTTTTCTCTCCCTCCCTCCCCTCTCTCTCTCTCTCGCTCGCTCGCTCGAAAATCGATCGTTAAATCGATCAATCGTACGATTACGTTTCTGCATCGAATTATCTTCTTTCTTCGAGTCAACGAATCTCCTCTCTCTCCCTCTTCTTCTTCTCCTCTCTTTCTTTCCCTCCTCCCTCTCTCTGGCGTTCTGTGTCGGTGAACGATGAATACAAATCATCCTCCACCTCCTGTCTCTCCATCTTTCGTCGCACGGTTAAACGGATTCAATTTTAGCTTGGTTTACCCAAGAGAAGAGAGGATGGGGGATGAGAAAATGACACCGAGGTTAATTACCACTTACTCGACATCGTCGAGAAGTGCCGATGATCCTGCCTTCACTAGACGAAACCAACACTTTTTCTATCTAATTTTGTCCACTTTGTTTAATCTTCTGTCGTAATCAAATTATGTATAACTGTAAGGAATATATTCAACTTATATTATCTGAAATATGTATATAGATTGATGATCAAAAATAATATTACAAATGTAAATTTGCATTTTTATTCTTCATTTTTTTCTCCCCTTTTTCTTTTTTTTCTTTTCTTTTCTTTCTTTTTTCATTTACACTTAAATGTTTCATTATAACAACATTTGAAATAACATTTTCGTTCTTGCAAATATTTATTTAAATATATCAGAGCACTCTTCGCTTTGTTTTACATTCCACAACGGTTCGTTTATATTTGATCCGTCGATCGATAAGATTTTGTGGTTTTGTGATATAAAGAAAAAAACTAATTGTAAGTAGTAGAATGAACTTTCGATAAGCCAGCTCGAAGTTAACACATGTTTCGCAATTGATATCCTTTCGGGTTTTCTCGTTTGAAACTCACTCATCTGAGTGAGTCTTTAATCACGTTGCGCAGCTCGATTTAATTCGAATTAGTAAGGGATAAAGAGATTAGAATTAGATACACAACTCGCATGTAGATATTTTGTATTTTTATTTTATTAATTTGAATATTAAATTTTTTTGTCTTTTCCTTCTTTTTTTTCTTTCTATTTTATGAAAATATCATCTCTTTTAACTTTTTTTAAGAAGTTTATATTCCAAGAAGCCTAAGAATTGTAAACTTATCAAGATTTCTTATGTTTTATGATAGGTAACCGGGGACCTCTGAATGTGACGATTGTACAGGTGGGAAGAGGGAATGGGGCAGGTACTGGAGATGGCGGAAGTGATTTACTGAGATTGGAGCCACCATCGGATTTAAGACCCGCACCATCGCCACTTTCCGATACCAGTACCACCTTGCAGTCCGACAACAATGATACCTTTACCGGAGGTAAGAGATATCGAGTCTTAACTCTTTCTCTTTTCTTTCTTTTTTCTACCTTTTATACAATTTAGATGAGAGAAGAGTGAGAGCAACATGTACTTTTAATTGTTATCCTGATAATACAAACCTGATTAATCAAATGGCTGTTCGAATAATAATTTGTGTAGAAATGATACTTAAAAATTATCTGATTCTAACAAACAGTCTGTATCTAGAAGGATTTTTTTTATCGAAAAAAAAAAAATATAACAGGTATTATATCGTTATTTTTCGATTGTATCTTCATATTGTTGTAAAAATATAAAATATTTATTATAACTTTTTATTACGGTCATTATTAGTATAATTATTATTTGTTTAATCTTTAGGGATTAAGCATACTCTTAATGACTGATCAACATCTAAGACTTGAATGTATTATGACAGAGATATTAATATCGATATTAAGTCGCTACGTTGAAGTAAATTTTAGATAAAAGCGAGATTATCAACTAGATTTCAAATTATCATCATCATCATCATCATTAGTATTATTATATTATTGCTATAAAATTATTACATTATGCGTTGGAAGGAATTATGTGAACTCCTGTTTTATATCATATTGTTATATTCTTCTACAATAATTTAGTTATATAAAATGGGAAATAGGGTTCGACGGTTAAAGCATCGACTGTTAACCTCGGAAGAGGAGGAGGTCGAGATGTGTGTCTTAAGATATTTACTGTGAACGAATCACTACGAAGCCTTCCTTCCATTAATTGCAATTTTCTTCGAGTGTGTTTTCTCTGTGTGTTCCTTAAATATTGACGATGAAGCATCGGCTTACGCGAGGATCATGGATGGTAGGGATGCTCAATGACGTCATATCCTGTTGGCGGAAGCATTTCAGAAAATAGTTCCTCTGTTATAGGCAGGTTACCGAGGGTGTTTCGACGAGAAAGGATTTTGAAGATGATACTATAGAAAATAACTGCTATCATTCACGACGAATGATTTCATTCTAAAAAAAAAGAAAAGAAAAAAAAAATGAAAGAGGAAGAAAGAAAAAATCCTTTTCTCTTGGAAACTTTAATCCTTCCTCAAAACGTTAAGTTCATTAAAATATTTAATATTTACGGAACTGTTATCACATTATTTATCACGAATTTAGTACATGAAAATAGAAATTAATTTTCGATACCTTGATTGCCGAATCGATTTTGCATTAATCGATATACGTATTCAGATTCAGCTTTCGTAATTGTCGATAGATAAAAGGATAAAGGAGAATTCGCTTTATCATAATCTTTACATTAGATTTTATAATTATTAGAAAATATACTTTTACTCTTCTAAATGTTACAAAAGAAATTTGAAAAATATAGTTTTATATAAAGTGTTCAAAATTGAATATTATCACTTTCATAGTACTAAAAGGAAATTAGAAACTTATATTAAACGAATCTATTATACGATTTTACGATATAATTCATAAATTGTTCGTAAAATTATTAGTATCTTTATGGTTCTTATACGCAATAATATAATACACGTCATAGCATTCAACGGGCTAACAATAAGAGATAACGAGGTGCTAATTTTAGGAAAATGTTTTTGTATAATGTTACAATAAAATTCAGAAAATTACTTATTCATACAATTACTATTATTTCGATTATTTTGATGCATAATAATATAATAGATTTGTTATACTACATCATAACGATTAATTATCGCGATTTTTAGTTATGGCGAATTTTAATTATGGCAAATTTTTAATTATAGCTATTTTTAGTTATAGTAATTAGGTATCTACAAAATTAAATTAAAAATAAAAATTGAATTATTGAATAATCATTAGCGATAAAGACGGTACTCGTCGTCGTCTGGGATATTCTAAACACTATCGATTATAGTTATAAAGAAATATTTTAGAAAATTTGTTTTAATACAATTGACCGTGGCCTTGCTGAGAGAGTCAAGATTAATCGGTGAATCGATCTATCGTCAAAATGAATTTTGAAAGATGTATTGAGTAATCATTAGCAATAAACACGGTACTCGGTTGTCGTCTTCGATAACGTAATATCGGATAATTCAATATTTATAAATGACATATTCTATTCGAAGAAGAGTATCGACGAATTAATCGAAACCTCTCGAGTCGTTCGATTGCTTCGAATTAGATCGGAATTAGAGAAGAGGAACTGACGACGATAGTGAAAACAAAGAAGGAATACGATCGGCTTTTTATGTGGAAACGTAAAACGAGTGTCATTCTGTAAAAGTGTTTAAGTCGTATAAATTAAAATTAACTTAATTGTTTCGTTCTTCTTTAACGTTGTTGTGCCGTGTTTAGAAGACAGACAATAAAATTAATGAGATTAATCGAGAGAGAAAGAGAGAGGGAGGGAGGGAAGGAGAGAAAAGAAAGAGGAATATATACTAACTACCTTACCGTTAAATGATTCCCCAGAGGAAAAAAGAGTTTTATGATTACGATTAGGAACACAATTAAAATTTTTAGTGAAATAATTTAGTGAGCTCTTCTTTCTTTCTATTTGTTCGTGCAACGTTTTCATTATTGTCATCATCGACTTATGTACATACGTCAGGGTAATTAGATAAGATATTATTTTCATGATTTGAAGTAAGCCGTGCATGGTCAACACTAACTTAATGCTAATTGGATTGTGAATGTTGTCTGGTGGTTGTCGAAGTTGTAAGCCGAGTTGTTAAGCATTGTTTCTATCTTATTTAGTTGCTTCGTAAACAGTGATCTTTGTGATGTGTAATGCAGAATAAACATTGTTTTTTCTTCTTTTTTTTCTTTTTCAATTGTTTCCATTTGTTTTTCTTATTTCTTCTACGAATACGATGCTTGTTGTTGATAACAGTATAAGAAGGAAATAAAATAAAGTAGGATGACGAAAGAAGAGGAAAACGAACGATCGGTGATATAACGTGACTTTGTGTGACGTCATTCAAAGACAAGGAAATACAAAGTGGAGGCTCGTAAATATCTTTTGGCATATCCTTTACGTACTATGCAATCTAACGTTATGAACAAAACAGTCTTCGTGATCTCTTACGAAAATGATGGGAACAACAATAGTACTGGTCGACGTTCGAATTTCTACAGAAATTCCAGCATACGAAAGAAGACGGGATCGAGAGAAAATATAAGTATCATCCATTACCACGTTATATCACATGCATTTATTCTGTCTCTTTTGTTTTTAAGATGGAATACTTTTATCAATTTTTTTTCTTATCCTTTTCTTTTTCTCGACAAATCGATATATTTATAAAAAAATTCTTTGAATGTAATTAAAATACATCGTTTTAGAATATGAAAAGAAGTAATATATATATATATATCATAGGAACATATATTGCTTTCATAAGCTACAATGCCTTCGCCGTTAATTTTTGATCGGCAAACTTTATCGCTCCAACAAAACAAAAATAAATTTTCGGTTGAATGGAATTTTTCTAATGAAGACATTATATATTGTCTTAAATATATAATTGCATAGACTATAATAATATAAGTTCAGTTTCGGTCGCAAGAAAAGGTTTTTTGAAAAAAAAAAATATATAATCTGATGTAACTTTGAAGAAAATAATTAGGAAAAGTTAGCATAAAAATGATTAATTCCTTCTTGTTAAAAATCAATATTAATCTCGATAAAATTCTGCGTGCAATTGAAGAAGATAATGTACTAGAAATCATTTAAAATCGTTAAGTAATTCGGTTAAAAATTCATTGAGATGTAGTTTGCGTTCAATTGGAATAACATAATATAATCATGATAAAATATGTTGATAAATATAATTCCAAATAATTGTTCGAATAATTGTATATAATTTAGGTATATACATATTTTTAAGATTTTAATTATATAGAAAATATTAAAAGAAAAAGTTTCGACTTTTTCTAATCGTTAAAATGTTTCTTTTTCTTTTTAATATCTAATTGAGGATAAGGAAGAAGATAGTTTTCTTTATAAAAACCAATTGCTATTTATTCCGAATCGAATCTCACCGGTACTAACAGACCCTTAGCATTGTAAATCGGTGTTCTTTATAAATTTGTCATTCGAATGAATGGGGAAGGTAATATGTTCTTGATAAGGAAAGATGCGGGTTAAAAGTGAAAAAAGAAGAGGAAGATAGGAAAAGGGAAGGGGAAGGATCGTAGTACTACATAGACGGAATTTCAAGGCCAAGCTAAAGGTTATTTGAGGGAAAACACAAAGTAATAAACAACTTTATTTTCGATCTTCCAATCTTTTATCTCCTTTTGGTTCTTCGTTGGAGGTAGCACTTATTCTTCGCTCTCTCTCTTTCTCTTTCTCTCTCTCTCCCACTTTATCTATCCCTCGTGTTCAATCTATTGGCCTCTTATTTATTTGACTGCAAGAAAATCTATGCGACAATTCGATAAAAAATAGCAGTTCGGGTATATTGAATGATCTTTGAAACGAAAGGAACCAGGATACAAATTGAATTAACCACTGCAAATCGATAAATGTGTGCGTTAATAGTTAGGTACATACATATGCATTAACGTACGTAATTATCATTATCTGTTCAGGGCAGTTATTTATAGTTGTCGATGAATGAAAAAGCATCGTAATGTAGGTGTAACTTAATGCGAGGACTCGTTTTAGATGTAAACATAAGTATTAGAATCACAACTGAATACTGTTCAAGAATATAATAGCGAGCACGAATGAATGAATCCAGCTGAGAAAGCTCTTCGCTTGTAAAAAGAAAATATTATTTTATTTATAGGTATTATTTATTTAATAAATAATAATATTTTTTTTACAAGTTATGTGAGTATGAATGTAAATAATTAATTACTTATACAATTATACAATCTCATATTTTATTATTTTATCTCGTTATATAATTAAATAATTATTTTGTAAAAATAATAACATATATATATATATATAATAAATATTATCTTGATTACTTTTTCAATCTTATTTAAATTTCTCAAGATTTTTGAATTAAGTAAGATAACAAAGAAAAATGACCGCCTTCTGATTTCAATTTACGTTGAAAATTTTTATTGGAGATGACTTATTTATTTGAGTTTCACGACTTTTCAGGTGTCGATCCTAGGCTATTGTTGGGTGGCACTGGAACCGGAGGTGATCGTAACACGTGGGAGGGTCGTTATCATGTAAAGGAACATCGCCGTGCTGGAAAAGCAACCTTCCAGGGTCAAGTTTACAACTTTCTGGAACGTCCCACCGGCTGGAAGTGCTTCCTGTATCACTTCTCTGTGTGAGTACTATACTTAACATCTTTAATAATTCTTCTATGTACCCGTCGATCTTTCATGGAAAATTTATCACAACGTTGGCCGTACAAGTCGCCATTATTATTAATATACGTTTTACGAGAACGCCTGATGCTAAAAGAAAAAACAAAAAATTATGAAGAAATGTAATATGATCGTCCTGGGAAATGACATACATACCAAGTGAATCATTTAAAATTGAAATCATAAATATCTTGATTTCTTTTGATGATAGACGAAGAATTGTTTTTCCTTCTTTGGAAAAATATGCTTGATTCAAAGGGGTCTGATACAATAGGGAGGGAGAAGGGATAAAAGGTTAAACTCGGAGATCATATTTTTCGAAATACAAGAAATATCATCGATGCTATTATTTACGAAGGAACTTGATATTTCTTTCCTCGTAGGAAATTGATAAAGAATTTTTTCAAGACAAATTTAATATATTTGTTCTCTTGCGATCATTGCATATTAAAATATCTATTATATTTCAAAGTTGAATTCCTACAACGGACCTATTTACAGGAATTTGTTTTTATTATAAACGATAACCGAGATACTCGTATTAACACTACTAAGTTTGAATATTATCATCCGATATAATTACGAACGACATTATCTAAAGTGATACGTCATGTTGCGAGTTAGAAAGAAACATTATTCGATTATTCGAATGACATAGTTATTTTTTCTTATTAAGTTTGTTTTTACGGCGTCTTCGCCGGTTGGTTTCCCCCTGTAACGATAAATGCGGCTGATGTATTCGGTCGATATAATCATTGGAAAATGAGATTTCTATAAATACAATCGAACGTGTCTCTAAGCCTCGACTCCAATCTACGGAAAGGAATTTCGTCGTATCTCATGAATAATTGCGACGACTACGAAGGTCTGCTGCTGCTACCTCGGGAAACTGCCTTCGCTCGTGTTTAATGCAACGTTGCTTCGTCATCTTCTTCAATTATCGATTAACTCGAGGAATCATTTATCCGCGTATACGTGGTGATCACGATTTTCGATAATATCTCGTTGGAATCGTACATTGTAATTTCCATCGAACTTGTTTCTCTTAAAATTCTTTTTTATGATTAAGTTTTTTCTCTACCTTTCAACATCGTTTCATTGATCATCAATTTATTACCCTCACTTATTGTGCATATACACGTGCACTGTATACGTACACAGGCGCGTGCGCGCCCGTGTGTGTCATCTACATTCGACAGTAAGAAGATCGATGGGACCTTTTAATATGTATTCGTTCATTATCAATGAATTTACTTGATCTATGAGTAGAATATACTTAAATCTCTTTAGAGAAATTAAATTGTTTTTACAAGACGAGTGCATCTTTTTTTGCATGTAAATATTTATATATGTGTATCTTCGTATTTGTTATATTCTTAAATTACATATTATCCGTCCTTTGATATTTTAAAAACGTCATATGAAATGTTTAGAATTGTCTTTCCCTTGCTTCTTATCAGAGTCAATTTAACTTTTCAATTTAACTTTGTCTCGTTTTATCGCGTTCTTTAGAGACAATAGTTGATAGATTATATGAATAACCAACCAAGTGGGTACAGGGAAATACAGAATTCTTGTTCTTTACCGAAAGGATATATCTCGCAATAAAGTTAAAGTATCTTAGAGTTTCGAGGAACATATGTACAAAGCGAGAAGTTGAAGTACGCTTTTCGAATCGATTATATCACGTATACACGTGGGTGTCCGCGTGTTATATCGTAGAACTTCATTGTCGTGAAATGCTTTTTCCGGCTACGTGACTGAAATTTCTACGGATAGATGGCAGTCTATATACGGGCAACTACCACTTGGTCTGATCAATGTCCAACTTGTATCACTTATCGAGTACGTACAGGAATCTGCTATTACTGAACACATGTATGACCCGATTAAAACAGCTTATTTTAAAAGAATCATCAATTTTGTTTTTTCGATTAATATACCTATTTGTATAGATTAAGTTTATCAAAATTTGTTGAAACGTAATGAAATAAAATAATAATAATAATAAAAGAGGGGAAAAAGAAGGAAAAGATATAAATTAACACGGTTTAATTGAATTTGAAAATGTACATTAAATGTTATGTGTATGTATTAAACGATTTTTTTCTGTAATATTGGAGGATATTATTCGCAGGATGGTTGGTTTTATTTTAAATAAATATAGAGTTAAATTATTATTCGGCAAGAAGTGGGGAGGGGAAAGGGACACTTAAATCGAAGGCAAAAGCCGGTATTACGGAAACGTTCGTTCGTTGGCTGGGTCAACATACTAGTAGTGTTAACATTACTAGTGCTCGTAACCTTCCGTGGTTAGTTTTATGTGCGCGCGCGCACACAGCGCGTTGGTGTGTGTGTTTGTGTGTATATACGTGTGTATATATGCATGCATGTATAAAGTACATATGTATATTGCATATGGGTCACGAGCAAAAAGAATTTACTATTTTATTCATATCGAGGGGCACATATTGGTTCGTGTTCAGTATGGATATTTTAGCCGCAACACGTGCCGTTTCTTTTCGGACCAAATCGACGTTATCTATCTAGGTTCTCATCTCCATTGCTTGTATTATTTTTTCTCAACAATGTCTGGCATAGAGTTATGTTGTTTTCAAACCAACAATGGTTTACTATTGAAAGATTGAAGTAAAACAAAAAGAAGAAAAAGAAGTAGAAAAATAAGAAAGAAAATTATGAAATATCAGGACATCTTTTCTTTCACTCTCTCTTTTTTTTTCTTTTTATTTCTCTCGTTCTCTTTTTTTCTATTTTTTCTTTCTTTTTTCTTTTGTTTTTTTTTATTTCGATAAAATTACATACTCGATTCTAGGAACTATGTAATTTTTGTAACACGGAATTGTGCATTTCCTAGAAAGATGTACGTAGGTTATACAGAAGGAGAATAATTTTACGGATTTCTCGGAGCAACGTGTATGGGCCGGGCCAACCTCTTCCCCTCTCTTTCTTTTGTAATGTAAAGTTTCGAAGAAATCCTTTTATTATCCGCCGATCAAACTGTTTCTCACGCGAAGCGTTTGCCCGCGGAACTCTGCTTCCGGTTAGGAGAATTCCTATAGCCTACTTTGTTGATGCACACGCATACATGTACACATGTATGCAGACACGCGCCCACGCCCGCGAGCGTGCGCGTTGATATGTATCAAGACGTAACTCAACTAACTCAACACACGTGAAAAGTGTGTATGCACGTAGCACGTGTCCGTGTATGTTTGTCTTCATTTGTAAGGGCACGGCATGATCTAATTTAAATAATTTGAATAACTTTGCACGCTATCCAACAGCCCCGATAGAACAACTCTCAATTTCTTTGACATCCGATAACGATCGAAACGAGAGTTGAGTTGATGGAGATGATGAATTACTATCAACGATCACATGTTCTTAAAGTTCAAGGAGAGAGGAGAGAGAAAGAGAGAGGGGGGGGTGGCAAAATATATGAAAACAATGAAAAGAAAGAGAGCATCAGTTGAAATGTTTTATGTAAAGGGAAAATATACAATAAATATAAACAAACATTGTATATAACAATAACAATAAATAATAATAAATAATAACGATATCAATGTAAAATATAGACATAATGAACGTTTTAAAAAGATATAAAAAAGACAACGATGGATAGAATGAGAAAAAGTGTAGGTATGGACGTATGCATAGATGCATGGATGGATGGATGGATGAATGGTTAGTTGGATGGTTGGATAGAGTAGGCACTTTGCAACGACTGATATCGATTTTCTCACTTTTATAACGCCATATATGAATATGAACTGTACTTCAGTGTTTCTTCCTTTACTTTTCTTATTCCGTGCATATTATTTTTTTTCTTTTTTCTTTATATATGTATTGTACTCTATCTGGGTTCTGCAACCTACTTCTTTTCAAGGCGGAACGCAGGGCTAAAAAGCGAGGGAGAAAGAACGGAAGAGAGAAAGAGAGAAAGAGAGAGAGAGAGAGAGAGAGAGAGAGAGAATAAAGAGAGAGTGCCCTCGCGTGAAACTGCTATGTTGTCCCTTGAATAAGTCGCGAGAATTTATTCAGTGGAAAAAGAAAGGAGAGAGAGAGAGGAAGAGAGTCGATGGTTGTGCTTTTCCTCACGTCAAACCTCGTTTAGCTCAACGATCTTACGATTCATTATAAATGGATTTCGTTTTATATCACGGAAAACGCTTCCGTGGTTAGCCTTCGCACTCTTATCGATAGTTTGTTTTTTCTTTCTCTGCTATACCCTATACCCTATGACGAAAAAGATGACAAGAGAGAGAGAGAGAGAGAGAGAGAGAGAGAGAGAGAGAGAGAGAGAGAGAGAGAGAGAGGCGGCGGAGATAGAGAGAGAGAAAAATTCAAAAGAACGTAATCTTCGAAAAAAGTTTTCACCTGAGTATAGGTATCCATGTAATGTATTATAGCGTAATGTTTATCCATGTGCCAATCTTTTCTTGTGCGAGTGTTTATCGAAGATGAAGTGAAAATTTTCAGCACGAAAATTCCTTTTCTTCTTCCTTTTTTCTCTTTTTTTTCTTTTTTTTTTTTTTCTTTTATCCCTTCATATGTTCCAGATACAAATGCAAATAAACGTGTAATCCATATAATTAACTTATGAGAGACAGATTTAATTAAGTAATTAGTCCGCAACTCTTTGAATCTTCCCCGTCTTTCTCCCTCTTTCTATCTTTTTCTTTCTCATCCTCTTTATTTTTATTTTCTCTCATTATATTTACGTCTTCACGCTGATATCAACGGAATAATGAAATAATAAAAAGGTAACTCGGATCGTTTAATTTTTACTTTATTTTGCTTTTTTTGTTTGTTTTTGTTTTTTTTCAGAAAAGACAAAAAAGAAAGAAAAGAAAAGAAAAGAAAAAGAAAAACAGAGAAGTCAGAAAGGAAAAGGAGGTCGAATCAAGGCCGTGCCCGTGAGCTTCGTTGGGAGTTGTTTAACGTAGATCGGTCTCCCCGTCTCCTTCGGCTTTTTATATCGGGCCAGAGGCCGGCGTTCATTGTATCAACAGCTAGTTTATACCGTACCTTAATTACTCGTCATGTCGATCATTGCCGACAATTAAACATGCGCGGCTTACGTACCCAAGCGAACTTCACATTGCAGCTTCACGTGGAAAACAATTGTTACGGACAATTCAGAATCCGACTAAAATATTAGCTCGTATTAGGTTACGATTAGAAATATGTATCTATATATGTATGTACCTATATGTGATCTAATTGATACGATGCCAAAGTTCCAACGTTTATATAAAATCACATTGTTGTGCATTTCTATCTATTATTTAATCGTTCGTATATTTGAATCATTGAATTGTATATTTTAATCTTATAATTTTATTTTTGAAATAACAATTTTTTATAAATAAATCTTTTGTAACGATCCTTTCATTTTTCTTCATTTTTTTCTTTAATTAAATTCGCTTGTTTACAAGGACATAGAAAGCGTGCTTTACGTTACACTCCGATAGCGATCAATCGAAAACGATGCGGTCCATTTCTTCTTGGTTTGAGATAGAGATGAATTTGATGAGATAACGCTCTGGTCCAATTTTGTAAGGTAAACTAAAATATGGAATTGATTTTTTTTTATTTATCCTATTTTTTTTTAGGCTTTCCTACAACTCGCACGTGGGAGAGAAAAAGAGTGAGAGAAAGAAAGAGAGAGAGAGAGAGAGAGAGAGAGAGAGAGAGACACGAGGAGGGATGGTTAGATAATAAGGAAGAATACTTTAAAAATAGTTGACATTTATACGTGTACATCCGTCCGTACGTAAGATCGGATCTAATGTCACATGTTATTTTGTTTATGGAAAAATATTTAGATACGTCTATAAGATATAATAAACTATGGATATATACCGGAAAGTTTCACGTTTAAGTCACACTTGCTAATTTTCTTCCTCTCCCCCTATCCTGTGAAGTTCTAATTAATCTTCGACTGCCGGCAGCCAAACGACATTGCGACGGCAACGGCTGTCATTAATTTTAAAGTAGATTTCTCCGTTAGATTAATAAGCGCTTAGGAATCGATAACTGTTGCTTCAATGAAAGCTTAGTTTTTAAAGACGGATAGTTCGAAAGTTTAGTATAAACGGTGCCAACTTTTCTTCGACTTTTTCTTCATTCTCTTAACACTTTTCCTTTCCTGTAATGTGACAATAGTATCCTTGAAGACATTAGATTGTACATTACTTTTTTATTTATTTATTTTTTCTTCTTTATTATTTTATCATCGACAACATTTTTGTCGTAAAGCAAATTTCGTTTAGACTTTATACTATACAAGAATATTATTCATTTATATCGATAGTAATAATCGATCGTAAAATATAAAGAGAGGAAAAGAGAGGAAAAAAGAGAAAAATACTCCGGTGATACGTAGAGATAGTGTATTTGTAAATATATACTTTTATACCATCCGACGTGTGAATGTAAACTCGGGTCAGTATATTTAACAGCATGCAATTAAAAAAACGTTGTCAGCAGTTGGAGAGCAAATACGTTCGCAAATGTAAAATGAACGATCGAAACATTATGTAGAATTTATCTATAGACTGACTATCGATCTGTTTTAGATAGAATTCCGAAAAAAAACACATAGTAACTGAAATTTCGAAAAATGTATTTTATATATATATATATTTATTTATATATATTCATATATATACTATATATTTTTTATTATATATATATGCTATATATTTTACTATATATATTATATGTATATATGTATATTTTATATGTATACACACACACACACATAAAGAAAATGTGTATGGATGTAAGTTGTTAAATCATCGAGTATTGATCGATAAGGAAGTACCTTAGAAAAAAAAAGTTGAAGTCGATTGAAAAGGGAGATAGATAGAGCGATAAAACTTGGATCGAAATGTATAAGTTGCGTTACACGCATTGCTACGAAACGTTACCTCTCATGCAACGAGAAAAGTGTCTGTCTAGTGTGTGTGTTATATATGTATGTGTGTGTGTGTGTGTGGACATGTGTGCGTGTAAGCACACGCGATGGCTTGGTGACCCGCAAACAGCGAGACACTTCTCATTCCACAAAGGCCGTCCATCAAGCATCAATAATGTAGAAGGGTCGTGATGTGGCCTTGCCTTGCGAGATATCGATCCACCGACTAATATCGATTCTTTCCTTTCGTGGCCAGAACGAAACGAAACGAAACGAAACGAAACGAAACGAAACGAAACGATATGATACGATACGATACGATACGAAACGGGATGGGACGAAACGAGACGAGACGACGACACGAGTAACCTAGTAGTTGCCTCGTCAGAAACTAGGTATAGTTTAAGTTTGCTTTTAAAGTATAGTTTAATTTCGAACTCTCTCTCTCTCTCTCTCTCTTTCTCTTCTTCTCTTTCTCTCTTTCGTCTGACCACATTGTTCAATCCTTTTCCATTCGGTCTCTTCTTATCGTACATTTATAATATAATAGTTTCTATTCGATTCGGTTGGAGAACTCGCAAATGTGGGTCATCAATGTTTTCATCATCGCGATCACTCTTCTCTGTTCGTGCATGGTAGAACATATATACTGATTTTACTCAATGAAAATATTATATATTTTTATCACAACATACCACAGTTACTCGTGGGAATAGATCGTGGACGGACTCGGGTACTCTACTTCTCTCTCTCTCCCCCCTCTTTCTCTCTCTTTTTATTTCTTTCTCTTTTTACAAAGTTTGTTTATTGACTCTCGGAACATGTCACCAAGTTAATTATGTTTTTTATTGACTGAGTTTAATCAATTAGCTTGGAAAGCGACTTTTTGAATTTGATAAGAGTCGTTAGTTTAGACTTAGTTCTCTTCTAGTTTAGATATACACACATACACACATAAGTACATATGTATGCTATTTTATGTCTAGAAATTCGAGTGCACATAACATATCGTCGGTGTTCGCGCCCGTATCTACTTATATCCTAAAACTTCTAATCTTACTGTTGTCTAGAAGATTCATAGACTTTGATACAGAGGGCTTTCCAAGACTGTACTTTTGAAAAGTTCAATCTGTTTGATTTATTTTCGAGTATAGAAGCCTAATGACAAATAATATCCATATGATGTTTCATCGATTGTATTTATCGTATTATCATCACTATGAAATTAATATATACATAATATAAATATAATTAATATAAATAATAATAATAATAAATATAATATTAATGAAACAATAGTAATTTACATAATCTCTTTATAGATTAATGACAATAATCTGTAAATAGATCATGATTTAGATTGTATAGATTATTATTATAGTTTCATATTATAATTATCATTATCATTATCACCATTGTTGTTGTTGTTACGTTATTATTATTATTATAATAGAACGTTATAAAGCTATAATAGTCTTAAGCTATTTCGCATATAGGTATCTGTTTGATATACTTTAATAATTATCGATATATGGACAATTTTTTTCCATTTTTGTTCTTGTGTATATCCCAAGTAATTGGATAATGGATAATTATAACTCGTTAAAACGACTCGTAACACAACACGGTTGATCTGAAATGTTGGTTGTTCGTCATTAAAGTAGCGCATCCGAATGGAGAAATTAACATTAATGAGGGGAATCGTTAGTAAAGCGCGAAAGCAGCCTTATGAATGAGATTAATACATGATTACTATGATATCGATATATATATATATATATATATATATATATATATATATATATATTCGTATAACTATACGTGCGCGCGCACATACTCGCTCACACGCACGCACAAGCACATACACACATATTGATCCTTCGATGTCTTTCTACGATAACAAATACGTCCTCCATATTAATCACGAAATTTCCTTACGTATTCGAAAAATACGCTCAATGCGATCTCTTTTACGATGAATCGAAATTTATTGAAAACTGACAAGGTAAACGTATCGAGGAGAAAAAAACTACGATCTGTTTTTACTTTTCACTTGATACATTCGGAACAACTGATATTAAAAATATAGATAAGGGCTATTTTTGAAAAATTGAAAAGAAACAGAAAGGGTAGGTAGAGATTCGACAACGTAGGCATACTAATTATTTAATTATTTTTTTTCTTCGTTTCAAAGAATCAGAGACATTTCTTGATAATATTTCAATGGTATTTGCTTAATTATTATTCTCTCTCTCTCTCTCTCTCTCTCTCTCTCTCTGGTTTTTTTTACTTTTCTTCTTTGTCATTCTTTCTTTTTTTTGTCTCATAAGATGATCATTACAAATACATATAGGAGAGGAGCGAGATCAACGGGAGTCACCTTTGTGTATAGAATTATTCTTCCTTACGACAAGGATGAACCACACTTTCGAAACAATAGAACCGCGTTTGGGATTCAGGCGAGGTCAGCTTCTTATGTAGTAGAAGATGAAGTGCCATGAGGGATAGCTAGCAAAGAGTATGCTCGAGTGCGGCTCGAGTATACAAACGGGTTGCTAATGGGCCCTCTGTACAACCTATTCCGTCTTACAACTGCAGAATCACGTCGCGTATCTTGGATTTACCTCGGAAGTTTGTTCATGTTTGTAGGAATATCGACCGATCAGTTGTTTTTCTAAGATCATCGTTTGAATCGGTTTGAACAAATATTGATTTGAACAAATGATAACGATGAAATAATATCTGCAAATTTTTAAAGATTTGTTGTGTAAATTAAATTCGAAAAAGATCGAAAAATTGATAAATATTCAAGATTATGAAACATTTACTCCAAACAAATATTAATCGGATATAATATCTGAAAATTTGTAAAAATATTTCGAATTAAGTCCAAAGAGAATTAAACGCTAAAATATTGAAATTATGGAATATTTATTACAGAAAAAAAAAATATTGATGAAATAATATTGAGATTTACGGAGGTATTTCGCGCGAATGAAATTCAAAGTAAATTAAATAATAAATATTTGAATGATGGTACATTTATCCTCCAAAAAATATTGATGAAATAATATTTGAAGATTTTAAAAAGTATTTTGAATAAAGTTTGAAGAAGATTAAACGATAAATATTTAAATCATGGTATATTTAATCAAAAAAAAAAGAATATTGATGAAATAATATCTAGAAATTGGTAAGGGTACTTTACTAGAATGAAATTCAAAGAAAATCAAGTAAAAAATATTTTAATTATTGAACATTTATTATAAAAAGAAAAATATTGAAATAATGTTTAAAGATTTTTGAAGCTACTTTAAGTAAAGTTTGAAGGTAATCGAATGAATATTTAAATATTTATATTATAGAACATTTTTTTTATATAATAAAACAGTATCTATATTTAACTATACGTAAGAAAATTATCAAAATTATAGTATAATTATATTTTTATATAGTTACGGTACAACTATAAAATTTAATACTATAATTATAGTATAATTATATACATATATAATTATAAAGAAGTTCAGGTTAAATTTTGAATACTTCAATGTATTAACATTTTAGTATTTATCATTCGAATTTATTTACACTTTATTACGATATATTTCAATACATCACAATCGAATCTTACGTAATCGTTTATATTCGTTGTCGAACGTCATTACCTCGAATAATAAATCATGAATAAATTAGTAAATTTTTTTTAATGATGATCGACGTTTCATCGATTGTCGATCACGTCGCGTTAAAAAATTACAAAAAAAAAAAGAAAGGAAGGAACGAAACGAAAAGAAAGGGAAAAAATAAAAATAAAAATAAAAATGAAAATGAAAGAAACGACAAGTGGGCATCTTTTGAGAGTCACGAAGTTTGACGCTTTAGGCTTAACCATGCATATTTAATCCTGAGCTCTTTTCATAATTTACGCGCGTTATTCGGACAAGTGTGAGTCGGTGCGCATATTCGGAAAGAGTCTTTAAAAACCCCCGAGGTTTTTGTTAACACGGTAAAGAAAAATAGATAGATAGATGGATAGATGGATAGATAGATAGATAGATAGATAGATAGATAGATAGATAGATAGATAGATAGATAAATAGTAGAGAGAGAGAGAGAGAGAGAGAGAGAGAGAGAGAGAGAGAGAAAGAAAATAAGTTAGTCGTTACGAGAACGATGTCAAAGGGAAAAAATATCATCAACGTAGCGAATCGGACGGTGTAAAGAGGAAAGGAAAATGAAAAAAAGTGAAAAAAGATGAAAAAAGAAAAAGCAAGTTTCTGTCTTATTTACTACGTATTTCTGCATTAGAGAAATAATTCAAAGCTGTATGCATAGAGTTAATATAATAGAGAATCTTATATTTTTTCCTTTTTCTTTCTTTATCTAAAGAAAATTTATTTTTCTTTATTTAAAAAGAATAAAGAGATAAAATTAAATGTCGAAGGTGTATTTTCATTTTCTCTTTCTCTTTCTCTTTTTTCTTTAATTTTGTTTTATTTCTATTTTGTTTTATTTCTATTTTATTTTATTTTATTTTTTATTTTATTCCTACCGTTTAATCGCTCTTGCTGGTTATTAGCGTCATAAGATATAAAGTTCACACAGTTATACTAGATTCTGATGATGCTTCAAGTAATGGCGTTTTATGTTTGATTTCTCGTTTTTCTCGTTTATATCTATAGACGAGAGATAGAAACTTCTACGGTGCATTTGCCCGCTACGATCTTTCAAGTAACTCGTAACTCGTTCGTTTGTTCTTCAAACGTTTTAATTGAAGATACTTTTAAGAAAATAAAGAAAGAGAAAAAGAAGAAGGGAGAAAAGGAGAAAGAGAAAGAGAAAGGAGAAAAAGAGAGAATGAAATGAAAACAAAAAGAAAAATAATAGAAATAGCATCGTTTCACCGGATTGTGGAATATTTTGAAGTCGAGCGTAAAATTGGGCTTGAAAATGGGCACGATCGACACCATTAAATTTTCTGTCGAACTTCCACGTATTTCGCGTATTTCTGTGTTTGATTTTCGCAAATAAAACCAAAGCTCAGAGCGTTAAATTTTTCTTATCGGACATTTTCTAAAATGCCTATTGGAAAGAGAGAGGGGGGAGGGAAAAAGAGAAAAAGAAACGCGTGAGAAATCATGTGTAACATGCATATTCGCACAATTTCTTTCTCTCCCTCTTACACTCTCACGTATATACGTACTTACATATACTTTTACCTATACTTATTTGCATTCCACTTGCCGTGGATCGCTTTGTTTTCTCTCTTGAGACTCTCTCTCTCTCTCTTTCTTTCTATCTATCTATCTATCTCTCCATTTTATGCACCTATCCGCGTATGCCAAGTGCACATCATCCAGCAAACGTGAAAGAGACTGAAGCTATTCATTCGCGCTCACTCGCATCACTCCTGTAATGTGTAAAGAACGTTTAAGTACGTTATGTGTATTGTGAGTGGTAGTAGTGGTGACGTACAAACAATATCGATGGTAATCAATATCGTTATTAACGTGGTCTTAATAAAGAGTCCTTTCATCCAATCGATTACTTTCGATATCCTACAAATCGAAAAGCTCTATAGGAATGATGATCGGATATCTGTTATATCGCGATTAGCCTTTTTTTTTTCAATAAAATCGTTCGTAAATTCTATGCCTACGTAAATGTACTTACGTATTATTATCGATTATTTTCAAGCGAATCAGAAATTTGATCGGCTTTCGTTCTCGTGATTATTGAAATTGGACGAATTCGTGCGAATTTTCAAGTTAGCAGTAAAACTACTACGCATACGCCTAGTACGCGCGTGCATGTGAATCGGGAAATCAATTTTGAGAGAATGCGATTTCTGTATTTTACATGGGGAGATTGTGTCTGATTTTACCGCAAACATTGTGTACGTACATAAAATCGGTTTATAAAGCTTATCATTGTTCGCGAATAAATGTTGCACGTAATTTCTTTTCTCTTCTCTCTCTCTCTCTCTCTCTCTCTCTCTCTCTCTCTCTCTCGCTTTTTTTTTTTTTAGTTTTTCTTCTCGACCCCTTTCGTACACTTTATCTTTTGTTTTTGTCTAATAATCGATTACTAACCATTTCGATGATAATAATTCAATCGTATATAATTTTTTATTCACATTTGTTTATTTAATTTCACATGCACACACGAAAGATCCAATTGTTGAATATTACTTTTTTTGACAAAAATATAAAATAACGAAATTATTTCTATCGAATATGTTTGAAAAAGTCAACGAGGGTTTTCTTTAAAAATGTAGTAATCAAATCATTAATAATTGAATTTGGAAATGTAAATACTATTTCCATATGAAAGATAAAATTTAAATCTTAACTTTTCATTTGTCGGTGTAGTTATCAAATCTCGTGTTGACTTTTCGTGCATCGGTATCAAAGAAAAACACGTTAATCAAATTTCTTTCTTTCTTTTTTTCTTTTTTCTTTTTTCTCCCCTTATTTCTTTGCGTTCAATTTTCAATTTACGAAAAGAAAATTGCTTAACCTCTATATCTCCTCCTCCCTCTCTCTCTCTTTTTCTCTCTATATGGTATTCAACTTTTACGATTTACGTTGTACATATCTACGTATACATGTGCTGTTATATGCCTCGGAAAAAATATAAAATATTTAACAAAATCTTCGTTTTCACTCTGGACTTATCGGCCGTTCATTTTTAGTCACAACACATGTTTATTCTCGCATAATAGTGGGTGCAACGTTAAATCGTCAAGTCTTTTCTACGTGATATTTAAATGATGCCGACTTGTATTCCTCGACGACCGATAAACCAAAAAAAGCATCGTCTCCGGTATTACTTTATCAGAGCGTGGGCAAAGTATATATAGATTTGTGATTCTCTCAAAATTGGCCTATTTACAATAAGTAAATGGATAAACGATATTTTATAAGAACGTGTGCACGCGTATGTGTGCCTGTATGATACCAATTACTTGTGATTTCAAAAAAAAATTCTATATTGTATCATCATTAGTATATATATATATATATATATATATATATATACACATAATATATTTAAATATACATATATATATATTTAAAAATTTTTATTTATATGTATGTATGCATTATTTATATATATATATATGTATATATATGTGTGTTTATCAATGGAAAAATATGATTTCAATCGATAAAAGCTAATTGCAATGTAAAAACAATGTCTCTTTTCGATCATATATCCACTTGCAATAAATATTTGTTTAAATCACTTCCCTACATGGAAAACAAACGTGGAAATAACTTGATTAATATAAAAAATGTATGTGTGTATAAATCATCAAATACGATCTAACAATATCGAAGATAACTTTAAAAGCTAGTGAACGATTCTGTGGTTGTACAAAAAAAAAAAAATAGTACGAGTCCGGCTTCATGTCGACGGTCGAAGAAAGAGAATCTTTTCCTTTTTATTTCGCCTTATCGTTGCCGAGTTTTCTTATTTCGTACCCACAGGTTTTCCGGTACGTGTCTCGCAGAAATAGAGAGAAAGAAAGAGTGAAAGGGAGAGAGAGAGAGAGAGAGAGAGAGAGAGAGAGAGAGAGAGAGAGAGAGAGAGAGAGAGAGAGAGAGAGACATACACACACACATAGACACATACATGCATAGAGAGAAATATTCCTGACAGTGGAAGTCCTGGATCGAGAACACCGATAGGATTTTTCTCACGGTTCGAATTCATCGGGTCCGTTTTTCAAATATTCCGGTTCAGAATCATATTGGGTGCTGGTAGTATCGATATATTTTTAGTGGTATCTATATATATACATATACACACACGAACGAACAACGTGTATTCCGATATGCTGTAACTACGTAGTGTTAGATAAAAGACGACTTGTGGACGTGTCAGAAAAAGGAAAGAAGGAAGAGTGAGTTTGGTGAATGGATAAGAGTTTCAGAGTCAAGTCCTCGAGAATCGAGTCGAGTCGAGTCGAGTCTGCTGCTAAAGTTGAAATGGCAGGATGAAATTGGTGCGGGCAGCGATGTATAAGAGTTCTCTGGGGCACGTTCTCTCTCTCTCTCTCTCTCTCTCTCCTTCTCTCCCTCTCTCTCCTTCTCTCTCTCTCTCCTCCTCTCCCTCTCTCTCTCCTTCTCTCTCTCTCTCTCTCTCTTCTGTCTGTCTCTCTTTCTCTCTTTCTCTTTCTCTTTCTCTTTCTCGTTCTCGTTCTCGTTCTCGGTTCTCTCTCTTTCTTTCTCACTCATACCTCTCTATACCGGGCGACTATCGATCGGGTCGTCTCTATAAATAGACACGCGGAACGTCGGAGGTATTTAGCATTTCACAACGAACTTCTTGCACCGTTTGCGTATACGCTCACATGATCCTGATAAAAGTCGCTTGTGGTTTCACTCTAGAATGTATAAAAACTATCCCACGGAGTATGTACGATCTTCTTAACACATAAAAGCTCTTGTAACATTTTTGAGATTTGTTATCGATAAAAAGCTTACTTTTTTATTTTCTTATCAACGATTACTCTTTTTTCTTTTCTTTTTTTTTCTTTTTTTTTTCGAAATATTTTTTTTTTACGTGATTGATTCAGTAATAAAGTAAAAAGTTTATTAAAATAAGACAGAATCATATTTATGACTCGATCTAATAAATATAATAGTAAAGTAAATCTTTAATAAATAATATAAAATAAATAAATAATAAAATAAAACTTTTTCTCGATTTAGAGAAAAATATTTTCTTTTTTTCGTTTTCTTTTTCTTTTTTCTCTTTCTTCATATTCGTTTATAACAAACAATCCCAATTGTCATTATCTCGGCGAAACCATTATTAAGATGATGAATAATTTCTAGTGTATACCACTCATTTTTTCAAGGTGGTTTCTGAATGGCTTTTATCCTCGGCCAGAAATAATTTAGAGTTTTTTTGTTTTATCTCGTTTTGTAATTCGAGTATGAAATATCATTAAGAAATCGGAGTCTTTAATACTTCTCTCTCTCTCTCTCTCTCTCTCTCTCTCTTTCTTTCTTTCTCTCTTTCTTTCTTTCACTATCTGTCTCACTTTCATCAAATTGCCTGATCGTATGGCAAAGGTGTTGAACATGGACTTCGAAGGTTTGAGGATTACTTCGAGTAAAGTAAAGCAGAGCGTAGGTAAGGGAATATCTTGATGTAGAAGCTTCTTCAAGAGCTATCAAGAGTCAGGGACCACGAGGTCTTTCATTGAATGGGAAATAAAGAGGCTTCTCGTATCAAGAAGTATGTGCTTATGAAAAGGAACTACGAAAGGATTACGTAATATCGATCGCAAAGGATAACCTTATGCCGAAATATAAGCTCAAGAATAAATCGAAGGATTCAGAAAGAGAGAGAGAGAGAGGGAGAGACGAAGGAGCGAGAGGATTGCCCCTTCCCGAATTTTTTGCTTTCTCGAGATTGGGGAATTCCTGAATTAGTAATTAATTTATTTCTCGATTGGAGATTCCTTTTCGGATATTTTTGAAGAACTTATGATTTTAAAAGAGAAAAGAAAAGAAAAATAATTTAGTTGAAAAAAGATCTGTTTTAATAAGGAAAAAAAAATTCGTGACAAATAAAAATAAAGTATATTGAATTGTATTTCATATGTTCATCTATTTTTTTATTTAATCTTTTAATTATTATTGAAAAGGTAATCCGCGTTTGAAACACAAATTACATCGTAAAAATAATAGTATTCGTTTTAAAGTTACTGATTTTTTCTTCTTTCTTTGTTTTTTTTTGTTGAAATTTACAGAAAAATCGTTGTAAATATTTTTAGAACGTTAATATAATTTTCGACCATATAATCTGTGTCCAAGCATCTTTAAAATTCAGAAACAGAATGAATGATTTGAAATAGGTGTTCTAGTTTTATAAAAAAAGTTTGACTGGAAGAAGGAATATCTTGTGGTGTGGGTTAATGTAATAGATTTTAGTTTAACTAAAAAGTTCTAGTCCAGCAGCATGAACTGAATAAGATTACTTTGTGTGTGAAGGATTACCGCATTAAACGCGTAAAGTCGAGAAAGAATTATTTTATACACATACGCACGCACGCGCGCACACACACACACACAGAATAAATAAAACACGTTAAAAAACAGAATTTATTAAATTACAAATTACAGAATAATTGTCATATAAGTCGTAATCATTATCATATTTAAATTTAAAATGACTAACCTAAATCTAAAATTATTCAACTGAAATTTCAATTATTACTAGGTACAAAAGAAAATTGCTACAAAACGACTCAATTTTTAATTGATCCCTTAAAAAACCTTGAAATAAAAAATATAAAATATGCAGAATTATTTAAATTTATATAATTATTATGTTTATATATTTATATGAAATTAATAAAACTTCTCAAATTTTCTAATAGTATATATTAGAAATAATAAATTTTCTAATAATATGTATTTTTCTCAAGAATCAGAAAACATAAAAAATAAATATTTTTGAAAATTAAATCAAGATTTTCTTGTAAATCCCAAGATTTTTCACGACGGAATTTTCAAGAACAATTAGGAGTACAAAGTAATATAATTTTAGTTAATATACATTCTTTACAGTACTTTTCTTTAAAGAAAAAGACACTAACCAACAAAAAAGTTTTTTCTTTGAAAATATATTTGATGTCCCTTTTGTTGGTTGACACAAACTTTACGAAACGCTTGCCATTATTTTATGAACGTCTCCACCGAGAAAATAAGTTGTCAACGACTTGATAAGAATTTATTACACGCAAGTCTTATCTTTCTTTCTTTTTGTTTTTCTGGTTAAACAACAAGGATGAAAAAATGATAAGAGAGACTTTTCGATTCGTGTTGTTGCATTTATCGATTAGAATTGAATAGGTATTTAGGTATATCATATTTCTTGGATATCAATATTATTTACAAATTTTATTAAAAACAAAAAAGAGGCAAAAACCATCCGTTATATATAACACTTCATTTATAGTTTACGTCGAAGAGGAACGTCATGATGTTTAGGACATAGTAAATAACATGACTTCGATTCAAATCAAAAATATTACTAAACTAGTTACCTGAACTATTTCTGATGGTATAATATAATCACGCCACTTAACAAGGGAATATGATTTATTTTAAACGAACGGTTTTTCACTGTTACTTGTTTCACCCACGCGTTTCCTCTCTTAATCTTCCTTTTTGTCTCTCTCTCTCTTTCCTATTCTTTGTTTTTTTTTCTATTTCTCTTTCTCTCTCTCTCTCTCTCTCTTATTTATTCTCTCCTTCTCTGTCTTTTAATCTTTCTTTCCTCTCATTCTTTCCTCTTTTTCTCGTAGTTCGACGTTTCTATTCTCACGAAGCGTATACTGATATTTCTCTTCTTTGAAAAAAGCGAACTTTTTTTACCGATCATGCCAGGATCACGGCTTTAATTTAATCGTCGATCAGACTTTTCGTTTTCCGCCGAATTCGAGTTTCAATCACTTTAATCTACGAGTCCGTTCGAATAAATGTTTTTTCTTTTCTTTTCCTCTCTTTTTTCTTCTTTTCTCGTTTCTACTATTTCTTTTTTGTAATTCTATCATTATCTTGTAGCATTACGTTTAATGAATATTCCACATTTGAAAGGTGTTGATTTCCCCGAGGTGATATTTCCTATGGAATTAAATGCTTCCCTATGTTGATCTCCGATCGAATTGTCTTATCGTGAACATCGTAAGATATTCGTGACGAACGCTTACACAAACGTAAGAAGGTTCATGTAAGCGTGTGTGCGTACGCGTGTGTGTGTATATAGGTGTAGTTTACGATGTGCAAGCATAAGATCGATTTCGTTGAAAAATTTTAAAATTTCAAAAATTTTGTAAGAAGTAAATGAAATATATGTATATATATGAATGAATGTAAGTTGTAAATACATATGTATGAAAAAAATTACGATCTTAAGATCGATTTCAATGAAATTCTCTCGAAAATTCATAGATAAAAGAAAATAAAGAAAGAATGGGAAAAAGGAGAAAGATAAATAGACGAAAACATTATTTATTATTCCAATGAAAAGACTCTTTTGGTACAAATACAACGCAGGTCGTTCAGAAAGGTCGCATACGATTACTCTCCATTTTTTTCTTGACCATTCCCGATCGACGTGTAACAAAGAACACAGAGGGCAAGAGAGGAAGAGGGAGGAAGAAGAACCTTTTTTCCCTCGATGTTACTTAACCATCAATTTGTTAATGATACGTAATGGTAGAAAACGAACGATTTCTTACGATCAAAATGGTTATTATAGATTGAAATAGTTGTGGCTATGAGCATGTACGTATTTATTTGAAATCAAAATAGTTCGAAATATTAAAACAAAATTAGAAAAAGAAAAGAGGAATAAAATAATTATAATTCAAATCCATATGCAATCTTCATATATGGGTAACAGAAATTTGTATAATGTGGAATTTATAGTATAATTTATATTATATATAATAGTATTATATTATATTACACGATAGTATTTATTTATACTGTATTATAATAATAAATTTTATATTAAGTATTTTTAATTATATTATAATAAAATATAATATATACTAATATAATAGTAATATAATGTAATATGTGGTAGTACATATTTATAATATATTATAATTGTATATCTTATAATAAATATAATTTATACTTGACAAAAATTAATAGATTGAAATATTAATTTGGATATAAAGATATGAACTATTTTAATTTTGCGATGAAAAAAATGAAATAGGAGTTAAAAAATATTTGATATATGAGTCTGTGATTTGAAAATTACTACATGTCTTTATAGAAACGGTTAAGTCCTTCTACTTTTTATACGAAATAAATATTTGGACGACATTGCCTAACAATAAAACTGTCGACGGACGACATTAAACACCGACATATGACGTGTTAGTAACAATAGGTCAAGTGTATGTACCTACGTATCTGCTAGGAAAAAGAAAGACTTGAAAAAAAGAAGAAATAACGACACTTCCACTGCTCTCTCCTCCCCCCCCTCTCTTTCTTTTCCGTCCTTCCTTCGCGTAAAACAAAAGATCATTTCACCAGGGACGATTTTTATTCATCGTGAAAATCCTTAAGAAAGCATAAATAAAAGATGAAAGAGCATAATTGCTACTTTTCCTTTTTTCCTTTCTTTCTTTCATTTTTTTTCCTTTTTTCTTTCCTTTTTTTTATTTTGCCAAACCAACCAGGATCCATCAAACGGGGCACATGAATCTTTGAGAAATCTTTGGTTGGCTGATCTTTCAGCAATAGATTAAAAGAAGGAATTTCTATTCACTTTATTCTGGTACATTAACAATGAGAACGGTAATCGTTCGCTTTTAGTTTCTTTTTTCTTCGGTTTTTTCTTTGTCCTTTTTTTTCTTATTTATACATACGTTTAGTAACAAATTTCAATGTATAATGCGTCTATGGCTAATTTTTCGACGAGAAAGAATTATTAACTCGAAGATGAAGTTAAAAATTTTCAACGATTCTAATAGAATCTAGTTTTTATCTTCTCTTCCTTTTGCCTCTCCGCTCCTTCCTCATTTCTTTTTTGTCCCATTCATATTGTATCGTCGAAGTAATGAAGGAAGATTAATGAGAATATGGAAATGTACGTATGGGCTATTCATGAAATTTACCGGATGCTTCAAGCTATCTTCGTAAATTTAAACAAGGGTTCAAAGGAGTATATGTGTGTGCGTGTGTGTGTATGTATTTATACACACACACACACACAGACACACACAAGAGTTATGTACACACACATACATACACACAAACACACAGGGTGTTCCGTTTATATCGAAAAATTGGAATATTTCGTGAGGATTGAATCTATTTAATCCTTTTTCAAAAAAAGTTGATAGAAATTTGTCTGATACAAAGGAAATACATCGTATGGTGTCAATTATTTTCTTTTTGCCAGATCAGCTGATGAGAAAAATTTCAAAATCAAATTCACTCATTATTTTTTTTTTTTTTTAATAGAATTATATGTTTTTATTTATATGTATCCAAATTTAACGATGAGGTCAATTATTATTGTAAAATGTTATAAATTGTATTATAAATTTTTGGATTTTTAAGAAGTATGATTCATTGATTTCCTGATTGTTTGCAACAACAAAAGCCGAACTCCTTACGAAATAAACTTCATTTACTTAGGTCGATAATTTGAGAAGCATAAAGGAAGATATGAAATTCGGCCTTTGTTTAAAGCATGTAGCTTAACAGTCGGCAATCAACGATACAGGGTTATGTTCTTTAGGAATTCAGAAATTTATAATATAATTTATAATATTTTATAATAATCTCAGTACGGCACTTCCTCGAATTCCTTTCAACAAATGCCATCGAATTATAAAGAAAAAAAATGTATGTATGTGTATATATATATATATATATATATATATGTATATATTTATATGTATATATGTATATATATATATATATATACGCGCGAGCATGCGTATGTGTATAGTTCGAGTTAAGAAAATGATTTTCTTTACCATTCGATTTTGCAAAAACAGAAAAATTGACATCATAATGTATCCTTTTATATCGAATAAATTTGTAAACAAAATTTTTTTTTGATAAATTCAGTCCTTCATGATATTCCAATTTTTGAGACACCCTATATATATGTATGTATATATATATGTATGTATGTGTGTGTGTATATATATATGTATATATATATGTATATATATGTGTATATATATTATGTACATTATATATATATATTATATATATATTATGTACATTTTACGTGCACAGGGATCATGAAAGAATGATATAAATGGGATGAAAAGTTAAGATCACATCTTCGATTGTCTTTTTCATTGAATTATTCGTAAAGTAACGTCTATTATTCCTTTCCTGTGCTATAAATGTCGTACGATATTTTATCGCGATGTCCATCGTAAAAAAAAATGTTAGAGGATCTTTCGTATTTCCCTTCGGGGAAATTCAATTTCATCAAGTATATACAAAAATACATCTAGAATATTGAAACGATCATTATTGCGAATCGATCGAATCAACAAGTTCTAATCGTATGTAGGTGTATAATAGATATTTATTAAAATTCTACAAATAGTTATGTTTATTATGTTTGTATAATTATTTTAATTATTTTGTAAATTACCGCTTTTCGTAAAAGTGAAAATTAGGGTACACGATAATTTCAAATGTTCTTTTTTTCTATTCTTTTTCTTGTTTTGTTTTGTTTTTAAATCAAACTTTTCCCGATTTCTTCGATTTATACATATATCATATTATATACATATAATAGATGACTATCGTTGTTATTCATATTATTTGTTTATCGATCGCTATGTATCTTGAACATTAAATTCGGTAATGTATTTTCCTATTTACTTGAAGAAAATCTCTAAAAAAATATATTTCATAAAAATAATTCCATAAAAATTGATATCTTATCCAAGAACAGTAATTCTCGACGCGTTTCCTTCTACCATTGAAATTCTACGAGATCGTTTCACATTTTATTCTTCATTGAACCTATGGAGGTTCGCAAAACTTGAAAATTGATTTAACTGCGGTAGGAATAATTATAAAAATTTCTATCGAAGTAATTGTCTAAAGTTCATAAATTACTCCATTTTCCTTCTTGTTCTTTTTAACAAGTACTTACATCAATGTACGTACGAAAGTTTTGGTAAAGCGTAATAAGAAAGAAAAACAGGAAAGAAAGAGAAAGAAAAAAAGAAATTTAATTTTCTTAGCAAGCAGCGATGAAAGTAAAACGTTATTGTTTTCTCTCTTTCTCTCTCTTTGTCTCTTTTTCTTTTTTTTTGTTTGTTTTTTTCTTTTGGAAGTACTCTCAAGGGATAAAGTTAAATGAGACAATCCCTGTATGATTGGCTATAAAATAGTAGATATAAAGATACGGTGTAAAAAAAAAAAAAAAGAGAAAAAGTATTCGTGTGTTATTTACAATACGAATAACTTTTTTGTATAGACTGAATAAAAAGCCTTTGAATTTTGGAATATAGTTATATAATCGGAAAGTTCGTGGTGTTATTGATAATAAAAAAATAAGTGTTTCTTTATCATGACGATAAAAAGTATAAAATAATTTCTCTTCAAAGGATCTTTGCTCAAGCGCTTTTACATTATAATTTCATAAGTTTATATTTGGAAGTATGTAAATAGTAATCAAATTTTTTAAACCGGTCTATACTATTTAAATCCTTTAAATGTCATAAAAATCGATCATTCCTAGAACGAGTTAATTTTATCCTACAAACTTTAAACTCGTACTAAAATATTGACTTTTACGATATAATGAGAGTAATAGTTATTTGTTTTCATAAAAAATATTAGAAAGTGCAGTGTATGTTTTATCGTTACCACAGACACATTAATTTCTTCATTGAAAAATGCAAAATTTTATATTTCTTTTTTCTTTCTTTTTTTTTCCTTCGTTCGGTCTATAAAAAGTGATTCTATTTTAAATAGCATGCTAATACTTTTTATCCACAGTATATACATAAAATTGTGTTTTACGATGATAATCTCATATAATTTTGTGCAATCAAAAAATGAATTTTCATGCTTAAAAGCAGTAGCTTTCGTTTCGTTTTTCTTCTTCTTTTTTTTTTCATTTGTAAAGGAGCTTCAATCAGAAGAGGATTTCATGATTTCATTCATATCGAAATTTAAACTTATACGAACAATTTTTGATTAAAATTAAAAAGAGATAGAAAGATAGAAAAAGATAAGGAGGAAAAATGAAAAAAAGGGAAAAGTGAATAAAAAAGAACGCATCATAAGTCTATACGAAAAGAAATATAATCGCAAGAAAGAAATAATATGGTACATATTACCCAGAAAAGGGTTCTTAAATTTTCTATAAAGTCAAAAGGCATCGCTAAAATTCCGACATATCAAGTTGGTGTGAGAGAGAGAAAGAGAGAGAGAGAGAATAATGTGCTTGATTTTCGTGGAACATAATCGACCCACGATTTCATGAAATTACACCTTCGCACTTAGGTTAATCTCTCAGGAGAATAATATTTTCACAGGTGTACAGGTTTTTGGGTATTCTTTTTTGTTTTTCTTTCTTTTTTTTTCAAAGAGGAAAGAGATCTTTGACCGCTGTCAAATTAATAAAAATATTAATCCCAATTCTTTCGTTTTATGCAACTTGAGGTTTATATTAAGTTAAATATTAAGAGAGTTA